>NW_021940122.1:7771385-7959666 GCF_001715985.3 Manacus vitellinus
CGCCCCACACCGCTCGGCTTCACACCCCGGCCGGGCAGGACACGGGTCCGGGGGCGCTGCCCGAGCCTTGCGCTGGTGTGGGTTCGGGGGGAGTTGGAGCAGCCGAGCTGCCCGGCAGCCCGGCCAGGAGCAACCCTGCGAGGGGTCGCAGCCGCCCCCCACATTGTCACAACAGTGGGGAAACTGAGGTGCGAGGTGGCTGCTCCGCTCATCCACTCAACCCACTGTCCCCACATGCTCCAGCCCTCAGGCCACGCTGAAGTCCCGGCCACAGCTACAGGTGCCATCCGTGCTGGGATGTGGGGAGATTTAAAAGTAAGGGTTTAGACCCGTGTGTGTTAGGATCCAAATGGCGTTGGCTGAGCAAAATGGGCTGTTACGCCTGGCACAGAAATCCTACCTGAAATGCCTGGCGGTGCTCATTTGTGTATAAATACCTGTGATCCTCTTGTTTAATCTCTTCATCTCTGAATTTCAGTAGTCTCCGGTAGCTAGAAGGAAGGATCTGACAATGCAAAGAGACCGATCGCCCCAGGCTCATACAGAAATCTCTGTCACGGCAAGCAACACTATGATGCCAGTTGTCAAGGGCTTTTCCTCGAGTTTTGAGGTTTGTTATAACCAAAAATGACACTGCTGGCTTTGAAATACCATCTCACTGTGACCAAGCATGCCCATAAGCCATCTATCTTCTTGCCCTGCTTTATTCTGTGCCTTCAATGCAGAGAGGCACCAAGGGAGATGCTGGCATGTGCACCCTCCTCATTCACCAAGACCAAAGATTATTCCAGCATCCTACCGGAAGGAGAAAACTCTGGGAAGAGTTATCCTAGATCAGCCGACATCTGGTCTGTTCATGGCAGCTGTGCTATTTTTCTGTGCTTCCTCAGGCTCTGCTTCTTCACTCAATTTTGTTTTTAGGACTACTGTTACTGATTTTGCATCCTTCCCGGCAAGTTCTGATTCTGTCTGTGAGTGGTATTAGCCTACAAAGCTGTCATGAAGAGATGTCTAATTATTTCACTGATGATGCTGAGTGATGTGGGTTTCATTGTTTGTTTGTTTGTTTTAAACTCACCTTTCAGGATGTACCTCTTTGTTTTGGAGTCATTGATTGCCTTGCTTCATGACACAGCGCAGGCATAGTCATGGCTGAAATCAGTTGGCCTCTAGTTTGGCAGAAGCATCATAGGACTGGGCTCACCCTGAGTCACTCTAATGTGAGTGCCACAATAAGAAAAAAACAAATGGCAAATGATAAATACATTTTAAAAGATTCATCAATTTCTGGCCCCTTGATGCTCAGCTCTGCAGAAGCTGTGCTACATGAGGAGGGGACAGGCTCTATTTTTAGAGAGTAAAAGTGACTCGTACCACTCTCGGGAACAGAGCACTAGCAGGGGTCTCCTGTGCCTGCATTCCCTCCCTGATACCATGGGCAGTCACCTCATGTAAGTGTGATTAGCCACTGTGCTGGATTATGTAGGTCACCATGAGCATGGGTTTTTCTTCTGTGTGCTCAAAAGGACTGAATGTGAAACAGAAGGTAAAGGATTAACTCTCCCATTCTGTGTTGACATTCAGGTACATGAAAATGTGTTTCTTCAAGTTAGTTTCTATCATGTGGAAATGGGTAGAAGTGAAAACCAAAAGCATCTCTCACACAAATATCAGAGAGGGTGAGCACGGGACAGACATCCATGAGGGGAGAGAGGCATTTGTAGAGCTACTCCTTTAAATCAGGTAAAACTTTTTTGTGCAGATGAGGCCTGACTATCTCTGATAGACTGAGGAGGGGGGGAAGGGGGAAGAACAACCCTTAGCCCTTTGCTGGAAAGATGATGACAGTGATGGAGCTGGAGTTGTTTGTGGGAGTGTGGATGTCTGCCATGTCAGGAAACTTACCGAGTCAGGGAAAAGGTGTGTTATCTCTTCCATCACAGACAGCACAAAACAATCACAGCACAGACACTGGAGCTTTAAGCTGTGTACAAAGGCACACATTTTATAACCAAATACATGATATCTGACAAATTGTTCACTTATTATTCTAAACCTTCACCATTTAAAACTGTAAACTGCAAAGAAACAGTTTTTACTATCTGAGTGCATGAGAAATAAATCTTTGGGAATCTTTGCTCTTCCATGATGGACACAAAACAGGGAACTTGAATCACAAGCACCAGAATAAGGGGAAAGCAAATGCATTTACAGTTGTGGTTTCAAGCTGTGGCCATAATGAATAAGGTAATTCATCATTGCTGTCTATACAACCAAAGTAGTATCATAAAAATGCTTTCAGCTAAAAGCTTCATTATAAGGGTGAACGATGCTTGCCTGAAATTTTGAAGGTTGCAATGCTCTGGTGGGCCAAAGAAATTGGGAATCATTGCTCTACAGAAAAGATGTTATTCTATTACATACATCAGTATTTTATTTCTGCTGACACTTACTTTTCAGTCACTGGTATTTCTAAAACAAACATTTCGTTATACATATGGGATTGCAAATTTTGAGATACATGCCCAAGTGGCTGCGCAACTGAAATTCAGTAACAAACCACTGCCTGAGAAGCAGAGCGAACGAAGCCTGGGCTCATGCAAGTGTACATCTCATGGGTGGATACATTCTCTTGTGTTTAATAAAAGGCAGGCTCCAACTGAGGCTTTCTCCATCCTTGGGGCACTGCCAAGATCACTCCCCTGGATCTCTGGTGTCTCATGAGGGTCACTCTGAAGCCACAGCCTCTCCCTTATGACAGCACATGCACACATATACACCCAAA
Source organism: Manacus vitellinus (assembly GCF_001715985.3). Lineage (NCBI taxonomy): Eukaryota > Metazoa > Chordata > Aves > Passeriformes > Pipridae > Manacus > Manacus vitellinus. The sequence goes on from NW_021940122.1 coordinate 7,774,171, forward strand.
GTGATATTGTAAGCCTCGTTTCCCTGGGAAATGAGGCTAAACACATGCCAATAAATTACTTCTTAAGCCCTCACCCAGCCCTTGTGGCTATACCATGATATCACTCTCTCCACATTACCTCACCCCCATCCAACATGAAACATCCTTCATGTCTCCTCCTTTCCCCCTCCACATGAAACATCTACCCTAGGGTATGGGGTTGTGCTTGCAGTGCTGTGCTGAAGTCAGTGATCACCACGCCTGCACTGCATTTTAGGTGACAATTCAAGAAACCAAGTTGTTTGGCAAGTGGCCTGCGTGACAGGGTAATAATCTGTCCCACTGAAGGTTAAGAAATTTGTAGCATTATTTGGTGGAATTAAGAAGCAGAGCATTATTTTGGAGTAGCAAATGTGTTAAGGTTGTAGCTGAGAAGGCTCAGCTCATGTGGCACCAGAGACATCCAAGTTGTCTTGAGCTACATGAGCAGTGACACCTCATGGACCAGAGTGCCAGTGCCTTAAGAAGGGCCACCTGGGCTTTCACAGCAGAAAGAGACCAAGAGTGCAAGATGTGAGGGGAAAGCCCAGGGCGGGGTTACACCCTCAAAGGTGTGAGCATCAAACCCGAATGAACTCTAGGGTGACGGCAAGGCTGTTGTGAGCCAGCCAGTCCCCAGGGCTGTCACACAAGGATCACCTGCACCATTTGTACTAATCATGATTCCTTAAAGCTCCATTTCAGAATTGATGTAATAAAGTGCCATACCTTCCCCTTTCTCCCTCTAGCAGATGTCTTTATTTTGCAGGTTGTGCTGGGGACATTGCTGATCAAAGGGCACACAAGTCTGGCACTAGCAGGCTATGTGGCTTGTATAAAATGCATTCTTTAATGCTTAATGTGTTTGATGGGATATTCGATTAGCTAGAGCATGAAAATGCCTAAATACCTTTGACAACTTGGCCCTTAAACTTCACCCTTGATATCCCTGATTCAAGGTGAAGTTTTCTAGCCTAAGACAAGCTCCCAAGATATCATTTCCTCACAGCCTTTATCCAGCCCCAGCACCTAGGTGCAATCACCGAGCTAAGCTGTGCCCATTAGGAGTGGGCACAGAACTGCACTCATGCCCAGCCATTGTAACCATATTCACTTTGCATTTGCCACAGCCTGGCCAAGGGTAACTTGGTGTTCACAGTACCTCATAGGTTTAAACTACACTCAGATCCAAGTCATGGTGTTAGATCTGCCCCAAAACCTCAGTGTGGAAACAGTCACTCTCTCCTGAACATGCTTCTGTCTCAACACGTTCCTTGTGCCAGTTCACTCCAGGTGCTGCCAGACCGTGATGGAGCACAGGTAAGTGAAATACTCCTGGTTTTGACTCTGCTATTGCACATACCCTTTGTAAAGAGGCTGAGGTCACAAGGCTTATTTACATGGAGAAGAGACCCTGTTTGGAATGGAAGGATAGATTGAGGTCTCTTCCAACTTGAATTATCCAATGAACTTGTTGAGTCCTATAAGTTTGATAAAGTCTTCAAACTAAAAGCACTCTTACAAACCTGAGATTAGCTCAGTGGTCTCAGCATGGTGCTGATAACACCAAGGCTGTAGGTTTGATCCCTGATCCATTCACTTAAGAGTTGGACTTGATGATCTTTGTGGGTCCCTTTCAACTCAGAACATTCTGTGATTTCTGTGGAAAGAACTCCTACCTATTCAGAAGCAGATTGGTACCATGCCCCAAAAGTGCCTCATAGGATGCCCCTAGTCCATGGCCAAACAGCTCGGAGCTGACAAGTCCATTAGCTGTGCTCTGGAGATACAATCCTGTCAGAATTACCGTGATTCCTTATGCACAACAAATATGGCTCACACATCTGGAGGAATAGCTGTCATGAAGGAAACAGGGTTCCCAGGCAGTCCCATGGCCCCTACCGGTACCTACAAGGCTGCCCTCCAGCCTCATGTGGGATATGAAGTATCCCAGCTGTCAGATATGTGCCCCTACCGTTGTGTAGATACTGACTGGTAATTGATAATGCAACAGGCAACTGCAGGGTCCTGGCAAAATTAGTCTTGGACTGGTAACAAGGTAAGGTGAGTTGCCCATCTTACAGACAGATGGATGGGCCTGTCCAACTCATAAGATGTATTTCCTCATGTGTAATTTTACAACACAAACCAGCATTCAGGTGTGTATTGTCATGGAGATAAGGCTGCAAGGCAGAGTCCCATCTTGCCTCCACACCTGCTGATGTCACAGGTCCTTCACAGCATATACTGTTAAATATGGCATTATTCTCTGCGAGGAAATAATCACCACTGCTTTACACCTCCTTCCCCATTATCTTCCTCATTTTCCAGACATATTTACTGAGGAGTTGCTAGGGTCACTTCTGGCAGAGCATAGAGTCAAACCCAGGACTCCTCTGTGGGCAAATAAAATTTCAGCTGCTTTGGCCTTCTGCATCATGGAGCTACAAAGATGTATGTGGCCCTGCCATATTCCGTACAGTAACCTAGGCACCCCATCCCCAACAGGCTACTGCTGCAGAGCAAGCGGTTATCTGCCACCAGCATGTCCTGATTCACACAATTAAGAGCACTGTCTCCATTAGCTGAAACAGTAGTGGGTTTGTGCTCGTGAATGTGGCAGGAAATCAACCCAGGATGTCTTGAGCTCAGACACAAGTCATTATAATCTATCGGTTATATTATGACAAAACACAAGTGCTCCACATGCCACTCACTTGTCTCACCTCTCAATTGCTGCTGTCATGCAGGGGCAAGCTTGACATTTGAATGAAATATCCAGAAAAAATTCCTGGAGGTGTGCTAACACCTGACATCCTGCTGTAAAGAAGCAAGGTGCTCTCTCTTCAGCAGCCAAAGATCATCACTTGTGGTCTGGCTGTGGGACTCACAGATCTTGACTACCAAGTCAGTGCACCAAGCGCCAGAAGAGCCAGTGAGCATTTCAATGGGGTGTGCTGGTTAGCCCCCTGCCACACTCTCTCAGACATGCCCTTCTCTCCTCCCTGCACTATTTGAACACCTCTCAAGCACTGCTTGCAGCCAAAGCTGAATCCAGTGCTGGGCAGAGGAGGTGCCATGGAAGAGCCCCTGGAGAAGGATGCTTCAGAGCATGGTGCAAAAGTGTCTGCTGGTGGGAGCAGATTGGTGGGAAGAATCAGATTTTTCAAACTAAGGAAACTGGTGAGAAAGGTCTCTCAGATTTCCCACAGCTGAGGCAACAGGGCTGAGTTGTAGCTGTATTAATATGAACAGCACAGGAGATGCCAGGGTTTGTGGAGCCAGCCCCATTTTGGGAAGGGAGGGCAAGGACACAGAGCTAATGAGTCTGCTGAAGTGTGGGGGGATTCTGTGTAGAGGCTTTTGTGTGCCTCAACACCATGCAATCCATCTGTGAGAAGTGGGAGCTCAGAGACAGCTGAGGTGACCCTCTGCAGAGCAGCTCTGTCTGGGGATGTCTCCTAACATGCATAATTTGTCCTCAGCTTTGTGACAGTAGAAACTGAGTACAGCTCAGGATGCCACCAATCCGTTCAACCAATTGCCACAGCAAATCCTGGCTCTTAACACTGCTATGGGAGCATCTGAGAATATCTAAAACTCATGTCCCATAGGTACCTACCTCTTACCCTCACATTAAACCTGTACAAAACCCTCCCATGGACTGTGCCAGCCACTAGTATGCTTCAGAGGACACAAGTTCCTGAGTTCTCCTATCCACACTGTGAATAATTTTGCTAGCCATTTCTCATCCTCCTAAGGCTGAGCAATCCGCTAGCATAGAACATGCTCGCACACACTTAGCTATTTGTCCCAGCCCTTGGCAGAGCCTGAGATACTTGCTAGAAGGCGTTCAGGAATTTTGCTGCCCAAAATGTGTTTGAATTATGTGAGTCGCTCCTGGGTCAGTGGGGGCTGGGTGTGGAACAGCAGCTCTGTGAGTCACCAGGGGCCTGTGAGACCAGAAGGAAATGTTGGCACAGCCTTATTTAGCTGCAGACCGTTGCGGTGCTCTGTACACAGATTCGGGATGTCTGTTCTGGTGGTGTATATGAGAAAGCTTGGGAGTTTGGACAGCTGACCTAGACCATAAACATGAGTTCAGGGACTCCTATAAAATGAGAAACTATGCTGTTAAGCAAGAAAATGTGCAACGTGTTAGTAAACACAGCTCACCCTAGAGACTAGCGGTTGTCATTGCTTAGAAATGTTATGAAATCATATATTCCCCTCCCAGCCTTGGGCTAAACAGTGGAAATCAAGAGGTTTTTAGTTTCCCTTCATACAAAGGTACAATGCTTGTCTCAACCAGAGCTTTCATTCCCTAGGAGATGCTAAGCACCCTTGGCCCCACCACAGAGACTGGCAAGCACAGTTGCTGAGCACCTGAAAATATGGCTCTTGCATTAGGTGGTAAGTATGGAGAGAGTGTCTGACCTTAGACATTCATATTTGAACATACTGGCCTTTAATTGTTGCAGTCAAGCTGCCCCCGTGGGTCAGGATTTATGCCAGACCTTTTACGTGTAAGAAGAGTAATAGCTGTAAACAAAGCCAATCTAAAGGAAAAGGTCACTGCTTTCAACCTGTGTGAGAGAAAGCTTTTGGACTGGAAATGTTAGTGATAGGAAACAAAGTGGATAAGAAGCTGTGATTGCAAAGCAAATGAGTTGTCCCAGGAGAATGGAAACTGGGAGAGCTGGGTGGCCATGCTCAGATGATATACACACTACTCTGGGCCAGTGCAGTGCTGCAGAGACCATTGAATTCTGTTGGATAGCAAGGCAAAGGAGGTGAGAGATGCCTTTCTGGCAGAACAACCGACTGGAAGAGATGAGCAAAGCAAGCCATGAGCAAAAAGAAAGGGTGAAAACACAGGGCTTGGAAAGGAGACAGGCCTGTTCCAGCTGAATGGCACATATTTGGAGAGGTCTGCCTGGCTCTGAAAGGGTGAGGGAAAGGATAAATTCACAGTGGAAGTGTGGCATCTTCTCAAATCTCATCTGTACAACCAATACTCACAAGTTCATCAACACTAGCAGACTCCCACCTGTAGAAACGGAGTGTGTTCACTGGATCTGAACTTTTGACTTTCTTTAAATCTCTATGTCCATGACTTCCCACAGTAAGAGTTGAACTGATCGCTGAACCCAGATCTCCAGTATCTCCAGTATCTTTTACAAGCTTGCCTTTATCTTCATTTAGCAAGTATAAGGTCATCTGCTCCAGACAAAACATCTGGCTTGGCAGTTTTGGCTCCCCTGGGTACCCATCCCACTTCGGGGGGAGAAGCTCAACAGACAGGTGACACAGGCAGGTCTGGATAGAGCCATGCTTTGTAACTCTGTGCCAATGCAAATCTGTACATCGTGTACACAACATCTCTCCAGAAGCTCTGGGGCAGGGCTTTTAGAGGCCTCTCCCACCATCCCACTCTCCAGGAAATGCAAACCTGGGAATGGCATGGCTCTGAGTTTGTGTGGAGCCTGGAAATGACAAATTAACATCAGCTGTGAATTTACATACTTTTCACAGCCACTTATGGCCTTGTCTGAGCTTAAATAAAAGCCATGGTCCCTGGAAAATTTGGGCCTGTCTGTCAGTGAGGCATTCCAGAGAAAACATCACGTGTTCATTTCATGAAGTGAAATAAGATCTTTGTTCTGCATGCTTTCCCCTCCCCCCTCCCCTTTTTCTGAATGAGGCAGTTTTGTCCAGGGATTACAAGCCAATGTTCCAATCCCTCACAGACGTTTTCCATTATCAGAGTTGCCTCTTGTCCTCCAAATCATTTTCCACAGGACTCCTGTAACTTGGGCTGGGAAACTAAGCCAGGAGCTCAGAAGAAAGTACACTATTCCAGGCTGCTGACAAGACTGAAAAATGCTGCAGGGTGTTGCCGGGACCACCCAGCCTGAAGCATCCTCAGCAGGGGAGCAGCTGAAAAAGATGCTAGTGGTGGGAGGAGGCTCAGTGTACTGTACAGCCATTTAAACAGCTTGGTAAATTAACTTTGATGAGGTATAATCACATTGTGTGGAACTGACTATACAGACTGGTGGTAGACAACTGTGATTGATGATTAACTCCACAGTGTACAGCACAAAGGGCCTTTGTGTTGAACCCTTGAGACTTACTCATATTTTCTGAGACCCCTCTGTCTGGGGGTCAAATTGCCCCTGCTGCAGAAAGTTACCAAACAGGGTTGGAAGAAGGGAGGGAAAATTCAAGGGAGGCTTTCTATTTGGATTCTTCTTTCCCCTCCTTAAAGCATCATCCTTTGCTGGGGGGAACCACATGTGTGGAGCTGGACCACCTACTTACTGCAGAGACCCGAGCAGCTCCCTTTCTGCAAACAGAAACCAGCTACTGGAATGGCATTAGGCTCTGCTCTGCAGACTCCCTGTTCCATTGAGCTCAGCTGCCGAGGAGGTCCCCAAGTTAGGAGGGCACATTTGAAGAACCCAAAAAGTCCCTTTCTGCATCCTCACATAATTTTGCCATTCTGGTCCTCGGGAGTCCTTTGCTAAAGCTTCTCTGAGCATTGTGATCTCATCTGCCTTGAGAAGGAAAATCTCCAACATCGTATTTCAAGTCTGCAAGAAAGTTAAGAAGTGACTCAAAGAGAACCACCCAGAAATTAGGTTTCCTACGTGTCCCCATCCATCCAACTCAGCTCTAAGAACTGAAATAAAGCTACAGAAGACATGTAAAAAAGGGGTGCTCACAACCACATCTTACACAGCTGCAGGAAGATTTGCAAGGACTCCTCTGCCAGCACCCTAATCAGAAAGGAATGGGGTTCTGCAGCTTCATGAGAAAGGGCTGCCCCAGGACAAGAGGGGTCTGAGCAGAACTATTCTATTCCCAAATGCTATATTCTGCATTTTAGCAGGATGTTCTGGGAAGCAAAAAACACAGGCAGGCCTGGTTTCCAGGATCAGAGTTCGCCCCTACTTTGATCAAAGTTGACCCCTACTTTCTGGACCAGACCTTGTTTCAACTGGCTTGATGAATTCGACTTATTCTCACTTTTAAGCCTCAAGGTTTCAACAAAAGGGTTGGAAAAATTCCTTATCTCTTCCCCCCACCCCCCATTCTAAGCCTAGCAGCATATCTCATCAACTCCATATAAATGCTCCAAGTACCTTGTTAGATGGTGAAAGATGGAGAGAAACTATTCTTTGGCATCTGTTTGCAGAGTTGAACTGACTATCAAAGTGAAGATGATGTGATCTGAGCGCTTCTGCCAGGCTGGACATCCATGAGGATTTGGGCTGTCCTGCAGAATCCTGGAAATGCCAGTCTGGAAGGGATGTTGGTGGCTGTGTAGTTCAGCCTCCTACCTGAAGCAGGGCTATTGCCAACACACCTTTGGTTGGCCATGCCTCTGTCTAACCAAATCTCGAAGATCTCTGCAGATGGAGGCTCCACCACCTCCCTGGACACCTGTTCCAGTGCTGCACCACTGTCACAGCAAATCCTTTTGTGTTTGTCTACCACCTCTAAACTTACTCTCACCCCTTCTTATGTCCCCAGAAATGAGGTTCCTCAACATCTGTATGAGTGTCCATATGTGGGAGATCAGTGATCTGAAATGGAGCTGTTGATTGCTCTGAGAAATCTCCTGGAATGGGACAGATCTTGGCCATAGATGACTTGAGTCACTGATGAAGTCACTCTGGCACCATACTCTACTTGACAGCAGGAATTAGTTTGATATATGCTATGGCTCCAGGTTAGGAATAATGATCATTATATAATTTTGTATTCAGGCATTAATAGTGTAAGGTTGCTACAAACCTAAAAGTAATGTGAAATGCTGACTGAAAATGCATAACTACCTACATTAATTCTTGTCTGCAAATTCTTTCACTTGCATTTCCTTCAATAATAGTGTGTAAATAGGCATTCAGCTGCACAGAGACATCTGCTCCTACACTCCTTCTCTGATCAGGCAACAGTAGGAAAACGTGGCAAATTTAGCTAAGACTAATGGTGTACTACACCTAGTTGATTCTGTCTCCCCTTTGGGGATCATATCTTCTTCATTCTTTTCTTCTTTCATGTAATACTGCAACTGTAAGGCAAACAAAGTTAAAAACAACTTGGTTACATTGTTCGGTCACAGCAAAGATCAGACATTTCCCCCAAAGCAATGGTGTTTTTTTCTTGTCTGCTAAGAAATGCTGCAGCTCCCTCAGCTGAGGCGGTAGAGGGGCAGGGGGGTCACAGATGATTTTGTTTCTGGGCAGAGATTCAGCTCGTGTAATTCTCAGAAACTCCAGACTACGCGGATATCAAGACAGCAGAGGGCACACTGCAATCGCTACAGGTACATGTGGCTCGGGAGTAGCCCCTGGTTAGACCACACGATAAGCACACACAGATATCTCCTGATGTATCTGTTCAGGGAAGAAGAGCGTGCCGCTCAGAGGAGACAGATGTGAGCCCAGAAAAAGGGGAGGGAAGAGAAAGGGAAGTGGGGAGCAGTGGTGTCCAAGCTGAGGTGACAGCACACAGGCTGGCACAGGCCATGTGTATGGAGCTCCTGAGGAGCAACTGATGTGAAGGGCTTGCTTGTGGTTTCACTGCAATGCAAGGGACAATATGAAATAACTTTCCATGTCCTGATGGTTCAAAGCATTTTAACTTGGCAAGACTCTCATCTGTCCCATCTTCCAAAACAATAAAGTAAAAAAAAAAACAACAACAAAATCCACTCAAAATCAATAGCAACAAAACAAACCCCCACACTGTGATATCAGATGGATCACCACCCAGAACAATAGTGGGGCTGGAGTAATTGCCAAGAGGGAGCCTCTGTAAATGAGCCATCGGGAGGAGGGGGTGCTGCCTCTGTGCTGAGAGCAGGTCCCACCGAGCTTGATGGGCAGCAGAGGGGTGGATGCTCACTCTTGGTGACCATGTGACTCAGCCCTAGCTTCCCAGTCTGATTCCTTCATTCCTGCCTTGCTCCAGTCCTTCCTGTACCCAGAGCTGCTTTCTCCTCCCAGTTCTCTTTGCTCTCCAGTCATTGCCTCCCCTCCTTGGACTTGCTCCCTGCATGCTTTCTCTACTCGCCCCCCAAAGTACCTGTCTACCTTCAGCTTTGAGGCTCCTTCCTCTTCTCACCACCATTCCTCCCTTCCTCCAGCTCCTTGTCCAGTCACCTATCCTTCCCAGTCTCTCCTCAGGCTGTCCACAGTCCCTCCACCTCAGCTGCTTCTGGCTGTGTCTCCTCACTCTCAGTCTGATCTCCCTCAGTACTCCAGATCCCAATGTTCCTGTCCTACACATCCCTGGTGACCCTTTGCTACCCACAGTCACTGTCTTCTCCCTGTTTCAGACACAGGAGGCTGTCCCAGTATAACCCTTTTTCTTCCCATCTGGTCCTCACCATCCTGCTCAGCATTGCAGGTAAATGTCTTTCCTTCCTCAAGCTGCTTGGGCAACTGGCAAAGGCATCAGGATAGCACAGAAATAACAGACTCCCTGCCTCCACCTGGGAATCAAATTGGCAAACTCATCCACCCTTCAAATAAACGCATGTTGCTGCCCTCACCCAAACCTGTGAAGATCAAAGATGGTACCCACAGACCCGTATGGTGAGTGGGAAGTGCCAGGGCCATCGCAGTGGCCTTCAGCTCGTGTGATGACATGGAGATATGGACATTGTGTTACTCCTCAGACACGGCTCCATTTTACCTTCTCATGGTGGAGTACCTTTCAAACAAAAGTACTGCTCTGTAGTGGAAATGCCTCATTTTAGTGCTTGTATATGGAAAGACACTAAAACAAAGCCCTCTTAGGATGGCCAGATTTGTGTCCTTGGGAAAAGCAATAGATGATCTGTGGAGAAATGTGCATCCTTGGGTCATTTCCTGATGGGAAATGGGAAAGAACATGAAACCTGGTGGCTGCAGTCTTGCATTCCTAATGATGGTACTTAACTTCAACTGACCTTCCTGATGGACAGATAAGGTTGCACCAAAGCTTTCCATCATTTAGCAGTCCTGTAAAGTGCAGAAAACACAAGCTAAATCCATTTGTTTCTGTTTCCACGCTGCTGGCAAGGCTGATCGCAGTAAAATAAAGGCAGAAGGAAGTGGGCTGGAGCTGGGAAGGCTGAGTACAGCAGGAGAAAGAAAAGAGCTGTGCCTAAAGAGTTTGGCCAAGGCTGGGACAAGGGAAAGGAAGAGAAAGAGGGCACAGACATTTTTTTTAAACATACTGGACTCCATCTGAAAAAATACCTGCTACTTCACCACCATAACAGCCTTTTAGAGCATTTTCTGCAAAAGAAAAAACATTCCAACAAGCACATTCTTTTCTTTCCTTAGAAATCTGACCACTGGTAGAGCCAACAAGACATCCCCTCTCTTACAGTGCATTACAAAACCTTGTCCTGGCTGCCAAACATTCACCATTTGTTTGTACTGAAATTTTCCATTCTTGCTCTCCATTTCAGACATGTATTTCCTTTTAAGTTCTTACAGAAATAGCATCTTTGTGTTCTGAAAGGGGTCTTGGGAAAAGAATAGTTTTAACAGTGCAGATTTGTTTTTTCAACCATTCCAAAAAGAAGTAGAAATTCAGGAAGCTGAAGCAAGAACTTTACATGAGGGAGAGGACCCATTCCCTTCATTTTTTTCCTTTCAGATCCTCAGCTGACCTTATCAGACCCCTCAGGAAACTGTTTGAATTTATCAGCACAAACACCAGTCTTTCTGGACTACAGCAACTGGTTCCTGTGGCCAACTGTTAGAAATAACTAGTGGACCCTGGCTGAAAAGTGGATCCTGATTCCTTTGATTTTACAGAGGAGTTCACACTCCTAAAACTTGGCACCCTGGTACATTCCTTAAGCTAAAATGAAAAAGCTCTTCCCTTACCCTTTCATGACTTTCCTTTTTCTTGCCATACTTGCACTGTTGTAGCAAGTCTATGAAATGTGGCAGGGTACATAAGTCAGGGAAAGACAACTTTTTTAATATGGTCTCATGAAAATCTGTTCAGATTTTGGGTTGAAGTACAAAATGTCACAAATTTCCATTTCCCATCTGTGACTGGCATAGCACAGCTTGTGGTTCTGGCCACTTGCCACAATTCCCTGACAGTTTTATTGCCATGTGTAAGTTCTGGCCCTGTGTCTCGCTCTACCACTTTCCAGAGAGCTTTGGTCCAGCTGATCTACTGCCAGCTGAGAAGATGTGGCCAAATATGATACAGGTAACCTCTTTGATGACTGCTGTCTAGGCGCATACATGTTTCTCCCTCACCAAATTAAGTGTTGGATTATTAGAATACTGGGCCATAGCATCCTTGTAGCCAACACAAGGTAGTATTGACTGGATAAGTGGACTACAAAGTCAGTAAAAAACAGGCTGGACAGGTGAACTTGAAGGGTAGAGGTCAACAGTCCAAAGTCTAATTGGAAGCCACTTATGAGTAACATTTCTCAAGGGGTCAATGCAGGGACAAATACCATTTAACATCCCCTTCTATGGGAGGAAAAGGAGGAAGAGAGCACCTTGAAGAGTTCACAGATTATACAAACCCGGAGTAGTGCTGAGTGTGCTGGAGGGCAATGCTGCCATTCAGAAGGATCTAAATAAGCTGGAGAAGAGGGTTGGCAGAAGCCTCACAAAGTTTGACAGTGAAAAGTGCAAAGTTTTGCACTTCTTCCCAGCATAGGCTGGCTGCTGACTGTCCAGAAAACACCTTTGCAGAAAAAGGCATTAGGCTCCCAGAAAACTACTAGTTCAAGTCAGAAGTGCACTCAGCAGCCATGTATGCCAAGTGCATACTGGACTGCACAAGCAAGAGAGCAAATCAAGGGGAGGGATTATTTCCTTTTATTCAGTGCTCACAAGGCTGCATCTGGAACATGAATGATATTGATATGCTTCGTGAGGTCCACCAAGAAAATCAGGAATCTGGAGTACTTAATGCATACAGAGAGGCTGAGGAACCTAGGTTTGTTCCTACTGGAGAAACAAAGGTTGTAGGGGACTTACTTAATGTCTTTGACTAAAGGGAGGGTTATGGGAGAGTCATACTCCTCACAGAGGTCCAAGTTGAAAGGATGAGCGGCAATGGACATAGATCACAGCAAAGGAAATTCCATGGTTTATGATCTGTAGTAAGTGCATATTCCCAGACTCATTCCCCTGGTATGACACCAATTCTGGGGATGTGGACCCTCTTTCCCACCAACTCTGTCCTCTAAAACCAATACTTGAGACATCTGAGCCCTCCCAGTTAAGTAACCCCACTGTCTGGGAGCTTAGCCTGTAAATACCTTTTGGCTAAACCCTCCAAAGACAGTGCAGCAAGACTGAAAACAGAACAAGTTTCACAGAAGAATTCTGCGATCTCACTAAACAGCTTCCATTCCTCAATGCCCTAAAATGTTCAAATTGCAGACCTTTGAAAATAATAGAAGCCCCATGAGATGCCGGTATTTTTGGTGAGCCTGGCACTTTTGGATGAGCCAGGACTGACTTGTATTTTGCAAATGCATATTGGATGTGATACTGGTTGGCCCACTTTTCAAATAAACTCTCTTTTCTCCTCCTTGCATGCTCTGGTTGGAGAAGAAGGATGCACAGTCCTCCTGGGCATCTCCCTTCCCTTGCAAAACTGTTGCATTTCTGTTACCATGGACCAAGAATTAGGTGACAACTTGGGCCAATGCAACATAGAATTTGATGTTCAAAGGGAAGATAAAACCATTACCCCCTTATTTTGACACCTCTTGCAGACAACGAGCCATTCAGTGCTTGTTTGTTCCCTCCTGGAAGTGTGGGAAATTTGGAGGCTTCATGCTGGGCTTTCAGAGAAACAGATGACTTGGCAAAGCTTTTCTTTTGTCTTTTACTTTTTGGTTCTATCTGGGTCACATTTTACATTTTTGGTCTGAAACCACAAGTTCCTTCTTTGAGATAATACAATCATTTAGGTTGGAAAAGATACTTAAGATCATTGAGTCCAACTGCAAACTTAACCAAGTCCCACTAAACCATGTCCCTAAATTGCAGTAGTCAGTCTCTGACACTTTTGATATTATATCAAATGCCCAAAATCTTGCACTGCCTTAGCTGCTGTTGCCCTCAGCAAATAGTGATCAGCACTGAATTAAGTCAACATTTCAAGCCCTGGTTCCATCCCATGGCTCAGTTCATCTTCACACACACCTGTATGCAAACAAGAGGAAACAGGATCCCAGAATTGCTTGCTCATTCTCTCTTAAAAGTCACCTCCCCATCTTTACATCCCATCTACAAATGGGAAAAAGCTCAGAGTATGACATATGTTGCCATTTGATTCAAATAAGGGGCAGCTGGAAAAAGTAGTGGACAGAAGAGGAAGAGCTTGCCATTGCATTTGAACTCTGCTGTGTCATTTCATGAGCACAGCCCTTGTGGTGTAAATGGCCTCTCTGCTGGTGACAATGTTTCTAAGGTCAGCTCAGAAACTGTAGATGATAATTAACAGCACAACTCTGTGCACGTCTCCACCGACAGCTGGCTCCCAGCTCCTCACAGTCTGCCCCCACGCTCCTGACACATTAATCACACAGACAGCAGTTGACACCCCAAGAACTTCTCCTGGACCCTCTTACCCCACTTTCTCTGAAGAACTGCAGGCATCATTGTATACTGAGTGTATGTTGCCTTTGTGGGATTCGACAACACAGTGCTGTAAATTTGATAAGTAATGATGTAGCTAAACAAAAGCTACCTTGTGCCAATAATTCATGATAAGTAGGTTGTGGTATCTCTCCTAATTGTCAGTTTCTGCCGATAACACAAACTGTGATTCATCTCTGGCAGTGCTCTTTCTGTTTAAGCTGCAACGTCCAGTATTTCCTTCTACCCATGCTTTTGCACCGTGTCAAAACCTTATGTTTTCTTTTACTTTCTTTTTCTAAAGCACTACAGCAAAATGCCCTTTGTCCATCTTTTTTTTTTTTTTTTTAATATATATATCCATTTTGCTAGGAATCACAGTTTCTCCTTACCTTTCAGCCTTAGTCTTTTCTCTGCAGACAACGTTTTTCTCATTCCAAAAGTTTGCAATAGCCAAGGGAGCTTGTTATTCTTGTGCAGGTCACTCTGCTCTCTTTGCTTCCTTTTAAAATCCAGCACATCCCACACTCTGCTTTCTCCTGCTATTCTGATAGCTTAAATGTAGACACTATTAAATGTTCAACTATCAATATGGATTCCTTCCTCAAACACTTTTTTTCCTATTCGGTATGAAATTTCAAGGAAGAAGACATACCAGAAGAACTTGTCTTCCCCTGATTATATTTTCCCTTTCAATTTGAGTCTTTCTAGGTTGAGAGTTATATGTGAATTACTTGGTTGTACAGGAGCATGAGACTTGTGAAGAACATCTGCTAATGGACTGTGAATTGCTGGCAGTGTCAGCCTGTGGTCCAGTACGGTGAAAGAGTAAAATATGACACCCAAACAAGTGCTTTTCTAGGAATATAGTTTTGCAGCATTGGCTTCAGTTCATCCATATGCTACCAGAGGTCCTTTCTACTGCTTTAACTGTCTGATGTGGTATTTGTCTTGCTTTTGTTGATTTGGAGGTCTTGTTTAATGTTTTCTTGCCAATGCCTCTCTAAGCCTTCCTCATTTATATCCTTCCCCAGTTCATAAGCCATGCATTTATGCTGCTCATGGTATAAATCTTGAGAGGTATGTCAATATTTCTTGTGCATTTGCTGACTTTGAGAGAGAAGTTGCTCTTCATTAGCTGCTTTCTTTACTTTGAATCAAATCTGATGTCTTCTCTTTCTGCAGCGTGGACAAAATAATTCAGTTCCTTTGCATGGATTTGCATTTTGCCGTGACTCAATTTTAGGCTGCACTCTCTGCTTCATGTAGGTAATGCTGCTGGTTTTGGGGGTTTTTGTCATGTTTTTCTCTGCATCTGTCATGCCTAAGAATATCATCAAGAGTGACTCTCGCCCTTCACCAGCTTTGTGTTATTTTGGGAATCTGTTGGGAAATATCTCCAAGATAGGCAGTATTTCAAGAGGCAGACACTTGAAATGCTGTCTTCTTAAAGTCATTACCATTCTGCTTTCTTGGTCCAGCCTGAACTGCTTGTGCCCACATGGAGCATTTAGTACACATAGCACATTTGGTGTAGAGAGCAGATAGGTGATCACATCTTGGGTGTGCAAAGAGCGATGTTTTGTTGCCTTATTCACCTCAGTAGCCTATGCAGCTACAGATTATAATGATGTTTCTCTCTTTCCCTGAATTATAATGCAAAATCATTCCAGTGCTTTCTCCACTTGCTCAATTGTCTTTAGTTGTGGCACAGGCTTTGCTCCCCAGCCCTTTCTGAGTCTTGCTGGTGGTGGATGCCATGGTGCGCATTCATAATTTCAGGCAGTAGCTGCTCTCTTGCAGGGAGGGGTTGTGTTGGAATCCCAAGGGAGCCTGGGATGTCATCTTCAGTGATTCCTGCTGATTCAATTTCCCTGCAGCAGAGGAGATATCATCCATCATTTTCCACCGCAGCACAGATCCATTGCTGGACAAGTGCCTCTGCCTGAGCCTGGCAGGCACAATGAAACTATAACTGGGAGCAGCAACGCCCAAAGTGACGAGGCAAGCTTGAGGTTCAGCCAGGAAATCAAGAGCCCGTGGCAGGGTCAGGGCTCCCATCAGCAGGATACCAGTCTGGCACGAACATGGCCATGGCACAACTCAGGCGGGAGCCAAGCATGAGAGAGCCGTGACTGAAAAGCAGTTCCCAGGCTAAGGAGGGGATCTCCCATGAAAGCATCTCAGCAGAGCTATGCAGGGGATCCTCCACAACAGCTTCTTCCAGCTCTTTTTTCTTCACCAGTTCTGACCAGCCAGCTGGTCTGGAGCCGCCAGCCAAAATCCTAGAAGGGGGAGAATGTACTCAGGGCCCTGACAAACTATCCATCTCATGTCTTCAAAACCCAGAAAAGCATTGCTCTACTGTGAGGTAGGCTTTAAGATTTTTTTATCAGATTTCAGGGACTGAAGGCTTTTTGTCCCAGGACTGCTTTTGCTGGCATTTCTGTATCACAGCACCGGAGATATTTGACACATTGATTTATATCTGTCTGAAACACTGCACTTCCCTGCTGTGCCAAATGCAGGTGACTGCATCCTGCCAGTCTCACAATGGTGTTAATGGGACGGCTGTGCTTCTGCTTTACTCTGTCCCAGAATGGCTGCTGGCCTGTGCCCCCATGAGAAGATCCAATGTCATCAGTGTGTCTCCTAGGTCCTGTTATCAGAATTAGAGATGCATCACCAATTTTTTTTCCTGCTCTGTGCAGTGTCAGGAAGAGTGCAATGTCACTGCTGCTGAATTGCTGTCCTTGGAGGTTCTCTGCAGTCACACATGTGGGTAGGGCCAGGTACTTTTCCATCTGCTCAAATGACAAGCTCTCACCTGGACTCTGGAGAGCCAGGTCTGCTTGTTGCTTTCTGCAGTGCAATGCAGCACACCAACATCCTGCTGATGTTCCTCTGCTGCTGGCTTCACTTTAACTGCTGGATGTAGCTCAGGCCCTCTGCTACCCCCTCTCTCTCTCAGCAGTGCCTACGGCATTCTGCTGTCCTCGGCTCTCCATTTTACAAGGCACCACCACCCCACATTCTTCTTCTAGATGCCTGTGCTCTCTGAGACCCCTCTGTTCAACTGCTAAATGGCTCTTCATCACTAATTTTCCTTTCTGGTTTGACTCTGTTAAAACCTTCTCTGTCAGCAAAGCAGAGTTTTCCTTATAGCCTCAAATCTCCACTCACCACTGGGCTCTTCCTGCACAGCTTTTTTTCTTTTTCCTCAATAGTTTCATGCAGAAGGGTGTTCATGCAGAAATGTTTTCTTTCGGTGAGCTTTGTCTCCTGTTCATTTGCACTGAGTTCCTCACCAGCCCCCACGGCCCACAGTGTTCAGCTCCGCCCCACCCCTTTTGCTGCCTTTTCAGAAAATCCCCATGCCCCTGCTCCCCTCTGCTCCTTACCTCATCTCCTGCAGTCCTCTCATGCAATGCTTGCATTTGCACCCACATCAAGGAGGGAGCCAATATCTTACCAGCTACTACTCAGAGGACATTTAAGTGTGGGTTGCCAGCAACTGAAGCCATCCTGCTCCTTCACCTCTCCCCATCATTGCATGGCTGGGCAGTCACTCAGACCAGCACACACCCCACAGATATTTTCCTGGGTTAATTTCTAGCCAAATAAGTCAGCTGATCTGATTTACTCACAGCTTCTCATGTCAGGTCCTAGTTGGGGGATAAGAGGTGGCCAGAAGCCCCCAGGGGAGCAGAAGAGACCTGAGCAGTCCCTTTTGTCAGCACTGCAGCATCAGGGTAGCTAAACAGGACCATGCATTATGCCCCACGACAAATCAGTGACAAGGGGATGCTATCTGGCTTCTTTGAGCAGCCCAATGACTATTATAGATCTTCTGCCTTGCAGGAAGAGGTTCAGACATCTTTCTTTCTGAGTAACACTATCAGGGGACCAGCAAATGATGCCATATAGAGGTAATTATGCTCAAAAGCACAGTTAGAAGAAAAAATGTGCCCATTGGCTCTACAGGCATGAAGTCCAGTGTCAGAAACAGTAAACATGGGCCCTGAGCCATAATAAAAATAATAAATAACAGCACCAATGAGGTCTGTTTTTCTTTTGTTAGTGTGGGGAAACTCCTCTGGGACCCTGCCTTGGTGGGGGTATAAAATGTTTGTGAAGTGAGAGCACAATGAAGAGTATGGCTCTTACTTCATGTGGGAAAGGCTGTTCAAGAACTCCCTGAAATCAGAGGAAAGTCATTGTATTGCTTGGCACCTGCCCAAAGTGATTTCATTTTCTGTTCAGAATTAAGATGCACTAATAGCCTGAGGGCAGCAGTTTCTTTGCCAAAAAATGCCTTTCTCTCTCCCCTACCCCATCCCCCACCTCCCTGCTTGTTTTAAATATGAGGGCTTGCAGGTCAGGAGTGAACACTCAGTGAGTATTACTTGAATTATCAAATAAAAGTGCAGCAATATAATTTTCTTTCAAGTGAACATTGAGTTAATTAAGATGTGCACTGCGAACTTGGCAAATTTCACGTTATTAATGAGAAAGGTATGGGTCTGTCTATTGCAAAGGCAAACTAAAAATAATCAGACATACAGAACCAGAAGGGCAGCTGTTAAGAGTAAGGCATACTAGAATTTTTTCTGGCAGAGCTCTATCTCCAGGAGTGTCATTTACCCTCAGCCCATTCTCTAGCCCTGACCAATATAGCAAAGCTGGCAAAAACCTTCATGTAAATTTGATCATGCTGGTCATAAAATCTTTTGGCCAGAAAGCTGTGCTCTCTTTGGGGAAACAGAATAACCTGTACGGGCCAAAGCATTCCTGCTGACCAAACTGTGCCCCAAGAAGGAGCAAGGCTGGAACAGCCAGGTGGAGATGGCCTTCAAAAGCTACAGGGAGAAAGGTTTCCAGCTCTTGAAGGCCTGGTCCAGCAACAAGGCCTTCTGCCACCAGATTGTGGGCTCCCATTCTTCCACTGAGTGGCTTTTTCCATAGCAGAGCCATGATAGCAGGAGGCACATCTGCTGTCACCTACATCTCTGTATCACTGTGGGTACCTGTGCAGGTCTCACTTTGGGTTTCCACCAGGAATTGAGGGCCCAGACAGCCAGTATGTGCAGTGGGACTGGTCAGACGTGAGGTAAAAAACTGGAGTGCCCAGCACCACCAATACTGACAGTGAGCAAAAGTGGCAGCAATTTCCATGTTGATAGAGTGAAAGCATTTGTACCTTAAGGTGTTGTGCAAAGGACACTGAAAAGGGAGAGGGAGAATAAAACTTATCTTGAATACCACATTAATAAAAGTCTGTACACAGACTAAAGAGGTGAGTTACCCTTTCTTCTCCTTCCAAACTCCTCTTTATTGCTCTGCTCTTAGAATCTGAGATCAGTTGATTTATGTAGTGACATCCCAGGATAAAATTTGCCTTCTCTCCACTGTCATTCTCCAGTAGATCGATCTGAAAACACAAAGTCATGTTAGTCATCTGAAAATCTCAAGCAAGATGTTTTCTTTCTTACCTGTGTAAATTTGGGTCAATCTCATCTGCTTCAACACATTCATTTGAAAGCTGATGGAAGCCAAAAAACTACCTGAAAAGTATGTAGGCAAGGAAGTTGGCCAGTTTGCAATACATCCAAGCCAGTTCAAGAGCAAAGGCTTTCTTGTGAGATGACTTGGTCTGCTTGTTTAAATTATGCCCTTATCCCTAGCTTGGAAGAACTAGAGGAATACTTATAAAAGATGCTTGGAGAGGATCTGGTATGTGGAGGTGGGATGTTCTTGCAGTAGGTTATGGCAGAGACACTGTAAATCTTTGATGAACTATTTTGTCCAGGTTTATGTTAAAGAAAAAATGTCTGCTGATCAGGAACTCTGGGAATGGTAGTTCCTTATGTCTAGCTAGGAAAACAGGCTTTCAAACAAATAAAAACCAAATACATTTCCCAATCCTCCATGCAGGTAAATCAGAAGGGTGAAAATCTCCTGGCAGTAGATGAAAACTGTTTGGAGTGGAGGCAGGATGCCCAATGGCACACCACATCCATCCCAGAGGCACTGCCAAAAGACCCTGGGGCTGTAGCAGCCATAGGGGACAGGGGAACTGTCGTTGCACAGATACTGCACTGCAGACACTGCAGAAAGTGTCTCTGACCTAAGGCCAAGTATAAGAGCATGGCCAGAGGTTGATCAAGTCTACACCATGAGACAGGGAGGGATCCCTTCCTCATCTTTCAGAGCAGGACCTCCAGGAAATGGATTCTCCAATATGGGCTGGGTACCACAGAGGTACTCGGCAGCCTAACTACACCATCCTGGTCTGCTAGGAAGCATCTGATCATCTCCCAAAAAATCTTCACTTGCATCGCCTCTCCCTCCACAAAGGAAACAGGAGTGTGTGGGGAATTTGCTGCATCTATTTTGTGTTGAGTGAATAACAAAGGAGTGTTTGTCTCTCCTCTGAGAGCACCATCTGCAATGGATATCACTCTTGCAGACACTGTAAGACTGCAGAAGGTGTGTTGGAAGAAGTGTGGGCATTAAGCAGAATAAAGGATTTTTACTGTAAGGAAGATTTCACAAAGAAAGGCGAACCAACATCCAGCTACAAAACAAAATTACTAAGAAAGGAGACATTTTTTTTTATCTCTAAAGACATCCAGAAGGAGAGGAATTCAGGTTGTGCATTGAAATCCCTAAAGGCTCATACCAGGAGCAGATTAGTATAGGTACCCTTGTAGAATGAAAACAAAACAGCTCTTCAAGAGCTTGCTGAAATAACAGGCACATAATAGCTCTCTTGGGGCACCAGGTTTTAAGACGGTGCTTGTCTTGATTGAGAAAGTATCTGAAGGTATGAATGGGCAGAGTGCCATGCTTCTGTGGAGGATACCACATCTGATTCTGACAGCCAGGAACAGCTGGAGGCAAGGGAGATAAGACTGTGGTTGTAGCTACGACCTTGAAACTCAGTGTTTTTGTGGTCCAGGTGGAGATCAGACCACTGGACCATGACATGGGCAGGATGTGAGAGAAGAAGCCAGTAATGCCTGTTGTAGGTGGCAAGGAGTCTCTGAAACATCTTATTTCATAGAGAACAGAGAAAAAGGAAGCTCTGATTATATGTCACCAGTATCTCAGGAATCCAACTGAGAACCAAGATCCTGTTGGGCTGGGTACTTCCCAATGGCCAATGTGTCCATATATTGTGGATATGTAGCAATCCCATACCGTTTCTTGGCAGCTTTCTACCACTCTTTGAGGTGTGACTCTCCCTTCAGCAGCTGTCCCATTCTGAGGGCTAATTTGTGAAGCGGTATCAGGCTGCTACAGTTGGATACACTACAGAAAGCTCTGCAAAGAGAAAGTGGGATCAGAGCAAACATCAACTCTGCTCAATCAACAGCAAGTCCAAAAATGATAGGCAGGAGAGAGAGCCATCTTACAGCAGCACCTTACCCCTAGCTCTCCTCCTGCCTGCCTCCCTACCACAGCCAGAGACATCCAGCTCTGCTCCTTGTCACCAGCCTCTTCTCCAGGCTGTGCTATGTATCAAGGTTGTAAGAGACTTGGGGCCAGTCAACGGCAAGAACATTTGCTATGCTCAAGCACTCTGCCATCCTTGCAGGCTTGCCTGGCTCAGTTTTTCTAGTTAGGTGAAGCAGAGCTGGTTTTGTAATCTGATCTTCTCCATTTTCCCACTTTTTTCCATTTTTCTCATCAAAAGGCTCGGCAGTTGCTGCTGCCTTCAGGGTGAATGTTAATCCTATAATCTGCTGCAGATTTTGTTTGTGTTGGAACATCACCTGTGTAAACTTATCTCTGCTCAGGCCACGCAGAGTTTGGTTCACAGAGACTTGCATTTTGGGAGGCCAAATGGGAAATGAAAAAGAAGTAGCTTCCAAAAACCATCATGAAAGATGCCAGTCAGTGGCACTGCAGAGTGAAAGGAGACTTGCTGAAAGCTGTCTCATGGCAGGCAGATGAGTCTTCTGCACTGGCCCCAGCATTGCCCCTGTGATGGTGAACAACAGCCATTGCCATCACCCTCCTTCCTTGCATGGGAAGGTTGTGCCTCTGGCAGCAGCAGGACTGCCTGGGAGCTGTTGTCCTCAGCACAGCTGTAGCCAAGCGATGGCCCCCTTGATAACTGGTTGCATCTATGTTATGAAATAAAACCATCTGAGACGTCCAAGGCCTGAGGGCACAAGTCATGTCCAGCCACCTAAATTCTCCACCAAAACAGGATGGCTGTGTCCAAACCCCTCTTGCCTGCTGATATGTCCATAGACCTAGAGATGCTGTCAAACACTAGGAAAGCTGCCACCTATATTCATGCAATAAGTTCTTCAGAGCCTTAAAAGTGAACCCTAGGCTTGATCCCAGACCTGTCCAGGGTGCTCTGATGTGAACAGAAACTGATACCAGACTCAGGGTTATTTCATTAATAAAGAAATAAATGGGAACTGCTCCTTAACAAGTTCTTTCTCAGATTGTGTCCAGGTCTTTTTTAGGCTAGAACTGACTGGCACAGGCCAAAAAGGTGGTCAGAGGGCATGCTAACCATGAAATCAGACAGATGTTTAGATTTTCTAGTATAGATGAAGCCTCTGCCAACAGAGTTGGTCAAACTTGGTGCACTTCTGCAGGGGCTCTGACTGACTGGTAGACCAGTGCAGTCAGCCAAGGACAAGCCATGACCCTGGAAGCAAGTCATAACAATAAACAGATAATATATTTAAAAGAAAACTAACTCAATTTAAAACCTAAAATGTAGGGCTGTCTGTGTGTATCAAGCAGGATCACTTAGCACAGAGAAGGTATAGCAAGTATCCCTGCCATGAGATCTCCTGGAAGCCCAAAGCTCATTTCATTAATTCTTCTGCATGCAGTGGCAAAACCATATGCCAAGCCCTAGCTGCGAATTGAAGGGTATAATCTCCCTCCTGGCCAAGGGAAATGTCCCAGCCTTGTGAACAAAGGCATTGTTTAAGACTGGAAGCAGGCTGGCATGTTTGAAATAAGGAACAGCTCCAAAACCATTTATTTTTCCTTCAAATTTTATCTTTTCCCTCACAGTCAATGCAGGCTGTTGAAACAAAAGAATGACAAAACCAAAAGCATGACAGAAACAAAAGTTTCTGTCATTCTGGGGAACACAATTCCTCTCAGGGAGGTGAAGAGCTGCTCATGCAGAGGCATAGGAGAGACAGACCCTTTGCAGACTCAGTCACCAACTTCTGCTGATGCACTTCATCCCTCAGCTCTGGTAAATCCACTCCTCCAGTACAGAGGCAGGTGTGAGGTGGGAGCACACTGGCAGTGCTGGAACTCACGCCAGCGGAGTAGTCGCATCTTTTATCTTTCCTCCAGCCAGGTACTCTGGGGAGATGGAGGCACTTGCAGGTGAGGCTCTCTGGGCATTGCACACCTCTCCTCACCAGCCTGTTACACTGCAGAAGGGAGCCTTTGAAGAAGAGTTACTTTGCCCTTAGAATCACAGTGTCATAGAATGGTTCGGGTTAGCAGGGACCTTAAAGATCGAGTTCCAACCCCCCTGCCTTGGGCAGGGACACCTTCCACTAGACCAGGTTTCCTAGATCCAATGTGGCCTTGAATACTTCCAGGGATGGGGCATCCAAAACTTGTCTGAGCAACCCATTCCACTGCCTCACCACCCTCACAGTAAACAATTTCTTACTAATATCTAATCCAATATCTAAACCATTGCTCAGTTTAAAGCCATTAGAGACAAGCTTGTCTCTTGTGTGGACATGACAGCCATGCCAGATGGCTGCCAACTACCCCGAAATCCCTATGCCAGAGCCAGCATGAGACAGAGAAGGGAAATGTTCAGGATGCAAGTGGCAGAGGAACTGACCCAGTTCCCCTTACCAGCAGGGCAAGGGGTATTAATGAACTCACATTCAAGCCTGGTGGGGAATTTATGCTGCCAGACCCATTTGCAGAAGCCTGGGGGCATCCCCAATGCAACATGGGGTGCAATGGGAATCAATATGTGCATGTGTAGGGTAGCCTGAATTTGCTTTAAAAATAAACCTTCTTTAGTACACTTCTTCTTTACTTTCATCTCCTCTGACCTCTTTTAGTTCTCCCTCTTTTAGATTTTTGCTAAAAACTGCAACAAACTTGTTTTTCTCCCACAGACCAAAGTCATTCCCTGCCATCTCCTCTCCCCTCCCTCATCCTGTTCTGTAAATACTAGGCAACAAGAGCTTGTCCAGACCCTGGCTCCTTTGCCCTTGCAGGACTGGCTGGCCTGCACACACATCTGCCAGGAGAGGGGGGTGAGAGGAGGCCAGGGTAGATGCGAAAGGCAGCAGCAGAGGCTGTGCAGGGCTTTACAGACCACCAAGGACTGCTCTGGATTCTAGCACTGTGCCTGGGAAAATATGCACCCAAATTCCAGGCCTCATTGCTACAGTAACTGAGCAATGTAATTTTGCTCCCCACATGCCAGGAGATTGGTTAGTAATATCAGTTAGATCCGTATTACAGATCAGCAACCAAGTCACAGCAAGAGCAAACAATTTCCCAAGGGCCATGAAGGGAATTTACAGCAGGGCAAAGGACTGAATCTGTTGTTTCCAGTCCTATCTTTGCCTTTTTGCAGCTAAAGCAGGTGAAAACAGCTAGAACAGCATGCGAAGTTTCTTTCAAAAGTTGAGGGTGTTCTTTGAGAGTGAGATGACACAAGATTGCAACATCCACTAAATAATGTGTATCTAAAGGTACCTGAGATGAGTACTTTTGCATTTTGTTTTTGCCATCTGGGTGTAGGTAATGAGAACATAATGAAATATAGAAGACCATAAGAGCCTTTAGTATATTGGATACTGTAGTAAATAAAGGAATCTTTCCTGAACAACAGATATTGTTTACTAAGCCACCTTCTAATGTCTCATATTCAACAGACTGCCCATGAGGGACTAGTCTGGCACTAAAATGTGTGTTTTAGTTTGGCTGAAGCAGGCTTCACAAGTAAATGAATTTGAAGATGTCAAAATCATCAGCCATGTTGCCTCTCCCACAGAAAGAGCCTCCCAGCATCAGGTTGCTTCCTGTGGTCCTCCACTGCATACAAAGAGAGCATCTTCCACAAAATCATATTTCCCCATCAGCTGCAAGGAGACACACTTTCCATATGTTTTGCTACTGCATTGTTGCTATGATTCTATGGGGACCAATGAACTGAGACAGTATTTTAATATCTAGTAATAAAAAATCCCTTTGCAAGTTGAATCTAAGTAGCCCAGATATTTATTTGGGTAGAAACAGCTGGCTCTAAATATATCATGAATTAGATAAATAATTGAAAGGTTTAACATACTGAGTGCATGTCACAAAAATACCTCCCCAAAAAAGAAAAATCTATGCAAAACTGAAGGATAGAATGGAAACTGAGAGTACTCCTTACCAGTAATTCAGAATCCATAAAAACTGCTTCCAAATGGCAAGAATAGCTTTTGCTTCTTCTGTAAAAAGAGGAGCTGAAAGTCCTCCTCCAAACAGTAAACTCTTCTGCTTGCTTTTCTCCCACATCTGAATCTGAATCAACTTTATCCTGCAACATGACCTATTAAAAGCTTCCTAACTCTGCTGAGTGACAGGCTTGTTATAAAGCTCTGAGAGACAGAGCAGGTATCAAAGCACTCAAATGCTGACAGCCCTGGCTGCATACTTTGACCTGCAATAGCTGTCATGGTCAGGGGCATGCTGTCAATGAATAGCTGGAGGACTCTTCCAAAATGTGCCATTCCACCTGGACAATGGCATGCCCAACATAGGCGAGCCTCTGACTGCAGCAAGGAAACCCTGACTGCACGGGGGACCTCCCCTCACATGAGAGCTGATTGAATTATAAGGGCAATACAAGCCTAACCAGAGGTCAAATATTTTGGCAGGGGTCAGAGCGTGCAGACTCTGCCTTTGTGTCCTTGGACTGGATATTTGGTGAGGTTTGAACTTCTTTCTCCCCCGTTCTGCCACCAGAGGGCACGGCTCTCTTCTCTGCCGGGGAAGCATCAGCCAGCAAGGGCAAGGGGATTGCCGGCTGGAGAAGTGTGATGTCCTTTTTCTCCCGCCTCCCCCTATACCTGTATTTCTGCCTTTTGGATGGACCTGAAGTCCTGTCTGAGAAGAAGAAAGTACCTGAGAACTTTTCTCGAGGTGGAAGACAGACAGTTGTCACTTCATGTGGCTTGGGACAGCGTGCAACTTGTCTCGATCCTATGTGGATCCTATTTAGAAGCAGCTCTGCCAACATGCCCTGTCTCCTGTCTCAGCTCTGCCCAGTTTGCACTGTGCCACAGGTTTGTGCAGCGACCACAGCCCTGCCTGGGAGTCAGTGAGGCCTCAGGCAGAGACTGGGGCATGTGTAGGTGAGGCGTGCTGCAGCTCTTGACCTGTGGGAAGCAAGCTGGGTACTGAACCAGATGCTCACTCCTCCTTCACTGCCACTTCAAAACCTCAGCATTCAGGGCAGAGGGTAACAGGACAGTGACCTTTTTCTGCAATGGCCATTTGGTAAACAGCACATTCTATTTTATTTCTTCTCCAACAGCCACTGCCAGCACAGTGTGACAACCAGCATACCCTCTGCTTTGATGTGACAACAAAAATCTAACCAGAGCAGCCACGGATTTAAACCATTTTCATCTTATTCCTTTTTTCTTTTGCCATAAATAAAATACAGGCTAAAATACAGGATGTTAGTGATGCCTTTGGGAAGTCAGAGTAAGGTGAGTTCAGGAACGCTGACAGTGAAACAATGAAGAAACACTGTGTGCATGGTAATTTGCACTAGGCTGAGGTTCAGTTTAACTCAATTTACAGTGAGGCTTTCCAACAGCTATTGGGAAGCAAAAAATTTTAACTTGTAGCAAAGTTCTTCACATTTTCTCTAACGAAAGCATTTCCAAAACCAACATGGCCTTTTTGATGCTGTATGAGGACTTAGGACTAACTTCCCAGAGGTATTTCTCACTGATGAGAGTTCATTCAGGAACTTATGCAAATGCATTTCAGGTTGTGAGGTGCTGGGAAATAATTTGCTCTTCCTGAGAAGACATATATGCCTTGTCTCCAACAGTGGCATCTTCAGGTTTTTTGTTTGATGATTAGAAAAGCAAAACTTTGTTTTTAGACATTAGAAGTCAGAAGAAACAGAAGTTGAATTAGTGAAACTTTTTGGTTTAGTCTGATAAACTAAGATTTCATTTATCCTTAGTTAATACTAGAGCAAGATGGAAATAATTGTTCAGATGCAAATATGTATGGAGTTATAAATAACTGTAATTTTCCATCCATATGAACAACCACCCACGTAAAACAGGCAAACATGATCTTACCAAAGCAGTTACTAAATATTGAGGAAGAAATATAGTAAACATTATTTTTATTTTTTGCAGATAAAATGCATATGAACTGGAATTTAGCAATTCAGTGGTTAAAACAAAAATAAAAGACAGTCTAAGATATTGCTATGTCCAAGTGCCAGGTATCAGAGCCTGTTGTGATGGAAAAGGTTAGAAGTCTGAAAGCGGTGACTTTAAACATACAATTTTCCCAGGCAACCAAGATTGTATTCCTATGGAAGTTATTAGGCTGCTAAAAATACAGAGCAATTTAAAGGATCAGCTTTATATAAGGAGAAACATATACAAATCAGCATTCCATGAAGGCTCACCATCAGGCACTAGCTGGTCTTTTATGGGTGTCTTAAACATCTGACAAGTTGTCTCTCTACATGCACCAGATGCCTCCAAGTCTGTGGAGCTGCCAGGCAGTCAGCCCTGGAGACTCAGAAAGGGAAAGGCAATTATCACCAGCAAAGAGGAGCACAACATGGATAAGGAGTGCCTTCCTGGTAGACTGGTAGAGTTCCTCCCAAAGGACGCTCGAAATCCGAGCACTAAAACTGGGGGCTGCAAAAGCCCAATGCAGGGCTCCAGGGACATGGTGGGCAGGTGCCCACAGTGCAATACAGCCACTACTACCCCCCCATGCTTGATCTCCAGCCTGGGAGCAGCAGGCCCACCACAAGAAGCAATGAGAATCCATCATCACCATGGTAAAACCCCTGCGATGTGACTTGTGATTTCTTTGAGTTATCTCCTGTCTAGTATAAGGCAACTACAAATATTTGCTCTGTCCCCTTTTAAACATATATTCTCCACTTGCCAAATGGCTCTTACTCTTCTCTGACAATGGCACAGTATAGATGGTACTGAGGAGCTTTGATGTGGCAGCACTGTGGTACCACTACGTTAATTTTGGATGAAAATGCCTGGTGCTATAAATGCATCTATGTATGTATTTCCAAATAATAGGTAATGTGGGCAATCTGAAATGTCCCTGGGCAAAACTTCTGAATTAGGAACTCAGAAAAAGCTGGACTGTTTCCTGACCTTGTGCACTAAGGACCTAGGTAACTCAGATGTCAAATTCTCTTTCTACACTGAATTTTAGCCATAGTGAGAATCAGCTCTAGTGGTCCTTTTGTAGTGACCAGAGGGGAACCTCAACTAAATTTTCCATAATAATTTTTTGCTTCAGTTCTTATACATAGGGCTATGCTTCCCTTGTGACAGTAAGATCAAGTCTCAAGATGATTATGTAGCAAACCATGACATTCCAGACTTAGTCTTGGGTTCTTTGGAAAAGAACCCAATGCAATCTCCATTAAGAAATTCCTGCATGTGGGATGCAGTCCATTTGTAATTCCCCAAACCATCAACAAAATTGGATAAAAATATTATAACAATTGTATAGGCAGGGAAACTGAAGAAGGCAGGGGCAGAGATTTCCCAAGGTGAGAAAGAGAGCCAAGAACAAAATCAGGCCTCACACTGCTTGCAGTTAGACACAACCCACTAGGCCGCAGCTGGTAGTGGTGAAGGATAAATGAGCATCCCCACAAAGGAGATGGGGATCACTGTAGCCATAACTGTAAAAGCTCATCAGTCACATTGGTTAATGGGTAAGAATAACAGACATCTCTGAACCTGACTGTCCCACTGATAATGGTGAAGGGGGCCATGGGCTGCACTGCACATCACGGGAAAAGTCCATCATCGTGTATGAAGCCCCTTGGCATTTCCCAGCAGGCAGCAGGGCTACACAGCCCTGCCCTGTCAGGAGCTCTTCTGCCTTGAAGAAATGGCACAGTGCTCCTACTCACCCTTTCACAGCATGACTTGTTGTGCATGGATCTCTTGAAGCAGCTCCTAAGAATGAGTTTTGGTCCTGTCATCAGGTGGCAAGGTGTTTTGACATTTAATAATCCACCAGGACTTGGGCTGGAAGTGTATTTTCTTTTCTTTCCAGTCCTCCCACACATTGCATCATTACAACAGGTGTTGGCTACCAGATCAAGCAGAGGGAGATTGCTTTTTTCCTTTGTGCTTTTTTGCAGGGCCAACACACCAGCTTGTTCTTTCTGGTGAAGAGTCCTTCATTTCATTCCCAAGGAGACATCTGAGAACCCTCTGTCAGGGGTGCCTCTGGACAGATGCCGGCAGCTCTGTCTCAGCTTGGCTTGAGATCTTATGTATTCAATGTTGCTACATGGGGCTCTGTGTAAGTAAGGCCTGTATGTTTTCATTTTCCCTCTGTGTTGTTTTCTATGACAAAGTTAAACAGCAACTGGAGTTCTATTACAACCTTAATATTGTTTTCTGAACCAGATGCTTATTTTAACACTGTACACAGAAACAACAGGAAGTTCCTCTAAAAGTGATGCCACTGCAGCTTCTTCAAAGTAATTAGTATTTTTGGCAGTGGCTATTTTTACTCACTGAATGCAACTCAGGGTTAAGAATGAAGGTGTAGAAGAAGCATGACTGATCACAGCTACAGTTGGTTGGTGCTTCTATTATAAACCTTTGTATTTTCCCTTTAGGAATTTTTCTTTGGGCTGAAACCCAGCATACCGGTCAGAATTACTTCTGATCCTTATTACTTTTACTGCTTCAGCTGAGACACATCTTGAAAACATATATTAAGTTTGGAATTAGATCAGAGATCCCTTCCTTTTTGAACCCTTCACTGTTTTCCTAGTTTGGGACTGCATTGTTCAACCTCCCTTCCCCATTTAGCTCTGCATAATTATTGGCTACCTAGTGGAAAAGTATTCTAGAGCTTAATAAAGAGCAACAGTTTTGCTATAAGATGTTTGGTAATGTCTAAAGGAGTACAGAGCTTGTTTTGACTCTCTTTTGGTCTCTGCAGGGCAGTGTGAACCCTTGCAGAAAAGACCTCCTTTGTCTAGGAAACAGTTTTGCTGCATCACTGCTATTCACCTCCTGCTTTCTGCAGAGCTTCATTGATTTCATCTCAGGAAAGGAAGCTGAAGGTTCCTTGGAGCAGGACTCCAGCACACTGCAGAACCAACCAGAACAGTCTACGTAGAATCTCGTGAGGCTTTGGTCACTAATGCAGAAAGGAGCAACCTAAAGTTACTTTGTAAAGTGAAACAGCAGCTATGGATAATTGTCAAAAAAATAACTAGGATTTTCTGTTTACCATTGGTTTTCTGCAGTTCTAAAACTGAACTAGGACTGTTGTCAGGAGCCAACATTTTCTTCATACCTAATGCTAGTCTGCCTTTGCTACACTCAGGGACACACCATGCAGCAGGAATTGATTTGAGAAAGCACAGAGAACCAGCAGCTTTTGCTGAAAGGAGTTTTTCTTGTACTTTTATCATGATGATATTTCTGAGTTTGGTTGAAAAAATTTATCCAAAATAACAAAACCTGAATTGTTTTCTTTCCCTTTATTCCTCTCACTCTTCTTTCTTGTTTACTCCTCTGTTTCCCTTAGCAACTGGTATAAAGAGGAGAAAAAGAAGTGAAAAATAAACAAACAAAAATATTTTTTTAACAGGAGAGAGAATACTTCTGTTTCTGCCAAATAAAACAGAAATGTTGCATCAAAACAGAAAATATGTGAAAGTGGTTGTTGGGGTAAATTTTGTCAGACTATTTTATTGGTGTTTTTATCACCATCATCATTAACCCACTATGCTTTCAGAGCTACCTCTCATTGCTAGGAAAGACTGATGACTTCTTCAGAAATTCTGGACTGGATCCTAAGATTTCAAGTCCTGAGACAGGGTCAGGCCATAAAAGCAGGAGGGTGTCAAACAGTGTTGAAAGGGCAATTCCAGCTGTGGAGCTGGTGATTCACTCCTGCTCTGAACCAAAGACCACCTTTTCCTCATCACATCCTGGCCTTTCACTGCCACAGAACACAAACAACAAGCAACTCTCAAGCAAGAAAGTAATTCTTTGCCAGAGTAAATTGCCTCAAAATATCTATGCTGTGATCAACTAATGTTCTGTCCAAGGGACATCCAATCCCGACTTTTCTTTTTCTCCAAGAATAAGGTATCAGGCAAGGACAAGCCAGTGCTAAAAACATCATCAGCCCTAAAGTGCTAGGGACATCCCCCTGCAGGAAGCTGGGCTGCATGCTGTGCCCCAAGGCCTCCTTAGGGCCGCCCTCTGTAGGAAACTGCTTGAACTCAGTCCTGATCAAATCTGTGACTGTCTGGACTGTAGGACCAAGAAATACTTTTACACCTTTGCTTCTGAACAAGGTCAAGATAATGCAGTGAGTGACAGTTTCTCCCTTCAAGAGGTCCAAGGGAAGAGACCTCCCACCACAGTGTCACATCTTGCAGTTGTGTTCCTGTGCATCAGCACAGTGCACCTAAAAAGTTTGCATAAGCAGTATACCACATGAGAGGCACGTCAGAAGAACTTGTCCCAAATCTTGTAAAAAATATAGATGTGCTGCTGGACAGGTTCATCCAACGTTTGATAAAGCTGGTGCCAAATGCAATATAAGTCCACTCAGACAATACAGAGATGCTCGTATCTGGGAGAAGTTGTGCTGTGAGAAAATATGATAAAAGTCCATAAGCTGTCAACTGAAGTTGTCAACTGCTTGACAACTGTCAGAGGTGGGAGAGTACAGCCAGAGGTAACTCTGCTCTGAGACTGCTCTGCAGGTCCAAAAAACCTTTTCCATCATTGCCTGACAAAAGGGTAGCATGGCTTTCAGGAGCACATCTCACCCCTGCAGTCCATCTGCAAAAACTATGTCTAAGAACAAGGAAACCAACGCTTCATAATTTCACTGATCTTAAAAAATATGCTGTTTTTCAAGATTAGGAGCTCAGTTTTCCTGCTTTGTCCAAGCTCTTTAAACAGTGAAATAAAATAAGGAAGGGTCAAGAAGTCGACACAGCCCCACAAGGCAAAGCAAAGGGATGGGAAATGGAGATTTGCTCTGTGCTGGGGAGGAGTCATACAATTGTAAAGAAAAAGCATTTTGACTTTGGCAACTGTTGTGCAGCATGAGCAATTTATCATATTTCAAATATTTGTTTGGATTTTAGACAAACAGATTTTGGCATATTAGCTTCTCCTCTGGGTGTACCCCAGACATTCTCAATCCTTGGTGGGAAGGACTATCCTGGAAACAATTAGGCAGGTTGAGGTGTGAGTCACCATCCTTTTTTCCTTCAATTGATGAGATGTGTTCAGTCCTCGGGGAAATTATGGAGAAATGCAACCTCCCTATTAATGGGTCTGGCAGAAGAGGCATTTTAGCCAGCCGTGAAAGACTGATACAGACATTACAGAACTAGGCTTTGCAATTTGCCATGGACTCATTCAGTTTGTGACCATGTGCTGGGGGCAGCTCTGGTCACTGCAGTGGCTGGTGGACCATGTCATGAACAAGAGGGAGCTGCCTCCCCGGAGCTTGCAGGAAGACCAACACAGCAACAGAAGGTGGGGATATTGTGCCTGTGCCTGAGCAATGAAAAACTCACTCCTGACAGCATATTTCACACAAAGAAAAGAAGGATTAACCTTGAAAAGCATTAGTACAGAGATGGATGGGTCCTTCTTCAGAGCTCTCACCATTGCACTGCTCTATAAAACTGAAGGGCTGGCTGTAGAAACTGATCAGCCCTCATGTGCTGAGGAGAACCAGCACGCAGTACGATGGCTGCTTGCACTTCCATTGGCTTCAGTTTTCCCTTCCATGGGAAGGCTCTAAAGTAACTGAAAGCAAAGGACAAAGAACATGAATGCCCCTGCTCCCAGTGTGCTATGTACACATCACTTGACACAGAGAAGATGAGAAGGAACAGGGAGCGGAGTACCGCAAAGTTGCAGTTGTCATCTGTTAAGTATTTTGCAAGTGGCTGCCACCACAACTGGATCTTCTTTTGAATGAAGATTCTTGGAAGAAAGTGAGTGAGATACATCCAGAAGAGAGCAAGGAGAAGACTGAGCAGCAAGTGAAGGAGGCAGAGGAAGTCGAAGTAGGTTCAAGAGTAAAGAGCCCTTCAGCAGTGATGGCAGTGAAGGATTGGGTAGGGCAAAAACATCTGCAGGTGAGTAGGGAGGAAGCAGACACGTGCAAGGCGATGGAGTCAGGGGTAGTAGGAGAGCAGGAAAAGCATCATGTCTAAAGAGCCCCACAAGGATCACACCAGAGGTAGAAATCTTTCCTTTAAGGATTGCAAATCACAATTACACTGGTTGGATTAGGGTGATATGGCACTGTAAATATAAGTGGTTTATACAAATAGCAAACCTCTCTGCTAAGAGGTTATCCAGAGAAGCAGGGAGACATTAATTTAGGAGGCAATTTTTAATCTTTGCAGCTGCCTTACCCATTCTCCCCAACAAGGCAGATGAAAACTGATGGACACAGGGTCCTGCAATGCTACCGGCTATTTCTTGTTTAATGAATATTCCTGATTTATGCAATGATAACAGGAGCCCAGGGAAAGCACTGCTCTGCTTTTCTATTTCTATAGGTCAGAAGTTTCAAGTTTTAGTAGTACCACCATTTTTTTTAAACACTGAAATACCCAGGCTGGACACTGTGTATCTTTCCCGCTAGCTGGCATTCTGCGGCAACAGCCTCATTTGTATTCTGTCTTTTACTTCAGCAAAAAAATCTCCACTCTGCATTGCCACAACTAAGTACTTCCTCACTGCAAAACAGAGGTTGCCAAACAGTCACAATAAATTCAACATGTCCCTACTAACATATTTTATTCATACTGATGGTCTGCTTCACAGCGTGTTCCCAAAGACTTGATTTAAAATTTAAGCCCCAGACTTCCAACAAAATATAGAAAGGAAAACAAAGTGAGTATCTTTTCCTATGTAGCAGTACGAGAGAGCTGCCTCTCCTTCAAAGCTGATCTATCACAGATTTCAGGCTGGAGTTTTTTCCTCACACAGGGTTTGGGTGTCTTCCTGTAGAAAGGAAAAAATTGGGACTTCTTAAAGAGTCATTTTCTATAAGGTCCTGCTTCTTTCTCCAGTTAAAAATTAATTTCATGCTGTGGAGAAGTTTGGACTGGATGATCCCCAAAGTGAGGCCCCCTCCAAAATAGTATTCTTGAGTGGACCCCACCATGACTGGCCAAGGCCCTAACAGCCAACCAGCTCTCGGGGCACTGTATTTCTGTCTTGAGAAGCAGGATTGTCATATCTGTTGGGGATTAAAGTTTCACTGGCCCATCCTGTTTGGGTCTTCACTCAGCAGGCTTTTCCTTACACTCTGTTTGTGAAAGGAAATCCATCCAAACCCATAATGTAACTTCAAGTGAGGCATTGTAGGGAAACTGAAGGCTTTGTGGGCCAGAGCCGTTTTCATAGGGCTCTCCTTTGCTGTCAGCAAGTCCAGGGTTTTACCCGTGGGTCTGGGAGGCACTTACAGGAGCATCCTCCAGGTGCAATAAGGGCTGCATAACATTTGGTTATGCAGCACTCTGTCACATATTGGATACTCAGGGAGCTGGGAAGTATCTGAGCTATGCTAAACTCTTTCCACAACCCACAGGGAAAAAATGAATCTCCAGGAGATTGTTAGCAGTGTCTCAGATATGTTTTAGGGCAGGAGGACTCACCATCCAAAATTCTCTCAATCACGTCAGAGAGAAGCAGGCAGAGTTCCCAGCAGGCACTGCTACTTTTCAATACTCAAACTGAATGAAGCAGATCTATCCTTTCTTTTGTGGACAGAACAAAACACCTGGGGAGAAATGGGGGAAAAAGAAACATCAGCTGCTGGTGGTGATCTGTGTTGGAACAGCAGGCCAGAAAAGATGCCTCCCCTTACCCTGTGAGAGCCACTTCCTGCAACACTTGCATTTCCTCTCACTGGCTCTTGTTAGCAACTGCTTTGTGAATTTTTGCTGTTGTCAGTATGAGTCCACCCTTGGCACCACACACACTCCCTATGGTCATGAGGTTGAGCACTGTTTCATGAGTGAAAATGCAGCTCAGAGATGGCAAGACTGGAATGAGCTGGGAGCCAGACAAGGTGATGGGGCCGGGGCCAGGTCCAGTGGCAATAACCATGACCAGCCACAGCCCAGTGATGTCCAGGCAAGGCCAAAGTAACAAGGAAGGTCTAAGGTCAAGCTGGGAACTCGAGCCAAGGTGAGATACAACACACATTTCTCACAGCTCAGGCCAGCACTAAGGTCAAGGATCTGAGCTTCAATGCTACTCGTGAGCCAGCAAGTAACGGAGAGTCAGGAGAAGGCTGGTTGGAGCAATGACAGCTTGCTGGAATAGCCCAGTTCCTGACAGCCATCGTCAGGGAAGTCTAGGAATAGCATTGCCACTTAACTGGTTAAGCACTTCTAACACTTCACCAATAACAGGACTTACCCTGAGACATTCAGCTTTTTAATTGCCACTCTACTTTATTCTAAGACCTCTTCCTCTCCCACTTTTCAATGTTACATGACTATTAATAGCTTCTTGTGCAAGGAGCTGGAAGCAGAGGGAGACCTAAGAATATTATACCCAAAATGGTAAAATCAATGACCTGCAAAGGAGTGGAGACAAGATGCTTGCTGTCATCTTCTCCTTCTCCCACCAGGGCCGCCTAAGAGGCACCAGCTCCCTGGCTCAAGAAGTTCAGCCACAGCTATAATTCACCGTGACTCGAAAATTTTATTTGACAGGAAAAGCTGAAACAACAGAGGGCTTCTTGTCACCGTCTCTGGACAAGCCAAGGAGAGGCAGAAATGGCTTGTTTAATGCCATCTCTCATTATTCCGGGTGCTTTATGACTCATTAAGTGTCCTGGTTTTGTAACTAAGTCCTGCTGAGCTCAACACTTGATACACAGTTATGGCTGGCCTGTTGTATGTACTAATGATTTGTAATTCCCCTAACGACGTTAACTCCTTCATTTGCACGACAGGCTTCCTTTAAACAACTATAAGATAAAGATACTGGGGACCTCAGTTCTTAATGCAGAACGGATTACATTTATCTGGACAACTTAATAACATACCTATATGCTGCAGTTAGACATGCTTGTTCTGAGCTCAGATAAACTATGCTGTGTCTTAACACTTCTTACACTGCTCCCCTTCTGTATCCATTTGGCTTTTTACCATGGATATATCCCTGCAGATGGATGCCTGATACTGATCCCCCTTCAGAAGAAGGTCAGCAGCACACACGTCAGAATTTATTCGCTTGTATGGAATAGGAACAGGAGACAAATGACCATTATTGCCCATTACATGTGGGAACTAGAAGTAAGGGACCTCTGTTCAGGAACCTCCTTGTGATATGAATGACTTTGTCAGCTTCTTCCCTGTTTTCCAGCTTGCTTTCTTTGCAAAAGGTCAGTGAGAATTCACAACAGAGCCCAGCAGCATGTTGACCCAGCTTGACAGGTGATGCAAATGGAGCAATTGCAAGCACTCAGCACAAGTTTGACAGGCACAAGTATTTTTTTGAGATGACAGCACATTTAACCTGTCTCTTCTGAAAGTGTTATGCATGATCACCTTGGAGACAGGTCTGTGAATAAAGTTAATTTTTCTCTCATTCACTTGAAGAACAGAGTCACTTATTCTGGTGACTGAAAAGATGTGACTTTGTGTATACAGTCTAAACATTCAGTCTGTGTATTTTGGGGCATGACTAAAAAGTCACCAGAAAAATCACACAGCTCTAAACTGAAGGTCAGTATCTGGTGTTACTTTAAACTCAAGGTGGAAGTTATTTGCAGCTTCAATCAAAAAGTGTCATAGAAATGTGTCTGATTTCAGGTTAATTTATATGAGAATGATCTCAGAAATTCAGTGGTGTGTCAGACAGTATTCAAGCTGGCTTTGTACTGGGTTTGGTTGGGATGGAGTTAAACTTCACAGCAGTCTGTCTGGTCTGTGCCTTGCATCTGTAGCTAAAATAGCATTGGTAACACACCAAGTTTGGGTATTGCTGAGCAGTGCTTGCACAACATCAAGGCTTTCCCTCCAACACTCCACCACAACTTTAAAGGACTGTATGCTGGAGATGGACAAGAGATTGGGAGGCGAAATAACTGGGACAGCTGCTACAAAGAACCCAAGGGATATCCATGCCACATGATGTCTTGCTCAGAAATAAAAGCTGAGGGAAAAGAGGACGATGGGAAGACATTTGTGGTGATGTCATCTGTCTTCCCAAGCAACTGCTATGCATATAGAGGTCCTGCTTCCCCTAAAGTAGCTGGACATTTGTCTGCTGACTGGGCTGTAGTGAATGATTTCCTCCTTTTACTAGGCTCCCTTGTGCAGCTTTTGCTTTTCCTAGGAATTGCACTTATATCAACCCATGAGATTTTCCATGTAATTTTTTCCCCTGGTCTTTCTGAGGAGAGGAGTGAGAAAGCAGCCGGGTGGAAATCTGGCAGCCAGTCAAGGTCAACTCTCCACAGGGTTCTGGACAAAGATTAATTGTCTTGACTGGTTCTTTCCATTTTGGTTACTGCTAATGGCAAAGAAAACAGATGATGTAAACTTCAAAGGCATTTTCATAGGAGAACTGTCCATTTCATTTAATACTGCCAATCTCGAACATTCAGTAAGCATCAGCCCTGATAAAAAGAAGAAAAAACACTTGGGGTCTTACTTGTCAAGCCTTGGTGCATAAACCCAAAAGGATGTGGTTTTATGACCAGCATGTTCTAGTTCTAGCCTGTGTTGCCCCGCTGAGAGTGGCCCCGCTCTCCTAAGTGCTTGTTTTATATTCCCGCTGCTTTCCTTAGGTCAACACCAGCCGTCAGGAGAAGAGTCAAATGAGCTCCATGATCTGGCTGACAAAAACAGAGACAAGAAGGGTCTTGTTCATTCTTGCAAAATCTTTTGTTCCCAAGGTGGTTTTGCAATAGCAGGCAGGCTGTGTTCAGTCTGCTATAAAGGTGGTCCAGAAGGAGCAGATGATGCAGAAGGTCTGCACAGGAGTACAGTTTGTCATCACAGTATTTCTAACTCTGTGCAGCAGTCCCTGTCAGCAGGAGAAAAAACAATCACTGATTTCAGTCAAGTGCTTTGACTGCAGTATTTCTGTCTTTATCCTGCATTGTTTTATGCAAGGTTTAGACATTTACTATTGGTGACTTGGGCTTTTGCTGAAGGATGTGTTTTAAAGTTAGAGACATGGCTGTTACAAAATGAAGAAAGTGCACCAATTCACCCTTGGAGGAGTGAAAACAACAAATTGCAAAGTATAGGATTCAGTGTCAGAGAATATGCTTCTCTGGAAGGGATTTAGTTATTTTTTTCCCCATGAAACAAGTGACATCTCTCAGAAAACACTCCCTGTGAGAACCTTGATTCTTCAGGAGGTAGAATGAGTTAGTGATCAGAGATGAAATGCAAAGGTGTTTTCAGCACAGCAGCTGGTTGCTCGATTTTCCAATACAGTACATTACGTTGTTAATGGAAATGTTGCTTTATACCTTCTGTTTTTCTCCCAGTAGAATTAATTTCAGCACTGTTTGCATGCCAAGCATGCACACTCACAGCTATGAGCTCTGGGGAGAGGGAGAAGGCACAGCTTGGACAAAGATTCTGCAAGAGGGCTGGGAGCTGAACCTGCTGCCTTTGCCAAGTGACTTCACCACATGACCATCTTTTCTCCTGCCCATAGGAACTGTCTCACACCACTACAGACAGGCATCAGGAGCCAGCAGATTCGGGGAAAAGCATCTGGCTGTTTCAAAGTCCTTTGGGAGATCTGCAGGAACAGGAGTTTTCTGTTCCACTCTGTGATGCAACAAAGAGGGGAAAAACACCCACCATTTCCCACAGAGTGGCTAACCCTTCCCAGTTTGCTAATCCAACCTACACTCCTGCTCCTGCCAGGAATTAATCTGTTTCAAGGCTCCATGTGTCATTTATTAAGAAATAAGACAGAGCAGGGAGGAATAGCTTTTAAAGAAGAAAGCCACATATGGGCTGGGAAACACAGGCTGCCAAGTCTTTGGAAACACTCAGAGATGAAAGTACCAGAGGAGTGTCGCATGGCAGTGCTGCTGGTATAGGTACTGTGCTGCTAAAATAGCTCTCCACGTGCTGGTCATGGAGAGAGACAATTGTGGAGCTGGGGACACAGAGATCATTAAATCCGATGGTCACAAAATGGGAAAGTAAAGGGAGTAAATTCTTCCATGCAGCGGGAGTCACTGACCCAAACTGAAAACTGGGGAAAAAAGAAAAAGGGCATGTAAGTACTTCCTTGGGAGCTGACTGTGAATGAAGCAGCTTGGTTTTCACTTGGATTTGCAGCCACATGTTTGTGAGGAAAATGAGGGTGGAAAAGCTGGAGAAACAGCAGGAGAGATTTCTGAAAGGACTATAGGCTTGCACTTGAGAGAGGGAAAAGTACCTCCTGCTGTGTATGTGTGCAGGTGCTCAAGGTACATGAACTTCAGGAACATCCAACTTGTATTTCATCCTGCTAGAAGCAAGTCACAACTCCTAATTAGCTGCTAAGACCAAAAGGCGATCATCGATTTTCCAAGTGCTTAGAAAAAAGAAGAGTGAAATTTGAAAATCTGAGGCAGAGCTTTTGTTCTATTATTGCAGTGCCAAAGCACAGCATCTTTAAATAAAGTCAACAGTATTATTTTGTGTGTGCTTAGGAGGAAACTGTAATCCCTCATCCAACATTACCTGAGTTTGCAGAGTTACCCCAGTGTAAATCAGGCCATAACTATATATGCACAGCCATTGACTTATTTGGTCCCAATCAGCATAACTGCTATCACTGTTTTGTATATCAGAAGAAATAAAAAAAACAGAAAACTTGTTTACTGGCAACTTTGTTTCCAGAAAAACAACTTGCATATATTTTCCT
Source organism: Manacus vitellinus (assembly GCF_001715985.3). Classification (NCBI taxonomy): domain Eukaryota; kingdom Metazoa; phylum Chordata; class Aves; order Passeriformes; family Pipridae; genus Manacus; species Manacus vitellinus. Next base: position 7,814,009 of record NW_021940122.1, read on the forward strand.
ACATCTCTGGAGAACAAAGCCTTTAATATCAACAAGAAAGAAACTTCCTAAAGTCAAAACCTTAGAATCATTAGGGTTGGAAAACATCTCTAAGATCACTGGGTCCAGTCATTAACCCAGCACTGATCTCTTCTCTCTGGCAATCAGTGACAGGACCTGAGGGAATGGCCTGAAGTTGTGTCAGGGGAGGTTTAGGTTGGATATTAGGAAAAGGTTCTTACCCCAGAGGGTGGTCAGGCACTGGAACAGGCTCCCCAGGGAAGTGGTCACAGCACCAAGTCTGACAGTTCAAGAAGTGTTTGGACAATGCACTCAGGCACATGGTGTGACTCTTCGGGATGGTCCCGTGCAGGGCCAGGAGTTGGATTCGATGATCCTTGTGGGCCCCTTCCAACTTAGGATATTCTGTGATTCTGTAATTGTAAGAGACTCTTATTTTCAGCAGTTTGATGTGCATTAACTATGCTTTCTAAAACATAGGAATACTGTTGAAAAGGGCTCCAAAAGTCCCTGCAGCAATGCTCCTCCAGTTTTGTCTCCCAGCAGGTAGCAGGCAAACAACACGACATCCCTGACCAGCTCATTCCCAAAGGCCCTCTTCTTTGCGGGGGATAGGGAAATCAACCCGCTGGGACTATTGTCCCAAAATAGGTTCTTTCACCCGGCATGCAAGAAGCCAATCCAGAGAGTCCAGGTAATTGATTTATTTACAGTTCTGCACAGAAACAGTTGCAAATCCAGAAAGCCAGCAAAAACTTTTCACCATTTATACATTTTAGCAAGCAAAGGCATTAATGTTCAGTGGCTACAAGTTACCTAGTTCTCTTATTAATTAGTATTAATATATTGCATTAATTAATTATTATTCTATCTTCTATTGGTTAATGATTCTCTCGCTTCTCATGCTAGTTATGTCCACATGCTCAGTCTTTCACTTCTTTTGAGTCAGTGGGCTTTTTGGGTCATTGGTCCCTGAGTTGGTGGTCATGATCTGCCCCTTCCAGAACCACCTTTAACCCAGTCAGAGCTGATTTCAGCACAATTGCCAAGCTGCCTTTATTAGTTTCTTCCTTATCTTGGGGGCTCTGCCAAATGTCCTTGTGGCCTGTAAATTCTGCATTCTTTGTATCCACCGTCAGTGGTACGTCCTTCTTCCCAAGCTTTGTTAACATCCCGGTAGTCCTGAGATCATTGAAACAGGTCGAGCCCCAAACCTTAATGATTCTACCAACAAGTAATTCGTTTTTCCAACACCTGGACATCACTTTGAGCTTGTTAGCTGCCGTTTCGCGGACTAAATCTCCTTTCTCGTTGATTAGGCTTGAAAGCATACAAAGATCAAACATCAAAGGACAGCCTTCCTTAAGAAAACTTTTACGTATTCCACATTTTTCAACAGGACTGCAGTCCCACCTTTGTCCCACCCGCCCCGAGGTGCCCCGCACGCCCCGAGCCCCCCTGAGGGGAGCGGGCGCTGCTCCCGCCATCCCGCGGGGCCGCAGGGGCGCGGCGGAGGCGGCGCCGCAGGCCGGGTCCAAGATGGCTGTCGGGCCGCCTCCGTCGCCCCGAAGTGTACCGGCCCAACGCCTACGTCTCGCTGCCCGCCGAGCTCGACCCCGACACCTACGATGCGTCGCCGGAGAAGCGCCGCGCCGGAGGCCGAGCGCCTGGCCATCCGCGCCCGGCTCAAGCGGCAGTACCAGCCTGCAGCTCAACAACCCCAAACCCGCCCGCCGTCATCGTGAGTGGGGGGGGGGCGGGCGCGGGCCGAGGGCATCGGGGGGAGCGCGGGCTCGTCCGGCCTCACCCGGCGGGTCCGCGCCGGGCCTGGGGTCGGGGCCGTGCCCGGGGCTGTGCCGGCGGGACGCTGCCCGTCCTCCCCGTGACCTTGGTGCCCTTCCCGTCGTCCCCCGGGTGGAGTGGCCATGGCAGGGGCCCGCAGGCCTCACCGCGGTTTTCTTTGCACCCCAGGAAGACCCCGCCATGATCCGCTGGGTCTATGCGAGGACGCACAACGTGTACCCTAATTTCCGCCCAACCCCCAAGACGTCCTTCCTAGGAGCTGTTTGTGCGATAGGCCCCATCCTCTTCTGGATCGCTGTCTTCAAACTTGACAGGGTAAGTCATCTGGCGACACCGAACGTCGGTGAACAGCAAAAACACCGGGTTGTGAGGTATAGATCTGCACCTCAGAATGATTAATACCATTAAAGTAATGAGGGAAGGAAGACTGATACCGAGCCTGCTATCTCAAAGCCTCGTAACTGGTTGCAAAGTCTTGTTTTTCTGAGAGCCTTTTATTGTATGCTGGGGTATGGCCAGTCACAGTTTGCCCGATCAGGCTGTTTTGCTGTAATAAAGCTCTCTGTAGCACTGATAGTGGAAATTAATCATGAGAGACTCTTATTTTCAGCGGTTGATAAGCATTACCTATACTTTCTAAACTTAAATAGGAAGCTTATGGAGGACAGACTTATCAATGTCTCAGTGCAATTGCTTGACTATTTCTCTAATCTCATGAAACAAATCAGGAGGAGTTATAATAATGTTGATTGCAGTGCCTGACCTCAGCTGGTTGTTTAAGATTTTGGAAGGTTTATCTTTCTTCCATTCTAACTTCTAGAATGTGGACATCAGAATCTGAGAATGGTAGATGATTATGAAAAACCTCAGCTTTATGCATACATAAGAAAATTCTAGGTAACTGGCATACAGTGGCTGGTTTTTGTAGAGAGTTTGGAGCTGTGGTAAAATATTCTTTGTTTCCCTCTTTTGCACAGAAGTAACATTTTAGATCAAGTCACTAACATAAATTGAGTCTTTGTAGGGAATGTTATTTGCTAGGATGAATTGAAAATACAGGTTTTAGGAAACATGCTGAGCATGTCGATATGAATATTTTTGAGACTTCAGTACCTCTGCAGTCATACTGAGGTCTTTAATTAGTGCCCAGGATAATTTCTTTTCCTTTATTGCAGTTCCTTTAGTGATGTTTGGGGATTTTTCTTGTTTTTCTGATAGTAAATAACGCTCAATAATCATTATACATTTTTCTCTGAGAAGTGTTTGCTCTTTGTTTGGGAAAGCAAAAGATACACTGCTAAGTCTTAAGCAAATCTGCTGGTTTTATCCAGCAGAAGGAATCTGGGCAGTATCTGCAGTGTCCTGTAATGGTACCTGACAGAAAGGTAAATGACTGCAGAGTGAGATACGAAAGGGTTGAAAGTGAGCAGTCAGACAAGTTATTAGGAAGTTTCTCCATAATTATGTCTCTAAGCTGGATTATTCAGCCACAAGGAGGAGGTAGAAACTAAGGTACTACAAATTAACTGTTACACAACTAGTTTGGTGAAAAATACTTCACAGGAATTGGTCTCTGCTGGCCTGTAAGAGTAGCTTGATGTGAGGTGAGGTCAGTCTGAGAAGGTCTTTAGTAGGTGAAGTTAAGTGCCTTATTATCTTTTTAACCACAACAGCTCTTACCAGAGTGTGTGCTTATAGAATCATTTAGAGTGGAAAAGACCCTTAAGATCATATATGGTGCTGTCTCTGTGTAGTCCATGCTGAAATACTAGAGCTGCTGTTCTCTTATCCCAGGCTGATTGAAATCCTTCTCTAGTAAAATAATAACAAATGTTCTTTTTCTTCCACAGGACCATAAAGAGAAGCTTATCAAAGAAGGTAAATTCGAGCGGCCATTCAGTGTATTCTGAGTTCCTGGAATTGCAGTGATGTTCATGGAATATAAATAAAATAAGATATATTATGTGCTGACGTTTCTCCTTCATAAGAATAAATCTTAATTGCTTGTTGGTTGTCTTGCATCTTTAAAAATAATGGAAAGTGTGATAAAGTAGGATCTCTGTATCTAAACCAGATGGATAGACAGTGTCTGAAACTCGGCCAGTGCACTCTTTTGATCTATGTACAGAGGCTCCTTTTAAACCACAGAAGTTGTTGCTGTCTAAGCAGGCTGAAGTCTAGAATTGCTAGCCAGGTAAAATGTTAAGTAAGACCAAAGCACTTTCCTAAAGAACTATTGCTTGCCTTCCAGATATTTCTTCCTGGTGTCAGTTTGACTGTGTGGTTTGCCCTAATTGGGAATAGGCAAGTTCTGTGATACATTTTTAAGAACCTGGGAGCCTGCCTGACTGGTCTAATAAGTTGAATTAATTTTTCTTTTCCTTAATAAAATGCAAGCCTAAATCATGTATATTGCAATAAACTTCTGGATGAAATTACAGTACCATATTTGGAAACAGTGAGCTCAAGGTTGTCATGCCATACGTGACTAGCATTTCTACTAATTCTGTTATTCCTGTGAGTGGGAGATAAGAAGTAAAAGAGAAAGATTTTTGTTTTGACACTGGATCCCTTGCAGTATAGGAAAATTCTGTTTCATCCCTGTAAAGGGGCTGTGTTCAAAAACAAGAAACCAACACCAAGCAAGCCTTGTGCCTGCAAAGATGCCTCCTCTGTTTATTCTTAGAAGAACACAAGACTTCTCTACCTAGGTCAACTGGTATAGATGACTCTGGAATTGTTACTGCCAAGGTACTGGAATGTGAGTGCGAGAAAAGATTTTTAATTCAGAGTTGAATTTTCAAGTGGCCTGTAGGTGCCATTGTGACCCAGACAACCTTCATTCTTTGGACATTGTATGGGAGTGGTTTCTTCCCAAACGTTGAGGTTAATGCCAAAAGCTCAATCTGATGCAAAAGTTGAAAACTTCCCTCTGCCTTCTGGGAAAGCAGCCAATGTTAAGTCAGCAAAACCAGCTCTACCGAGTAAATATGGGCCATTTGCTTTCCTGAATGTAAATATGGGCCATTTGCTTTCTGTCTTCAGCAGAGTGAGTTAATGAGCTTTTTCACATAATCACAAAATGGATGAGGTTGGAAAGGACCTCTAGAGGTCATCTGGGTCCAACCTCTTGCTTAAGCAGGGCTGTCTAACGTGGGTTGTCCGGTGCCCATGTCCACGTGGCTTTTCAGTATCTCCAGGGTTGAAGACTTTACAACCTCCCTGGGCAACCTCTGCCTGTGCTCAGTCACCCTGGCAATAAAAATGCTTCCTGAAGTTTATTTTTGTTTATAATTTCTTTAAGTGTTTCCTGTTGTAGCTCTTTCCTTTCCTGTCTGGGTCGCAAAACGTTCAGCCCGTGTGGAGTTTGGCACTAATTCTGCGTGCAGAAGCTGTGCGAAGACGTGCCCTGCTTTTGCAATCCCTTATGTGCTCCCAGCAACCCTCTTGCCCTTGTTTCTGCAGCTTGTTCTTGGGCAGGGTTAACTAAAGCAAACCTGGATTATTCTCTCTGCAGAACAGCTTCTAAAAGACTGTCACAAATGATATTACAAGATATGGCTGTGGATCCATGCAGAGAGGCATCAATGCATGGAGAGAGTGGTATTTAGGGAAAGAAATAATTGCTTGTCTGCGCATGCTAAATTAACTATTCTTGCTGCCACAAACTAATTTGATCTCCCAGGACCCATTTCCTCAGCTAATTGCAGCTCGAGTTGCCACGCATGTAAATTCTCCCTTGCAGCTGTGTTTGTTTCAGGCCAGCTGAGCCGATGGTTTGGGATGGATTGTGGATGAGCACAGTGCCTCTGGTCTTTCAGGCCAGCCTCAGATTGATGCTTGCGGCACCTGCCACAGCCCTTTCCTGTGCAGATAAAAGTCTCTGATGCTACATCCCTGTGGATTTGAGCGTGGTGCTGGGGGATATGCTGCCCTACTTTTCTCATTATTTGCAGAACTCTCCATGCTGTTTTCTTGCAAGGAATGAATGTGCCGTGCTACTAGAGGTGGGGTTGGTGTTTGAGGCAGTGGTGCTGGGTGCATAGAGGAAGGAAAGGGAATTAAGTTTCCCTTTAGATATGTAGAATGAAGACAGGGAATTAAATGTGCTTTGTGGAACTTGACCCTTGATTGATGTGTTACCACCCATATCTGCTTCAGTGATATGTCCATACAAGAGAAATTCAAGCCTGCTGGTCACCACATGATAATTTAAGTCCCAAACAGAAAACAAGCTTTTCCCCTCTGCACGTGAAACATTCAGACCTCATTTATCCCTGAATCAGTCTGATTAAATCAGCTTGTCTGGCAAATTGATTCTCCCGAACGTCCTTTTCTGAATTGGTTATTTTAGAGTAAACATCTCCGTGTAGATTTTATAATGTAATACTTTGCTCAGAGCTGATGCTTTTTTTCCTCCCAAGGATCTGGTGCAGATCCAAAACTGATGATAGATGTAGCTGACTGAAATTACATGTCGCAGCTCTACATTTCCTTCTTTTTTGGAAAATTGTTTGTCTTGGGAAATAAGAAACATAGATTCTGGTGGCACCAAGCTTAGAAACCTTCATGTGGGTACGTGGTAGAGACCTGAAGTGTGAGGTGTCTGGGCTGTCCTCCTGGTTCCCACCCTATTTGGGGCTTTTTTTTCTGTCTCCACCAATGCAATGCTGCAAATTAGCACTGAACTACGGAGAGGATTTGTCAAGTGCTGACAAACGAGCCAATGTTGAAGGATGGCCAGGGTGTGGAACAGAAACTTTCCCTTACTTATCAGTGAAATGCTTTGGATTCTCCAGCCTTTTTTCATTTGTGGTCTACTTTTCTGACAATCAAGTCTTTCCTTTGGCAACCCTCCACAGATGAGCAGGTTGAAGTGTTCTGCTCTAATAGGGGGCTTAGGTCTGATAGAGCCTTCGGCTCTGTAAAGCTCTTCCCATACAGACAGTATGAAATGCTTTGTCAATCCCTAGCTCCTCCCTGTGAAAGACACATGGGGTTGTATTTTCTGAAAACCCTCTGAACAAGAGCCGACTGTCACCTTGTGTCCACACAAGGTGCAGCTTTCACACCGACTATGTATGGTGAGAGACACGCAAGTACTTCAGCTTCAATGTGGCACCAGGAAAGCTTTAATTGGATACTTGAAAGTTAAGAATAATGGTGTTCTTTTGCTGCATTTCCCAAGTTACATAGGGATGATCATTTTCGTGGCTCGGTGGCTGCTGGAAGTGCCGTTCTGTGCTAGGGCACTCGGCATTGCCCGAGTTGACTGTGCCATCACACGTAGGTATGCTGGATTTCCCTGCCTTCACTCATGTGTTGCAAGCAGCGAGCACCTTCTCTTTACTTGCATTTAGGGTTGAAATGGCTTTTCAGAGGTTCCCAGCACTTGTAGTAGTTTTTATCTAGGCGGTTGGAGGTCTGGAGGCCCCACTTGGTGACAGCAAGGCTGAGGGATGATTCGAACATGAAGGCCTGTTGGGAAGAGGGAAGGTAGATTAGGGCAGGAGAGGGAGAGCTTAAATCCAGGCAAGGTGTCTGCTCTGCCACAAACAGGATTTGTATGCACGGTCCAGCACTGCCAGGCTATGTCTCCAACCTGATCAACCCAAGGGAAGAAAGATCTTATCTGGCATTGCAATGCTGGTATTAGTCACGTCTCAGGAGTGACTTTGGACTCCCTGCACGCCCAGACAAGCCATGTTCTTCCAAAAGCTCTAGTTCAAGGTCTGTTGATAATCATCATTAGATTTTAGGGGTAGAGACAGGAGGACAGTCAAGGGGTTTGCTTCTTTGTCCAAAAATTCAATTAATCAGTCTGAAAATTCCCAGCTTCCTGCACAGGCAACAATTTACATGGGCAGATGATCAAAGCCGCTTGCCATCGTATGTCTCCAGGGGAGCTCCTGGGAGTTGAATGGTGCTGATCAGTAAGGGAGGTGAATGCTGCAGCACTTGGGTCCAAGTACTTTTCCAGCTTGCCAAAATGCTACAGTACTAGGCTGTAGTTTAAGAGTGGCACTGTGCCAAGCTGTATTCAAAGTCTTACTAGCTCCTTTGGCTCCTTACCATGGTCCCGTCTGCAACCCTCTCAGGCTCCAGCTTGGCTTTGCTCGCCTTCTCAAAACAGTCGGCATCCGGCCCGTGAGGGGTCATCATGCTGTGCAAGCTGCCGCCTCCAGGCTGGAAGCCTTCCTCCTTTGCTTCATAGTGGCCCTTGATGAGCCCCATGAACTCACTCATGCAGTTCCCTGGAGGCAAAGAGAAGAGTTTGCAAAGAAGTATGACTGGGAGGGATCATAGCTATGCTGTGAGCTCCTTGAAACTCATGAGCTTAGCTGGGCCAGGTTGAGGGTGGAGTGGAAGTTCCTTAGAAGGGTATCATGTGAGGGGACATCAGGGATTCTACAGGCAGTGCTTTTAAAGCTGTACAGGATTTTATTATCTGGATTCAGAAACAGAGCTCCTTAATGAAGGCTGTTCCTTCATTATGAATCACCCTAATGAAGGTGATTCCATCAATCCCCAAATGATTGATGCACAGGTAGACCTGTGTTTTTCTTACCACCTTGAGCTTTTTAAGTACTACACCTGCATATGGACTGCATGGTGTAACCTAATTTTACACACTTGGATTAGAGATCTTAAAGTGCAGGAAAGGAAGTTCTGTATAATCATCCCTGTGCTACAGACACAAAATGCCTGCCTGGTGAGAGAGCCTCATCTGCTGTCCCAGGTTATAAGCATGAAATTATTTTGTTTGATACTCTTCTACCACCTCCAGTGCAGCAGACGCTTGACTAGCTTATGCTTTTGATTCATGCAGTATCTACCTATCTTACTACAGCCACTGTGTGCCCAAAGGCAAGGAACCGGATTCTGCCTTTCCCTAAGGAAGGTCTTCTTCTTTAAGAAGACCCTCTGAAACAAATGGAGTAATATACTTTAGTAACACTAATCTAAGTTAGTAACGCTAACTTAGGTAAGGATGGCTATATCTAATAATTCAGTACTTACTGAGTTAGGCTCCCTGTAAGGAAAGTACTTTAACAGCTGCCTTCCAAAGCTTTCAGCTTTAGTAGACCTGATGTGACTAAACAATATGGCAGCTTTCTGCTTAGCAGTCAGTTTTTGCAAAACCAGGACATGCTTCTGTAGCTGTGTTATATATAGACCTTCTTAACCACTAGTTCTGTCTTTGTTAAGTACAATCCAGGGTCTGAAATGTTTAACAACAAAACTAATTTAGCTCAAAGAAGAGTTGGCCTACATATGTATGCAAACATTCATTAATTTTCATCCCAAGTTGTCAGTGTCTCATGTAAAACTGGATTGTTACAAGCTTTTCATTGAAACCACTCATGTACTGTGCTTGGCACATTTAGACTGCAGTACAGACCCTAGGAGCTGGATCATCAATGTGTCTGCAACAGGACTTTTAATATCTCTTAGGAAGAGTGGGCAGGTGAGTAGGAAACCAGGCTGGAACTTAAGAGATGAGCTGAGTCCAGTTTCTTATTCTTTTGCAGATTTCCTGTGTGACCCCCAATGACTTACGTGTGCCTTTAATCCCTAACAGTAAAATAGTGCTGTCTCTACAAGCAGGCTGTTGTGAAGTTAAAATCCTTTAGTGGCTATTAGGTATTAGATCCCCCATGAGAATCACATAAGCGCTCCCTCAGACAAAGAGGTAGTATATGCCTGTGGTATAAAAACTGCATCAGACATTTTTCGGCCTGTGTTCCAAAGTACACAGAGTAATTCACAGCCTTTGAGGATGTAAAGGTGGCCAAGAGAAGTCAGTATTTATAAGCTGTACAGCCACCTTTGTATGTGAAATTGTTATGGTGTATGGGGGAATATTTTTGGACCACCACTGCTATACTTGGGGCAAAGCTAAGGCAAGACAAAACCCATGACTCTTGGGTGCACCAAAATTCTCTGAACACAGGCTTTCCACAAAATAGGCCTCTTGTACAATATATGCAGAGGGCAGTCTTCAGCAGCACTGAACTTGTTGAGCTAAATATTCCACTACCCCAGACTTGCTCAGTCCTGTTACAGCTCTCTTCGTGGTACGAGATTCTCATCATGGCACTAAATTCAGAGGGAACTAAGATGTGCAGTGTCTTGATAACTGACTTATCACCATGTCTGCCTTACCAGCTCAAGCTCTTCCCCTCCAGGGCTGGGATAGAGCAGACAACCAACCTGCTCATCGTGAATTTAGTGCTGAAGCCTGTGGCTAAGGTACTGTGGTCAAGTGAGTAGCTGTGGTAGCTGTCTGCATAAGTACTCTTAGATCATCACAACATGGACAAGAGAAGGAGAGTTATTTCAGCTGGTTTTAACACAGACAAAGCAAGGTTGAAAAACTTCATATTTGTTATGGTTCACAATGCATCTGCATAAAGTTAGCACAGCTTTGCTGATGAGCAGCAACTTCATCATGGTTAACCAGCAGCGTGTCTCACCTCTTGGCATCTAAAAAAAGTTAATTGGCACTATACCAACCAGTCAGAAGACATGTTTGCATGTCTCCCTCATTATTGCAAATGAAATCAGAATGACAGGACAGGACTTTGTGGGATTTACTAAGCTGGCTGCACAGGTGCATCTACTGTGCTTCCAAGTGCTATTAATTCTGCCAGCCTCCAAGATGCTTGGAAGTAGTCTAAGTAACAGGAGGAGCTGGCTGTTAAACTGTGGTTAGTAAGTGTGCAGAAAGCCTCGCAGTACTTCAAAGTGACCACAGTATGGCCACTTGATATCTCCTGAGATGGGGCCTCTTAGCTGTTGACAGAAGGGGTGCAGGGTGGCCAAGCTTTGCCCCTGAGTCTCACAGAGCAGCGTGCCTCATCCTCACACTGGAAAGTTCCATGTGGGGAACTGGATTTCTAGCACCCATTCAATGCAACATGTTGCCATGCTCTGCCAAGAAGAAGCCAAGAAACTGCCAAAAACAAACCTGCTCTGGTGATGGCAACTAAATCCCAAAACCATCATCCAGTGCCCTGCCTGAGAAAGAGCCCTGTTCCTGATCACTGTCTTCTTAAATGGCAGCAGTACCTCCATCACTGTGCAGGTGGTGATGAAGGGCTCAGGAGAGCCAAGTCACTCCTTCGCTGTAACTCTGATCTCACCACACAAGTGCCAGCTTTACACCCCTCTGTGCTTCTCACCACTTGTAACACAATATTTTCCTTTCCCCTGTTCTTTATCTATGTCCTCTAGCGAGATATTAAGCAATTCATGGCTGGATGACAGGACAATATCTGACGCATTTGTACCATGCCAAGTTCAATATGCACCTGGTCTCTCTGGGACCCCCTCGAGTACAGACATATTCATCTATGTAGACACAATGAGCCCATCGCCTCTGAGTTTTCATGAGATGCTCTAAATAGGCACATCTTTGGATTTGTTCATTTTCCAGGGAGGACTGACTGACTGACTCCAAGAAGCTGACTAATTGAGCCAAGGGCAACAAATCAGACTGCTGCTTCCCTGCATATGCTCTCAGATAAATGGAGGCTTGTTTTTTTTCTGTAGTGCTGAGCTCAAGCACACTGAGCAGACGTACGGTGGTAGTATGGTGGACGGAAGGTGTTGTTAGCTACCCCCCATCGCGGGGGGAATATGACAAAGTCAGCGAGTGCCACTCCAGCACGGGTTGTCTTGGCTGTCAGGACAGTGAAGATAGAAGGATCCTGAAAAAAAAACCCAAAGCAAAAAGCATGAAACAAAGCAGGGCTCAGAGCTGTCTACTCATGTCATCCAGGTGGTAAACATGACTGATTGCACCTCTCCCTTGCCAAAATACTTTTTCTACCTGCACCTGGTGTTACAGAGGAGATCTGGGGCCCCGTGGGACAGCACCCAGCATCTCAATCCCATGCTGAATATGGGGGACAAGAGATTGGACTGGATGGTTCTTCCTTTGAGTGCTGGAGATCCTTCCCCATCCTGGCCATGATGCCCTCATAGCTGGAGGACCAGATGCAGGGAGTGAACAGCCCTGCAAGATAAGGTACTGCAATTCCAGGAGCAGTCTCCAGCACTTCTCCTACCACAAAACCACACCTTTTGCTTAGACAGTTACAGGGGACAGCACCATTCTGCTGGAGGCATTTAGCCTCATGGCCCTGTTAGTTTACCAATAGGGAGAAGAAATTTTGGCTCGTGGAAGTCTCTAGTCCAGTAAAGTGATTTTCTGGGATTTGATCCCAAAACCATCCTTCTCCTGGCAGGTTTTTCTGGAGTTTAAACAATACTGTCTGTTGGTTTTCTCCCTAGAAATGCTCCAATCTCCTTGCACACCCACTTGCATTGCTCTGGGCACCTCTCCCACTGGGCTGGTTTCCTTTTTAGATGGGCTGCTCACATTAGTTTTGGCTTTAGTTATTTTCCATAAGATCTAGAAATTATAACAATGAAAGCTGCCAGCTCTTCAAATTAATTTCTGTGCTGGACTCAGAGGATCCAGGGAAGGAGTCTGTCCAATTGCAAGAAATAAATCAAGGCAAGAATTTGAAGCAACAGCCTTTTTGCTGAGTTGCACGGTATATGTTGGCTTCAATATTCATCCCTCCTCCAGGGCACAGAAATTCTATGCTAAGCTGTATAGAGCTGTTTAAGAAGCTGATCAATCTCCAGTTATGTCTTTGCACCACAAGTCTTGCTCTACAAGAGCTTGATTTGGGCTCAGGGAAAGCAGCACAAGAGATTTCACACTGTTTCTTAGAGCACAATGTATTTTTTAAGAGGCACTGAGCCCTTGGAACTCAGGGCGGGTTTGGATGGAGTGGTAGCCACAAATGCTTTGCCTTGCCCAGCTCCAGAACTTACCGCATGATCAAAAGCAACAGCATTAATGACCATGAATTTTTCCAGATGGTATTTGTACGGCGTGTAGTTCCCATGCCAAGCTACAACATTGAAGGGGGAGAAATCCTACCAAAGCAAAGAGACAGAAAGAAGGTTACCACACACAGACTTCCAACATGCTGCACATATGCAGGACACTGCTCTTTCCCAAATGAAAAATGGGTTTAGTGCCAATGAGAGGTACACTGGCAGCCCTTTGGGCACAGCTCGACACTGTGAGGATGGGAGTTTTCCTCAGCATTTCCACTTGGTGAGTCTCAGCTCTCCCTCTGAGGTTTGGTCTCAGAGGGTTTCTGATGCCCAGGCAGTGCTTGGACAAGGCAAGCTGCAACACTGGCTGTCTGGTTAGAAAATTTTGGCTTTTCACATCCCCAGCTCCTTTTTTCTTCTCTGCCACTATGAACGTATGGAAACAGTGAGGCAAAGAACATCACTGGGTCTTTGGGCAACCGAGTCTTCACTAACACTTTTTCCCCAGGTGGGAAGATGAATGACACAAGAAGACAAGGGATCAGTTCTATTCCATAAAGCTCAGAAGGACCTCCTGAGACTACATCCATGCTACTCAGCTGCATATCCCAGGCCATGCACTGGCACTGAGTTTCAGTGTTACCTGTTGTCCCAGGGCATCCTCACCTGCTGGGCTGCAAACAGCTTGCCCTGGTATTTGCTGATCACCGTGTATCCCCCCGGCACTTGGCGGTCCTCATACCATGCGACGGGCACCAAGAAGTCACGTGGGTTGGCCAGGCCATTGGCTCCTGGGAAAGAAGGAGAGATGCCAGAGCTCTTTGAGCAACCTGGTAGCGAAGTGAGAGACTGGTACAATTTCCTGGCTTTGTGGGTGCCCTTCTGCATTGTGAATGACCTTATTGCTTCTTGGCCCACCACAAAACCAGAAATAGTCATGTACTTGTGCTCCTACGAGTAGGTAATTGTAATACATCCTAGCATTTACGTCCCTTTTGTGACTAAGACCGGTCTCCCCTAGTTGCCTTCTGAATGAGATTAGTACATCATCCTCATTTAAATGCATGTAAGAACTAGGAATTAAGTGAAAAACAGAGGGTGAATTGCTCTCTGTTCCTGGACATCCTGCTGATTGGATGCTTAGCCATGCAAAAATTATGAGCCATGTCGTGAGGGGGCCAAATACATTTCTGAATACTTACAAAATGAGTAATAAAATAGTGATACCTACAGACTCTGGGCATACTGGGGGGTTGCTCAGTGTGAGGAGTGCATTTTCAAAGTGCAAAACACCATATGGATACTGTAGCATTCTTCTTCCTCTCGTTAGTATTATTGTTATAAAGTAGTTTTGAATTTCTTGGATAAAAATGCAGACATTACTACCTGCTGCTAAGGTTTAGCAGTCATTGCTTTTCTCCAGCTGTCACTTTTTACAAGTGAAAAGTGAAGTTAAAATAAAGTAAGAGTGAAATACAAAGGATTTTGGTCTCTGAGGGGAAGGCAGGTAGGTGGTGAGAAGAGGAGCTCTTATAATTACCACCTCCTGAAAAGGTTTACAGGCAAGTGCACCCTTTTTCTTTTCTCCAGAAAGTAAACCTTATAATAGAGTCCTACCTTCTGGAGACCAAAAAAAAAAAATCCCATCAAAGCCAGTCCAACTGTGTCTGAAAAACTAGCTAATGGGAAAACTTGTTACAAACAGGCTAGGGCAACCATATCAATAATAGAGTGGAGCAGGCACAGACCACAATAAGTGGGTGAAGGCAGAAATCTGCAGCTGAAAGGCAAGCTGCTGAAAAGTCACTGTAGGCTCCATGTGGAAAAGATGTGCCCAGCATGTCATACGGGAGAGATGCTCAAATGAGGTCCCATTAAACAGCTGCAAGTTGGGTTAGTTCTCTATTGCAAAAATGACCAGCTTCTGTTTCGCCACGGCCATGAGATGTTTGCAAATGCCCCCTGAATGCAGATGTGTCATGCCAAGCTTGTTACTGATAGGTAACATCTAGTTTACTTGAAGCATGGCCAGTCTTTTAAATCACACTGAGTTATGAAACAAGCTCAGTCAAGTGGGGAAAAAAATCCCAATCCAACTTAAAATGAAAAACAACCAAGCCCAAAACACCTGTCTGAAAAGTGAAGAACTATTGGAGCTGGTTATGTAGTTATTTTAGCTGTTACAAGAGCAGTTTCACTTCCTTTCACTGAGACAATCTTAGTAGCAGTAACCAGGAGGCATTTTTCTCAGCAAGATAAATTTGGAGGCAAGCACTCCAGGGACAAGGAAGGTGACATAACCTGAGTTGAGCACTGCCAGAAAGCTGGCCGGGAAATCACAACGTGGGTGTTGGGGCTTCAGATGCTGTGCCCCCTCACAATATCTTTGTCATGGCAGCAAGAGGCTGTGCCTTCAAGATCTGTGGCAATGCACAGAGCAGGAGGCAGCTGACAGAGAGGATCTGTGATTTATGAGAGCTAGACCTGCACTCAGTGAAAGCAGATCGGCCCTGGCAGCACAACACTGAGATGTGAATGTGTTGCTGATCTGAGCCCTCTGCTGCTCATTTTATTGGTTTCTAATTCTCCAAGGGGAGCAGCTTCTGGCACTAAGGCACTCTAGAATTCCAAGCTGCCTCTGTTAAAAGAGGTGGGGGGGAAAAACCCACTTGATTAAATCTTAAGCAGGGCTTCAAGAATATCTGTTGCCTCTGAAATCTGCCTTTCTTTTTGCCACATAAATTCTCTCCTATTACTCCAGTTGATGCCTTGTCTGTAAGTAAGAGGCATCAGTGGCGATGACCTTTTGAGTTTCTTTCAGTAGGAATAGGTTCTGAGCCAGCAGATGGGGACACTCAGGCCAGAAGGGAAAAGAGAAAGTAGACAAAAGGGTAGGATATAAATAGTGCCTTTGGTGCCAGGGGAATCTTGGGACAACTAGGCTGTCACATTTTTTCAGGAATGCTTGCTCTGCTGGGGACTAATAGTGCTGGGTTGGAAACCATCATTGTGAAGGAGTATATGCATGGGGGGATGTATTACATAGGATATAAAAGGATGGATTTGGGCTTGTAATTCATGCCTGTCCCTATGAAATTCACTGTAGGTCTAACAGGAGATTGTTACCGATGGGTCCCAGGTCAGGCAGCTCAAAATGTGCCCCGTACACCTCCAGAATGTAGCCTCTGGTCTCTCCAAACACCTCCACACTGAAACGCATTCCTTGCTGGAAAACAAAGGAAGACACTAGGATCCTCTGAGGACTTTGCTGACAAACCACAAGCAGCTGAGTGCAGGAGTTGGCTTGCTCCAATGTCTGGCTCTGAGCCACAGGCAAGGCACAGTCAGCCCTTACCTGGATGACACAGATTTCGTTGGGCTCCACTAGCATCTTCCCAAACTCGGTTGTGATGAGCAGTTTTCCTTGCTGGGGCACTGTGGAAACAAAATGCAGGCAGAGGAGCTGAAGTAACGAAGTGACTGGCACCTTCTCTGTCCCTGCCAGAGCACCAGGCTCCAAGGAAGAGCAATGGGCTCTTTCTGACAGAGCTACACAATGGGTCCAGGCTCCCATGCAGAGCTTTGCAGCTGAGATGCCTGCACTGGAGTGAAAGCTTCCAGACCAGCCCCATCATCCCCACAGCACAGAAGGTACCTGTGTGGGCCATCACCTTGTGGCCCTTTGATATGAGGTTTACACCACAGTCTAAATAAATGGGACTTGATATATTTGGGGTCACACCTGTCTGTCTCATGATCTTCACATAAAACAGTGCAGACACCCATCCTTGTCATGGCTGTGGCAGTGTGAGATGTCTGGGAATAACTTTTTCCTGAGGGTAGAAACAATGCTTTGCTGACATCCACATTATTTTCTATGACTGTCCTGGCACAGAAGAGCTCAAATTTTGACTTGAAAAACTAGCAGATTTACAAAACCTGCCCTGGCACTTCTACTTCACGGTAGTGAGGGAAGTAAGCAAGAACAATTTAATAGCTGTTTGATGGGAGAAATGTTCCTGTGGGTGACCTGAAGGCATTCCCGTCCCTTGGTCAAGAAAGATACAAGCAAATATCTGGCTTCTGATACCGCTCAGAATATTTTTCAGAATGTACGGATTTTATGTGCCAATCTCCACACTCACCGTGGTAGTCTGGTTGCCTGAGGCTGGCAGAGCGTGGGAGCTAAGCTGCTGTGCCAGATACTCTTGGGCTGAAGCAACAAAGGCATCTAACTGTAAGCTGTTTAGAAATCCTGAGGTTTATGATTTCCAGAAAACCTCTGCCTGTGGCGTGTCTAATACCAGTCTGGGGAGCATTGGGAAATGATCCCTGAGCACTGCGCCAAGGAAGCGGGGTCACTGCTCAAACAGTTAAGGTCTGTCCCAGAGGTGAACTCTCTGAGCTGCACAGGAGCAGTGCAATTTGCCCAACAGCCCAGCTGATGCCAGACCACCAAATCTACATGGAATGAGGGTGAAGCCAACCCTCCTCCAAATTTTGGATGTAGGGCCCAAGGTTCCGGAAGAACAAAGAGGTAGGCAGGTGGCAACCGAGGTAGAACCAAGTGAGGGAAAGAAAAGGCCAAAACATCAACTCACCAATCAGGAAGTCACCATCTGAATTATAAAGGCATCTAAAGAAAAAGGCAAACAGGAAGGTCAAAGTGGTGTAAGCCCCAGGCCGTTGTGCACACCACAGCCACAGCTGGGGAGTTTTGAGCTGGGAGACTGACATGGCAGAGATCTCCCTTTGGCCCCAGAAATGGTATCTGCAGGTCAGTGAATGCAACATCATGTCTGGTGTGAAGGAAGCAGGGAGTTTTAACGTGCCTGGCCTGGAAGCAGGACATCCTCCAACCTCTACCATGTATGTGTCTTCGTGGCCATGAGCACATCAGTCGTTGTAAACTGAGGAGTGGGGCTGATTTCCCCCATGAGCCGCTGCAAGGAGCAGCAATGCCCATCAGAAGCTGCATGTGTGTTGAACTCTGAGGAGCAGTTCCAGTCCCTGGGACAAGAGCACCTGGATCCAACACATCTCCTCTTGATCCACCCACCATTCTCTTGGTGGCTCCCCACCCCCTACCCCAGTGCTTGCCCATTGAGCACAACCTGCTTCACAAACACCTGCTACGGACACTGTGAGCACCTTTGCCTGTGCACACAAGGAACACAGGGATATACAGAGAGTGATGGTGGGAGCAGGTAGACTCAAGCATGGTGGCAGCAGACCTACACATGCAGGCAGCCAGCCTGGACCAGCCCGAGCCCCCAGAGCAGCAGCCACTGACCTGTCCATCATGGAGGTGTTGCAGACAAAAATATGGACGGCAATGCCGTTGCGTCCTCTGGGCTCACCGGCACCACACAAGGTGTACAGTCCCTGCAGGCAAATCCAAAGCATCAGGAGCGAGCAACAGGCAGGAGAGCAGGAGCAGCCCCCTTTCCTCCCCTCATCCGACCCTTTTGTTGGGGCTCATCCCTTCTCCCCACTTCCCATACTACTACCAGCATTTCTGTGTATAGCCTTTTGTCAAATATGTTGGCTTTTCTTTAATATATTAAGGATTTCTTAAAACTCATGTAAGCTGATGTTTTCCAGCCAGGGATTTGGGGAGAGCTGGAGACTGGGGCTTTTTTTTTTTTTTTGAGAGTTCCTTGAAAGGGTATGAAGAAAATTGTCCACTCTCAGTTGTTTGAAATCCGTGCTCCTCTCCCCTCCCATGAGTGTTCTGCAAGCTCAGCGGTTTCAAAATCACCACTATTATCTCAATGCTGAGCATCTCGTGTGCCCTGCTACCCCCTGAGGGGGAACGGAGATGGAGGATGCCCAGATGCCCTGGTCCCCCAACTTACGCTCACAAAGTCGGTCTTATTGTGAGGGGCTTTTGGAATCTCAAAAGGTTTCCATCGCAGCTAGATTGCAGCAAACAAAAAACAAGAAAGAGACGCCAGTGATCATAACACAAATGGTGGTAATTCAAAAGAAAGCATACCCTTGTTCTCTCCCTGCTTCCCTGCCCTCTGCTAGCTGAGGTAGTTCTCCTTCCTCTTTGCCTTGATAATCTGGTTTACAGGTAGTCTGATTTTTTTGAATTTTTTGATTTATGGAGCCCTTTTAATTTTTAATCATAATTTTTTAAAATAGTTGGCAGGCCTGTGGAGTCCCAAAGTTAAAAAAAATCCTGTTTAAAAGCCGTCTCTCTCTCTATTACTAACAACACCATTGAGAGCAAAGAAATTCAGATGAGCTGGTTTTTCACAGCCAAATTGTCATGGTCCTGTGCTCCACTCCACTCTGGATGATTCAGTCCCTCCATGACCCAAGCATAACATTCCTGTTTGCTCCACCTCATTTTCCCCACATAAGAAGCAGAAATAACTCTACCTGCGTGAGGGAGAGCCATGAGCAGCACTAATTACTTTTTGCAAAACCTGTTGAGATCCTCTGGCAGAAGGTGCCAGAGGAGTCCAAAGTATTTATTGCTGCTACTGTAATATTCAGGGTCTTTGCAGCTCTTGGAAATGAGGTGCTGCAGCTGAGAGCCCCTCACTGAGGGGGTCAGTGCAGACTAACTCAAACACCCCAAATTAGGAGGATGCTGATGTGGCCAGATGCCAGATATAACCCCTGCATTGATATGCTTGACCCCAGATGAAAGTACCTGTGACTCTGGGCAACCTCAAGAATATTGTTTTGCTTTTATCTACCCAATGTGGTCTCTCTTAGCATGTTTTTAGGCTGGTGCCCTGAGAAAACAGTTTATAGTACTTTGTGTCTGTGCCTGCTGCTCCAAAAAATATGGACTATGACGAATTTCAGCTAAATTTGAAAGGGATTCCCCCAAGCCTCATGGAAGGTTTCCAAACCCAAGTCAAAATGTAGGTGCCCAGGTAACTTTTCAGGCTCTCCTGGAAAGCCAGCCTTGGGAGGAAACAGGCAACTGTACCCAGTGAGAGAATCTGATGGTAAAGCTGAGTGAAGCAGGGGCCCATCCCTAATTAATAAGTTGCACCCCAGGCCTGGCCCTGCAGCTTGGCCCTCTCTGCTCTGCTCTCCAACCCTGCTGCAGCAGCCCTGGGTCACCTGGTTGGATCCATCCTTCATCCCTTCCTCCCCCCATCCCATTCACTGCTGGGTAGAGGCACTTTTTCCTCCCCAGGAGACCCTGGCAGTTTTGGGCCAGTGCCTGCTCAGGGTCACACTGCAGGGGGTGCTGGGTGGGGGGGAAGAAGCTGCTGGAGAAGCCACATACTTCTGGATGGTGATAAATACACCCACTAGAAGATCAGATCAGATGTTACTCTTGCGAGGTATTGACACCTCACACATGTTAGTGAGGTGCTGAGCCACAGGTTTTACTTTCAGTGGTGTTTAGTCCCTTTCCTCTCAAGGGCTTTCCACCTGCAAAGCCACAAGCTCTGTGTGCTGCTTGTCTGGCGCATCTCTGCTCCATTTGGGTTTTAGAGATGCAAGAAGAAAAGAATTAATGTCTTGAGCCAGAAGAACGACCAAGACAGACACAGCAGCCAGCACCAGCCAGCACCAGCTGCTTGGGGAAGCTTTTAGTGTTGTTTCTTTGCTCTATGACCTGTGATGCTCCTGAGATACAGCACCTCTGTGCTTACTATTACTTTTCAGGTTTTATCTCCCAATCACTCTTCGAACCCACCTGCATCCTCCGGCAAGATGTTCCACACTTTATGCTCTTTTTTCTGACTGTGACATTTGTTATTGGTATTTGTTTTTTCCCCTGCCTCTCAATCATAGCTTCCCTAGGTCATCTCTGTTCCAGGCTGGAGAGCTTTCTTCTGTTTCAGCACTTCTTGCACAGATGCCACCCCACATATTTTCATCACCATTGTCCGCTTTTCAGTTTTGACCTCTGTGTCTTTTTTAATTCTGCCATTGTCCTAGGGTAATCTATTTTTTTCCATTGACTTCAATGGGCTTTGCATAAGGTGCCTCCATATGGCCATCTTTTCAGATGGATGACAATTGGGAAAGCTCCTTAAGTAAGCTTGGTGAGACAAAAAGCACTGCAGGGAAGAGTAGATCTTGTCCAACAAACAGAACCTTGTCTCTGGCTCTGCTTCAGAGCGAATGAGAAGGAAAGCAGGAAGGTGGCTCCCACTTACTGCTAGGAAATAACTCCTCTGGGTTTGGTGGTTGCCATTGAAAGCGGTGAGGGAGAGAGTGGGCAGAAGCTTTGTTGCTGTTCCCTTAGGTAAAAAATGTACTACATGTAAATGGCTTGAGATGCTTGAGAGCTGGGCATCTCGGAATTACTGTAATCATAAATAACCGTAATGGTAGATGCGGGCTGTGAAAAGGCATCAAGGATGGATGAGGTGGTAACAGAAATCATTGGAGCTTCATCTGTGAAGGAGCACCAAGAACATGTAAATATGAGCCTGTCACTGCTCCTTGGTCAATGGCTGGAAAACATATTCTAGCAGATCTGGGAAAATATTTAGACAAATGGTGAGGCTGCTGGGAGGCTGGAAATTACCTAATGATGATGCATCAAAGGGCAAAACCTGAGATGAGTGAAAACCAATGACCATGAGATGATGCTGAGAGGAGAACAGCAGGAGAAGATTAGCAAACTCAAATGTTCTGGGGCTGGCAGGGAAGAAATCATGATTAAAGATGATGGCAAGGCTGTAACAGAGGAAGATAAATGCCATGCCTCTGTGTGACTCTCTAGAAGGAAGCTTGATTTCCCATGAGGGCTGCAGAGAAATGGGCTGGCAGCCAGTAGCCTCTCCAAAAGCACAGGGAAGGAGAGGATGGATGGCAGAGGCATGCTGCTGCTCTGCTGGCTGGGCTGGGGCACGATGAGCTTTTGATGGGGGACACTGAAGTAGAAGAAAAAGCAGACTGAGAGGTGGCCAACAGGAGCCCTGAAGGGAGATTCCAGGTGGCACAGATCAAACCCTATGACACTGCAGACATGCTGGGAAGCAGCACAAGGATCCAGTGAGGTGGGAAGTAACAAGCATCGCACAGCGGGCTGTCCTTCCTTGGGTGACCCATAGCTGAGGAGCAGTGAAGAGGTGGCAGTCAAGGCCCTGCTCCTGTGTTGGCCAGACCCCCCGATCCCAAGGCTCCCCTCAGACCTCTTGCAGCTCAGTGCCTTTGTGCTCCTGGTGAGTTTAATATTTGACCATCCTCCTGGCAGGGCCAGGGCTCCTTCCAGCATGGTTACCTGGTTGGGGTCAGGTTCAATTTCATCCCAGTCATTTGTCAAGTGTCCGTCCTCAAGAGGTTTGAAGGGTTTGTGGCAGACTGAAGGAAGGATTCGATACAGCCAGCTACAAAGAAGGAAAACATCTGGATTAGCCTGAGGAAGAGGTTAAACCTCTGGGTGGCTGCTGGCTGATAGAGCTCTTAAAATAACATTTACATTGGTGGCAACTGGAACAAAAGGTGTATTAAATATCAATAATATTAATATTAAAATTAATATTAAACATCAAACACCAGCTCACAGCCAGAGATTTCCAGAGAGATGGCTTTTATTATTGGTTCTAAATATAAACCTATCCTGCTATACATAGGTAAATATCTATATGTGTATTTACATATAATTACATATGTCTACATTTACACACATATGTATGCATATAAAAAAATAAAGCTTTTTCTGCGGCTGAAATACAACAATCTCTCAGTTGGAAAGAAATGTCTGTTTAAACACAGCTACAAAGCAGCTCGACAAGACAGGGATAAGCACAGTATCTAACTGAAAGAACAGAGGGGCTCTCTGGAGACAGAAGGTCACAGCTTGTATCTGAATTTGGATGGATTACTAAGAGTAGCATCCTATGCCTGGCTGGTCATGCCCATAGGGCAACTGGCAAGCCCATGCAGCGAAGACCAGATATTTATATGATGCTTCTTGCCGCTATAGGAGGTCACCCATACCTCTGTCACTGCCTGGGGCCATCACTCTCCCTCCTGGCTGCCTGCTGTGCCCTGTGGCTGTGCCCCTTGTGGCCCCTGCCTCTCCAGCAGCCATGGCCAGCATTCGCATGCCATGCAGGGGTGCAGCCACGCCCAAAGCTGGGCTTTTAATCAGGTGAGAGAGCAGAGGCAATCAGGAAAAAGCCTGAGCTAGGCAGGTCTGCCAGTGCCTTTGATGTGTTAACAGTGGTGATTACAGTTTGGGTGGGTGGGAGAGAGGAAGAGGGAGCTCTCCCTTGAGAGCTGGAAAAATTCCATCAAGGACATCTTCGTGCGGCAAACAATGATTCATCCCTTTCCCACGCACACTGAGAGCTGGCACCAGCCTGGAGAGCAGAGGCATCTCAGATGATGCATTTGCTTTTCATTTGAATGAACAACAAAAGGGGCAGAAAAGCCACAGTGGGAGAAGCAAAATGAGAAACCCATCTTCTGCAATCTGGTCATGGTCAGAGCATGACAACCGGGACAGAGCTCTGGGAAGTTTGCTGCTGGCTGGAACAAGCTGTCCCCAGTACTTCTGAGGTGTTAAACTGCATGCTGGGTGCCTGGCACTGGTCTGAGCCCCTGGGCAGCCCCAAAATGGGAACAGCCTGAACCAGCAGCTAACTGGTCCCAGTCATGGTGCAGGAACATCCCTTAGGAGGAGAGTCCTGCTCACAGGCTTGGTTTTGACACTGTCTATCAGGTGCTTACCAGTGCCCGTCACAGGGTGATGTTTCCATAGTAGCATCAGGGCTGAAATCCCGAGGTTTTTTCACACAACACACACGACCCGCTGGGGACCATCTGGCCTCTGTGAGCATCCTTTCCTTCCCTCACCTCGCTCAGAAAACCATCCTGGCTGGTCCTTTCTCAGCATTTTCTTAACTTGCTTGCACCACCAAAGCCTTTCTTCTCCCTCTCCCGTGGTTTTCTGTCCTTGCCCCTCTCCCAGTGCATAGCAGAGGATTTTTACCAGTCTGGCCTTGCAGAAAGCACTGGTGGCACTGAGGCAGCCTTTCCATTGCTCCCCAATGCTCACCCCAAGTGCCCCACACCACCCACCCACTGCCAGGGGGTCACGGTACCTTCGCTTGTTGGTGGGCCGGGGGCAGGTGAAGGCAGAGCCCGAGAGCTGTTCAGCATATAGACCATATGGGCAGACTTGAGGGTTATTCTGAATGGGAGGAGAAGGAAAAATAAGGAATGAGAAGCAGTAGCATAGGATTTGGCTCTGAAGCCTCCAGCAGAGCACTGCAACAGGTACCTGGCATCCCAATGCCATGGGGTGGTGTGCTCTCCTGAGGCTGTGCTTCAGTCCCAGTAGCTGTATCTTCTTGCTCCTGTGAGGCTGGATGCCATGCAGATACCAGCCAGACCCCAAATCCCCTTCCTACATGTCACAAAAGTTCCCCAAGGAGTTGGCATAGCCATTGAGGCAGCAATATAGGGTAAGCTGCAAAGGGCAGTGCTTGGCAGGGTCAGCAATGGGAGCGTCAGGGAAAACAAAATCATTGCCAGTGCTTACAGACTGCAAAGCAGACCACTTTTATGCACAGATTTTTTTGAGACCAAGTGTTCATGGAGGTTGCCCCAGAGCATCGTGACTGGCTGGTTTCCCAGAGGGCTGATAAAGACTCACAGCAGCTGAACGCACTGAACCTTCTGCCCCTTCTCCTCCTGCCCTCTGCCCAAGGAACTGGTGCCCAGAGCAGTTTTGATGTCATGCTGCTTCTTCCTGGCAATGCTGCTTGCTGCCCAAAAGCATTGAGTGACCTGTGTAGGAGCCTTTGCTTTTCCACAGGGTTTCTGCACAGTGAGAGTCTTCATCTGGAGTACAAAGAGGGCACTTTCCCCTTTGCAGAGCTGTGGGTACAACTAGCACAGGTTTAGCAGCCCTTATGAGTTCATAACTGAAGGACAGATTCCTCCTATTCAGAGAGAAGAAACTAAACATTTTGATCTAAGTAGGCCAGCATCTATTTTTTTGAGATCAGGAAGAAGCAAAGGCATCCAAGAACTGCAGGAAATACCCCAGTGGGGACAGCCATACACCATTTGCTATCCAATCTCCCTCCCGCAAGATCTAGTACAGCATCCTGTCATCGTGCTGCAGCTGAGCGGATCAGCCATCCACACAGTATCAAACACTGCCCTAACAGGTGGGCAGAAGGAAGAAGTAGAGCTCTCATAATATGTGTAACTTCCAACCCTCAAACTCTGTCTTGTCGGCATAGGTATACAGGGAAGCAGGAGGATCAATAGCCCTTGGAATTTTTATCTTAGCCAGCACTACTGCAGATGCCAGTTTTATAAATACTGCATAGGAGAAAGAATCCACCCCTGGGACTGAAGATTTTTTTTGTCTAGCTCATTTTCACATTTTTTTATTAACTCTTTAGACACTGAGTCCAGACTCTGGCCAGATGACAGCACCTCAGCCAGGGTCTGCCTCTGGAAAGTGATGCTACTCTGGAAAACCTGGTGGAGCACATTCACCACAGCCTACTGCCTGATCAGACCAGTAGCCATCACTGTCGATCTTCCAGTTTTATGGTGTCCCTTTCTTACATTTTTTTTTCTAGCCAGCCTCAGAAGCAAGACACTGAGCCAGCCAAACCATCAGTCTGATCCAGCACAGTGGTTTGTCTTTTTTGTGAGCACATCATAGGCTGCCATGCAGACCTGGGGGACATATATATGCACTTAATGTGTCATTGTGCTTTATGTTAGTATCCACGCTGGCAAACAACATGCACAATATCAGAACTGGGGAGATCCAGAGAACTCAGGAAAAGCAAAGGGTGAAGCTTCCCGTTGGCCTCTTTGCACAGAGGGTGAAGAGGAGCACCAAGTGATTGACTGAGCATTAATCCATAGAATCATAGAATTATAGAATGGTCTGGGCTGAAAGGGACCTTCAAGATCATCTAGTTCCAAAACCCTGCCATGGGCAGGGACATCTTCCACTAGGCCAGGTTGTCCAAAGCCCCATCCAACCTGACATTGAACACTTCCAGGAATGGGGTATTCACAACTTCTCTGGACAACCTGTTCCAGTGTCTCAACAATATCATAGTGAAGAATTTCTTAATATCTAAACCTACTCTCTTTTAGTTTGAAGCCATTCCCCCTTGTCCTATCACTACATGCCTTTGTAAAAAGTCCCTCTCCAGTTTTCCTGCAGGCCACCTTTAGGTACTGGAAGGTGCTAAAATGTCTCCCTTGAGCCTTCTGTTCTCCAGACCAAACTACCCCAACTCTCTCAGCCTGTCTTCATAGAAGCGGTGCTGCCATTCAAGTCCAAGCATTTACAGGAGATCCAAGGGAAGCCACAGGCAGCCTTAAAACGTGTGCTGGTGTGAAAAAGACTGCGCAAGGGAGATGAGAGAGCTTTAATTCTTCAGGATTTCGTTTTTGCCTCTACAGATCAAGGGGCTAGCACCACATGGGTCACGATTCCTTTCTTTAAAACAGAATGACCCAACATAATTTATTTTCATCAAACATGTTCAGAAGTGACCTTTAAGAATGAATCTGTCAGTTTGTTACTACAGACCTTCATGTCCCTTCCCTACAAAAAAGCTGCTCTCTGGCCAAAGGCTTGGATGTCGGCTTCATCAAACCTGATTCTTAAAGAGATTGAAAAAGCTGCTTCTCCTGCACAAGCATGTCTCTCTGCCAAGCTTCAGGCTTCTGCTTTGGTTTATTCCAGAGCCAGTGGCTTCCTTCTTGGTGTGGCTGAGCCACTAGTATTGCAGACTCCTTTAGGAAAAAACCCCGCTCTTGAGCAGAGGTAATTTAGGCAAGTCCTAACCCCCAAGGTGAAATTTGGAAGCTCACAAGTAACTTAAAAATAGAAAGTATGAATGGAAATCTTTAATTCTGATTTTTTCCAGCATCTTATTATTCCAGTCTTGCATAAAGAAGGTTCCTGGTGATTTTCATGGTGGCAGAGAGAAAGGAAACAGTTAAGATGAAAAGAAGCCCAGGGAGCAGATATTCACTATATTCCATGTCGTTCTGATAAATCACTTTAAAAAAGCTCAGTACCTGTCCCTCTGGCAAAGCTCCTGGACAGCGTGGATCCTCAGAAACATGTTCATTTCCAAATCCTGACAAGTACTGTAAAATAAACCACACAGCTCATCAGCATTTTGAAAACACAAGCAAAACTCCAAGCAACCCATCCATTACTTCCCCGTGCATTTTTTCAGGCTCTTTGTATGCATTAAGACTTTCTCAAGCGATCTGTTTGCAGACCATTTTCTCAGCTCCTAAATTTGCTTCATTAGCTAACTATGTGGTGGGCTGGGAAGCACAGACAGGATTTGCTCTCCTGCTAAGTCTGCATGTCTATTTTGATTGCACTCTGCACCATGAAGTTACTTGAGAAACAAATATTGCACATACAGTCAGACTCAAGAACAACAGGGTGATGGATAGGAAGAACTGCACACCAACATTATGGATGTGTGCTAGCACTATTCAAGTTCAGTCTGACTTTGCTTGAGTCATGGATGTTCCAAAATCTGCAGATAGCCTAGCAAATTTGTTCACTGAGTCCTGATTCTCGGGAAATAAAACTGGGAGTTGTTTGGTTGACATGTCTTGTGATACATCCCCGTGTTCATCAAGGAAAGGGTCAGGACATAGATGGGATGAGGGAGGGAGGAAGGGAAACATAGCCAAGTTAAACTATGTCACTGATTTGCCCTAAATAAGCATTGTCCAGTTGAGCATGAACCATCCATCATGGTAGTGAGTAAGAATTAATCCATTACTGGGTGATAATCTGGTTCTCTAGGGCAATGAATACCCGAGAGACCCGTGGATGGAACAGACGTGCATGACCTGCCATGCCTACCCTGCCTACAGCTGCCGTGGTCTGAGTGTGGCCAAAAGCCACAGGACATGGTGGGTGTGGGTCCCAGATTTGCAGCACTGGGAAAAGCCCCACAGCAAGCCTGAGCCACACAAAGGAAGAAGGAATAACAGAGACCTTAGCTTTGCACTGTCAGAAATGTAAATACAGTCCCTTCAGATCCTATAGAAAGGCACGAAGCAGCACTTTTGAACTCTGCATGAACGCAGAGGTGTTTTGGCAGTGATCAACAGTACAGCCCTGTGGCCTGGGAAGAGAGTTAAATATTAATGCTCCCCTCTAAGTACTGCAAGAGTAGCCAGGCTGCTCATCAACCTTCATACAGCGGTGCCGGGATGGCAAAACCCAGGAGCCCTTGACTGACACACCCTTGCTGTGGCGGGGTCGCTGCAGTGCTGCTGTGCCCCAGGAGCTGCCTGCGGGCTCCTGCACAGAGCAACCCTGGCAAGTGGCAGGACTCTCCCTTCGTGCGGTGTGACACCTTGAGAGGCACAGGTCTGAGTCAAAGGTGGAGGGACAAAGCCCTTAGACCTGGTGTTGTTTTGGTTTTTGTTTTTTTTTTTTTTTTTTTTTTTTTAATATTATACAGCCCCTGGATTATTCCCCCCAGGAGTGTTCAGCCTTGGGCAATTTGCAGTCCCCTTACAATTTTCCAAATGTAGCAGACATTAAGAGAGCAAGCTTGAAACCTCCCGAGAAACAATGTGTTTTCCTCAGGCCCCTTTCAGCGACCTGTAAGAAAAGGCCATTCCCAGGGGAGCCAGGCTGGCTGCAAGCCCTGCTCAGCCTGAACCTGAAAACATCCTGGTTTCCATCGGTTCAGGGAGGATATTTCTCTCCATCTTGCAAATGAACATACATCGCTAGGAGTTGCTCTCTGCTGGGTTCTGCAAGAAGCATATTGATATGCAAAGCAGCGGGTCACCTAAGCAGCCTTGGCAAATGTATTGTACTGGAGCATTTTTTCCCCCTCTTTCTTTCCCCCCTTGCTTCTTTTAAACGGAAATGCAGCAATATCTGATGGGACTGCAGCAGTTCCAGAATTAACTGAGACCTCCACACTGCATACTCCTCTACCAGTAACATAAAGGTGGTCTGGGCATTTGCCTTCAGGGCAGCCTTGGTGAAAATGGGAGGAAAGGGGGAAGAGGAGGAGGAGGAGGAGGAAGAGGAGAGAACACACTGATTTTCTGGAGGCACAGCCAGCAAGGCCTGAAAGGCTCTGCCATTAGCACAGCAAGGAGAATAATGCAGTGTGCAGGCTGCTTTCTGAGCATCACCTACAAAAGGCTCAACTTAAAGCTGGTGGAGAGCTGGGACGGGACAGTCTATGTGGTTCCTTGATGGGTTTGTGTATCTGGCAAGCATCACGTGCTCCTTGGCAGCACGTTGCCATGCTGCTGGGGTGAGGGGGGAAGGAGGCACAGAGATTCTGCTGTGACAAATCCATCCTCTGTCCTTCAGGCTGAAAAGCTGGCGACCTGCACATCTGGCTTGACCATCCACATTCCCCAAAGTCCCTTTGCTTCTGCTTGCTGGGCCAGGGGAAGGAAAGAAAACAAACTCATCAGCAAGCATTTTGTTACAGTAGCTGCTCCATGCCCACGTTGGTGCTGCACAGCACCTTGCCCGAGTGCAGCAATGCAGGAAACAGCTTCCCACTGGGCTGGATGGAGAGCTGCTGCCTTCCTCAGCTGCACATCACTGGGGCTGCAGAGGGTGGCATAGCCCTGCTGCCTTGAGAGTGGCGGCAGAAGCTGCTGCATCATTGTTTGGTCAAATCAATTCTTTCTTGCCAAGAAAAAGAATAAAATTCTCAGGTAACTGCATCGAGGGCTGAAAAAAAGACATTGGCAGGACTGCAGCTGCGGGAGGGTAGATGTCTTGCTGATGATTTATCACCCTGAGTGTGGCTCCAGGGCTTTGCCTAGATGTTCAGTGTGGCTTTTCTCGTTCCCTCAGCTTTATTTTGTCTTTCCCTGTGGCAGACCTCAGAGAGGCTTCTCTCCTGTACATGCTTATAGGGGTTGGTGTCAAATATTACTTGGGCTGCAAAAAGAGCTGTGCTACAGCAGCTCCCTGTGAGCATCAGAGTCATCATGCTCCAGGGCTCTGGAGCACCATGCAGGAGCCCTGCTGATGCAGGTTGGTCAGGAGCAGCAGTGAAAAGGCCAGACACATCATGGCCCTTCTCCCTGCCAACCCTCTGAGTCCACGTCCTCCCTCTCAGTTTGTGTGGCACAAGGTGCCCCCAAGCCAAGGGAAATGACCCCTTGCACCAGCACCTGCACCAGAGCATCCTTCCTGGGTGAAAAATATCTGGAAAGATAGAAACCAAACCTTCTCCATAAAGTGGCACCATGACTGTAGTCCAAAGGAACCTCCCTCTACGTCTCTGCCTGGCCTCCAGAGTCCTAGCTACGTTCTAGATATCTCCAGACTGGGTAGGTTCATGGACACTATTGTGGTAATTGGGCAGGTGGTTTCTCTGTTAGACAAAATGTTCCCTGTAGCTCTTTGTTTTCACTTCTGGTTTTAATTACTGTTGTTATTTTGTTCAAGATCCTGTAGATTTTTATGCCAACAGGGCCTTAGGAATTCATCTGACTCCACTTTGGTTTTTGTTCTATAGTTTTTCAATAAAATGAGAGAGATAAAAGCCCAGCACAGCATAAAAAATTCAGCAAAGCTCATTGATTGGAATAACCAGGATGCAAAGCAAAGTGCTCGCAATGGGTGTCATGCTCTGACCTATAAACCATAACCTTTTGTTCACCAGATTAGACAGCAGGCATGGGAAAAAGGCATTTGAAGTCTGAACACATAGTCAGTAAAATAATTAAGACCCTTCTTCAAACACTGCATAATATATTTCTCACTCAGCTCCTGCTGCAGGACACAGGAAAACAATATTCGTCTCTTGACAAGAGATGTATCAGCTCAGTCCAGTCAAAACCAGAGTGTTTAACACAAACATGCAGAAACAGAGATGAGCATTTGTGGCAAAGTAGGTCTTACCCTCTGTCTGGGTCTCCACAGCCTCTTTGCAGCCTAAAACCAAAGCACACAAATCGGAGCTCTGCCCTGGTGCTGCAAGGGCCAATATCCCCAGTCAAAGATGCCATTTCCCCTGACAGAAGGTGGTGAAGGAATACACATATCCCAGGCATATCCAGGGCTAGGAAAATGCTTAGTAACAGTCACAGCCCTGAAGCCTGGGGAGAAACCTGATGATCCTGCACAAGCTCTTGAGACCCACCATGTCCTGGGGTGAGGTCTTGCCACTCCTGCCTGCTGCAGCATTACTTGTGCACCCTGATGGCCCCAGAATGGCTTGTCCCCCACAACAACAGTGAGATGCTGATGAGATTCAGGGTTGAAAGTCTCATATTCCTACTCATGAGGCACAAGCCCACCATGCCACATCCTTCTCCCAGAACTCCCCCCTGCTCTGGCAAATGGTGGAAGGGAAGGCTCCTACCAGCTGCCCTGCTGGGGCTCGGAGAGAAGGGCATGGCCAGAGCCTCACTGTGCCAGGGTGTCCTGCAAGGGGTACTAAGAAATTGGCCTGAATGGAGTCACTCCCCTGGGCTGCTGGAGAAGATGGTTGACAGGGTTGCAACATCTGGGCAGATGTTGCCAGCCAGATTTCATAGGCTGAGGGGGAAACACCCCCCCTGGCACCAGGTTGGGAGGAGGGGTGCGCATGGAGGGTGGAGGAAGGACAACTCCCACCATGAAGAGGTTCTGTGCTGGGACAGCCTGACCAAGAATGATTTCCAAAGGGGGTGAAGAGGGGGAGAAACACAGCAAAATATTTTATCTGAAGAAAGCTTTAAAAACACACCTTGACCCACAAAAAAGGGGCACAATACAATGAAACAGGCTCCAAAAAAATAGTGTGAGCAGAGAAGGGGTGTCCGCAGCCAGCACAGACACCCAACCTCTTACCTGCAAGCCCGTCATCCTCCTCCTGATTGTCCTCCTCTTGGAGCAGACACAAACCCCAAGCAGGTATCTGGCTGAAGCAGCCTGCCAAGCAAAGCCTGCTCGCTGGTCAACTGAGCTTGGTTGGAGGCAGGCTGACAGTGCTGGAAGTGAGAAAGTCCAAGGGAATTTTCAACCTGTTTGCTCAACCCGGTGTGTGTTTAACCAAACACCAGCCCTTCTCTGCAGAACCAACCTCAGGATCGATTTGAAGATAATAAAGAGGCGGGAGGGCAGAGGGACTGGGTTTGCTCATCACTCCTGTTCCCCATAAATGTTAAAAAAGGGGTCGCAGTTCCCACACATGGGGAGAGGGAGAGGACAAGGTATTTAGAACAAGGTACTTAGAAATGTTTCATAACCTTCTTTCATATATTATACCTCTAGCAATTTTCATTTACAGTGCTCTAAATGTGTAACAAATATTTGTTCATTATTTCTTCTGACCTGTGTTACAATGGGGATAGAAAGGATCGCATCCCCATCCTGGTGAAGGTAGAATTATTTGTGAAACATTGTGTGGCAACATTACACAGCATTTTGGAGCCAAAAGTAGGGGAAGATTTTGTATTCCTGTGATTAGAGTCAGTGAGGGGAACTTACAAATTCTGAAATATTAATATTTTTCAAGAAAGCTGTTGCCAAGGAAGGAACAGCAGTAAGCATTTAGCTACAGAATACTAATGAAAGTAGCTCTGCATTTCCAGAAGTTGCAGAAAGAAGGAAAAAAACCCACAATTGATTTTGATTTTTTCTTTTTACTTTGAATTCTCAACTTCCTTGCCCCCCCCTTCAATAAATAAAACAGTATTTTTTCCCCTTTCCATCACCTGCTCTACTATACGTCCTGCCAGCAGGAAACTTCTAGGAAATTTGAATGTGACCCTGAACCTAATATCTCCTCCTCTCATAGAGCACCCTGGAAGCCTTCCCTCCCCAAAGCAGTTACCAGCTCATGTGACCCCCACTGCAGCCAGTGAGAGCTCAGGCTGCAAGAAGAACAGGTCTTAAATAATTTTGGTTTCTCTAAAAATAGGCACCTCCTCACACCATCCTGAGCAGTACATTAGGACCACTGGGAGCTGTCACTTTTTAAGGTCTGGCAAAATAGGCTGGCTGCCACAAGGGAGAAGATGGGGTGTATGAGGAGACAGTGGTTATGGATGGGGGAGAGGGACAGATAGCTTTCCTTGGCTCTAGAAGACTATAAACTGAGTAATCTCCAAGTTTAGGTCTTCTTCGGATCTCCATTCCTGCTTGCCAAGAAGGCTCTCTCCATACCCTGGCCTCTTTCAGCTTTGCCATAAAAAACTGCACCAGCGATGAGGAATTCTCCAGCACAGGCCAGAGGTTGTGAATATGTTAGCTCACCCCGAGCAGTGATTCATCATTGCCAAAGAAATAAAGTGGTTGGCACTCGTCACCCACCCCTGAGACTCCTTTCCTACCAGACAATAGTTAAGAGTAAAAAGTTCACCTCACTTATTTTCTGACAGTGAAGAACTACACATTTGACTACAGTTTTGCAACCTGGAGTTGCAAAGTTTCAGGGGTCTGCAAGATCCCTTTCTACTGAGCCACGCAGAAGGAGAGGTAACATCACATTTTAGCTTACATTCCCCTTTGAGATACTACATTTCACCTTGCTCTCACCTCTTTACAGGCCCTGTTCTCTTGTTTTCTTCTTGTGGCACAGGTAAAAATAAAGGTGTTGTTTTTTAATTATGGGTAGACCTACTTCCTGCTTGTTCTTGTTTCCTAAAAAAGGACAAGGTGTTATCACTTTACTCACTTGATGGCCATGTAATGTTTTAAAGCTTATTAGGCTGTCTAACCTTGCTTTTCCATACCATTCTATTCCAGTCCATTCCATTCCATACAGGGAAAAACATTATTTAGTAACATACTGTTGAATTGGCACTTGATTTATTGACCTTTACATTAAATGAAATACAGAAAAAAATCTCAACATGTGTTTCTGACCCAGCCCATACTATTTAAGAGGCAAATCATAAATCCATGCTGATTATTCCAAATTATCTTCATGTTCTTCATGTATGTGAAAATGTTTTCCAGGATTAGTTGCCTTGAAGCATCCCTTCTCAGGGAGGAAGGTAACATTGATGGGCCTGTAGTTCTGTGGACTTTCCTTTTTGGCCATAAATGGGAATATTAAGTGGTGGTCAAACACTGGAATCGGTTGCACAGAGAGACTGTGTATTCTCTAACTGTGAAGATATTCAAAATCCATCTGGACACGGTCCTGGGCATCCTGCTCCACCTGACACTGCTCAAAGAGGCAGGTAGGACTAGATGATATCCAGAGGTCAATTCCAACCTCAGTGATTCTGTGATTCAGCTTAAACAACCCCTTTAGTTTGTTGCAGTAGCTCTTGAATATAAATCTTATATAACATTAAGTATAGATGTACTTCATTAATATTTTAGCAACTGCCCTCGTTATCATGTAAATATGAAACATAGAAACACAATGAATTGTTATTGCATAAACATGAGCCATAAACACAACAAATTAAGCCTGGAAGAATGAGCATTAAAAGCATTCAGTGTCTTCTCAGCTGTATTTCTGGGTTTATGACATTCCATCCAGTGCATGGCTTTACCTCACCATTACTCCAAGGAGATTCTAGATGAAAGACATAACAAGACCCAAAAGAGATACATAAAAAAAGCATAAGACATCAATGCAACTGGATGGTACCCGCACACCAGCAGCTTATTACTTGTGGACTGTTCTCATGGGCATCTTGATGGAGGTGTGCAAGGAGCTCATCTGCGTCACAGTGGCAGAATGAAAGTACCAAGAGGCTCGTTTGAAAATTTAGCAGCCAGTCTTCAACATCTCAGCGGTGAATGAAGGATGAGGAAGAGAAAGGAAAAAATTTCCTTTCAAAGAGAAGCTGAGGCAGCTTATACTAGTCAATGCTTAGCACAGCACTTCCCAGCACGGGCTGTAATCTGCCACTGTGCTGTAGTGAGTACAATTGCTGGATCACAGTTCACCATTGCTTCTTGCAGTGAGTCACTGTCCAGTCCCAGAAGTAAAGCTCTTCTGCCCCGTGCACAACATACTTAAGAGGCCACTGAGAAACAGATCCTTTCTGAGGCAGCTGCAAACCTCCTGCTGCAATAGCCTGCTGCTTTTCACAATGATGAACCTTGTTTCTAAAAGAACCAACCTCTTCTCCTGCCTATCTTCATCCAGCTAAAATGCATTCATTAATGTATGTATTTATTAATATCCTCATTGACTCCTTTCTCCTCAGCTTGCATCTCTTCTCTGTTTGTTAACCCTTTACACACCGCCAAAAGGGATAGCTCTCTAGAGCAGCTGTCTTTGTTTATCTGATAGAGTACTTACCACTCAGTACCAGGGGATTTAATCTCTTTTTTGAACCTTTCAATAATATTTATGCTGTTTTTATCACTGCCAAGAGTGTCAAAAAAGGCTCTTTTTAATAACATGTACTTTCCTGTAGAGTGGTTCTTATGAAATACGTCCTTGTCATTTGCTTGGGACTGTCCAGCAGGAGATGCCAGACAGGTTAATTATTATCATTTATTTGCACAGGAAAGATCATAAAAGTTGTCTGCAGCAGAAAGCACACACTCCCTGTTGCCAGAAAGCAGATGCTGCATGAATAGAGGCAGAAGAAGCCACTTGCTCACCTTGCTGTGATGCTTCTGCCTTCAGGCTAGAAACACCACTTCTAGGAATCAGAAGGAAATTTAGTCATTTCTTGTTCTTTCCTTCCACACTCTGGTGCATCAGCTAAAGAGGGTGCTAATTTTGGGCAGTAACTGAATTTTGCAATCTGATCTTTTATTCAAGGGTAGGACAGGCCATCAAACCCATGCAAGCCACAGCAAAACAAGCCTCAGGAAGAGCAGATGGCATAAGACAGCAAGATAAAAGCTCTGAACATAGTCCCAGCCTTCAAAGCTACTGGGTATCCTTATCCTTTAATAAATCTTTAACTCAAACCACGCACTGCATTTGCACTTTGTAAACATTAACTTTCAGGTCAAAGAGAATGTAGATGTGTGTGGGTTAATCACTCACTGTTTCACTTCATGCTCCTCACAGTCAGAAGTATGACTGAATTTCTAGTTGGTTTGCCCATATAGCACAGACTTCATTTGGTTGATCTAGTCAAGAACAAGCATGTGTTTTTATTTATGAGCTTGTCTTGTATTCAACATCTTTTTGAGAGAAGTCTGTGCTGGTATGCTGAGAATGAATTTTCCTGTGCAATTTCAAGAGGTATGGAATCAGAATTTCTGTGCATTGATAAGCCCAAGGGGCACAAGCTGTATCTCGGTGATATAATGCCAAAGCAGGAAAAAGAAAACACATTTCTGTAGTTAATGGTATTTGCAGCAGGGGTTGGCTAAGCAGATAACTGCCAAAGCTAGATTTCACAGTCTCTTTGCTGCCATAGATAGCTCTGATCACCTAAACCACCTTCCTTACAAGTATGCTGGGGGACTTTACCTCAAAGCTGTGCTAAGGCACGTCTTTCAGAATGCTACTAATGCTACCCTGAAAAGCCCCAAACATTGACAAATCTGCTTTTATCCATTAACTGTTCCAGGCATCATCACTCTCAGTGTTGGGGAACTACATCTAATTTAAAGGTCCATTTAGACTTAGGTCCTGAGAATCACTGTTTATTGCAGCTTTGCCTACACAACTGGAAAGCCCTTACACTGCTCACATATCCACAATTAGCGATGAAGATTCTTCTTAACTTCTGCACTGGGTTCTCATGTACGAAAAAGAAACATGTTTTCCCCACTTACTGATCAGATGTTAGAATAAACCCACAGTAGCACAAGTGGATAATACTAAGAACAATCCTTTTGGCTACATGTCACAGGCCCTCACCAGGAAGGAGAGCTTTGCTATTGATTGGACATTTGAAATTAAAGAAAATTGGGACTGGTTTTATTCTCTTTCCCCTCTTCCACCTGATACCTGTGTGTTCTTTTCCAGAACCAGTGTGTGTCTGAGGACCTAACGCACAGTGCTGCAGCGAAGCACACCCTAAGGAAAGCTTTACCTCTGCGCACTTTCTGGTAACTTGCCAGCCAGTGATGGGTTCATCAATAATGATAATGGCTTTTTGTCAAAGGAAACTAGTGCACTAAGTCACAGACTTGCTCAACCCTATAAAGTAATCAAAGTAACCAGCATCCTCATAACAGAAGTAAGACAGGAACATGACTTCTAATAGGAAGAGCTGACTAACAAAAGAAAGATTAAGCTCCCTTTGCTGAAAAGCAGAAGCAGGTTTTCGATCACTGAAAACTGTCACCTTGTTATCCACTGAGAAATAAGAATTCAAGCCCTGACTTCACCATACTTGACCAATATTGACTGCAGGCTACGACACAGCAGTTCATATCTCATTTGTGACAAATGGAGCATACTGCAGTTGCCTCTGAAAATATAATCAATAATGAAAATTTGTATTAAGGTTGCACCCAAAACCCCATTACTGGATAGGTTTCATATCCTTAAAAAGCCACGGGCACCTTTGCTAAAGATTGTTGCAAGGAGCATGTAATCCTGCTGCTACGAGAACAAAAATGTATTACTCAGGAATGTAAGGTTACTGTACACATAGGTTTCCTACTTTTCTGCATGGAAATCAAGAGGGGCAGGTCTAGTGGATTTTCAGTATTTAGGACATATTCGTGCTTCTCACTATGCCCCCAGTCATCAAAGTGGTCATAGATCAACCAGAAAGCTCTGCTGAGCCCCTTGGGAAGAGTGGAGGCTCGTTGTTTATTTACTCTGCATCTCACCTGTGTGTGCAGGGGAGGTCTAACACATCTCACATGTCCCTGCATGAGCCACCTTCACTGACACCTCTGGTGCATATGTCTGCCTGGGAAATAACACGGAGAGATCAAATATATTGAATTTAAAGGCACTGAGTAACAACGTTTTGATGTGAAATGTGTGTGCCTGTGATAGACACCAAAGACAGACATAAGGAGAGATG
Organism: Manacus vitellinus; assembly: GCF_001715985.3. Classification (NCBI taxonomy): domain Eukaryota; kingdom Metazoa; phylum Chordata; class Aves; order Passeriformes; family Pipridae; genus Manacus; species Manacus vitellinus. Next base: position 7,851,530 of record NW_021940122.1, read on the forward strand.
TGGGAAAACAGAGAGACAGAGACTTTAGGTGGTACAGCAAGAGAGACAAAGCATGGCAGAGAAACAGAGAAAAACAGGAAGAAAGGGGAAACCAGAGGGCAGAGTAAGTGTGACACAGGAAAGTCTGGTGTCACAGCCCCAAGTTTGGAGGTGAACCTTTTTTGGGCAGCTGACACAGGTAAGGTGCAAAAAGGAATCTAACTAAGTCTGGCTGCTCACACACTTCTGGTTCTGACAAGGAGCTAGGACTTCCTTCCTGTAAAAATAAATATAACATCAGTGTGCATGACTCCAATACACATCACCTTGTCCTGAAAGGAAAAACTATACCTACGTGTAGTTACCTGCCGAGATCTAAACAAATAAAATACTTAATCTGTACTAGAGGCCTATTTTAAAACCTACAAACAGGTGAGCTGCAACCAGGGCTTTAGCCACTCTACAGCATGCTGAGCTATATTACTTTCCAATTGCTTGAAGAGGGCTACTTTGGAAAGCCCCTGCCTCCAAATCAAAGACCTGTGCAACCATCTCTTAATGCAACCTCTTACACTACATGGCCTCCCTTACTCTGCAACACTTCCGATTCCCCTAAAGAAGCCACAGGGTGAAGGAGGAAATTGTGCTAGCTTGCTTGTTCTGCTCTGCAATTCCTTAGGAACCTGAGGGAGCTCAGATCTGGTTACCCTAGGACAGCACTTGACCTTGAAAACATAATTCCAGCTTTCGTTGTCAAAGGATCGCAGAGAGACATTGGTGCTGTCATGAGCTGCATGGCTCAGACATAGGTTATTTACTATTAATATTTCGGTACCCTATTTTTTCTGGTTGTAAACTAAATGTAAACTAAGAACCCATTTCATACAGGCATCTCAAAACTGACTCCACTCATGTTTACAAATGCGCCGAGACCTTTCTGTGAAATGGCCTAAGGAAAAGCAAAGTATCCATATTTTTAATAAGTCTGACTGGTGCACCTAGCTGTCACTTCTGTGCCTGATTAGTGGCAATAGGCAGTGTTCCATTTATTTCCTAGCAGCTGCTAGAAGAGCTGCAGGCAGAGGTAATCTGGAGTCTGCAGAACTCTGCTCCCTGCCAATTTCACACCAGCATTTTACTTTCGTCTATCCCCATTTATTATTAATCTCTATTTATATCTAACTCCAGCTCTTAGTTAGCCTTTGCCAGAGGCTTAACCATTAGAGGTGACTGTGAGGAAGGAGCTGAAAGAAGAAACTGACATAAATCAGGCTTTTACTACTCCACATAATTCTGGGGAGGTGAGAAACCATGCAAAGCTTGGGCTATTTAGGAAGACAACAGCTTGCACAACAGATCAGACCAGGTAAAGTCTCCTTTATCCTTAGTGCTAAATATGTAAAGGAAACATCTGTATTGCAGAACTTTCCTTCTGATCATGTTCAGTACCTAGTTTTTACACAGCTTTATATCGCTTCTAAATGTCCATCCATTCTAATTCAGAGGATGTTCTTACATTTCATGTTTTCTGAATCCACTTAGCCCTCAGGCTCAGTAAGACCACGTCACATTTACTTCAAATAAGCATTGTATAAAAACATACCTTTCCCATCAGTTTTCAAAGCACTGCCTTTTAATTTAATATAAAGAACAAGACCACAGTCAATCATGAAAAGACAAAAACTTGATTCACTTTGCCCTCTCCAAGTAAACAATTTTAATTTAAGCAGCAGAATTAACACCATTTCCTTTCTGCTAACGATTTTCTTTTTTTAATGCTTCAAACCTTTTCTTCATATATTGCCTTTCTTTTTTCCCTTTTGAGTAGGATGAACAGTGTGTTCCAGGTGAGACAACACCATTCATATAATGAAGGCATTTGATTAGTTTCCAGACTGTTCCTTACCCATCCTTACATTTTGTTCACTTTACAGGAAATGTGAAGCCCACTCAGTGTCACCTTTCCTTTAGAGGTAAAATGAATGCAATTCATTGCAAAGACTGACCGTAAGTTTTCCAAAATGGAGAGAAAGATGTCACACAGATGTGCTGTGTATAAAGTTTCCCAAAGCAGGGAGAGACATTCAACTTATTGCACACTTTCCCCAGTTGTTCCCATATATCTGGACAGCCTGTAATCCTAAGAAAGACTCTAGGCTTCAGATTAGGCTTCTGGAAATCCTTCCCCAAGTCTTTTCCAACAATAGTAGCTTCAGCAGGCTAGCCAGTTGTAATATTTACTCTGCTTGACATAAGCATTATTGTCTTTGAGCATCCAATTGGAATAGGAATGTCATTAGGAACTCAGAGAAGTCATCTTCCACTTCTTCAGTGTTCAGTCATAATGAAGGCTCTTCAGTGTTCCTCCTCCAAACCTTTTCCTTTCAGAGAAGCCAGGAATCTAGAGACAGGGAAGATAAGTTGCCATGTCAGAATCAGCATGAGCTCTCTTTAGCCCACACTTGAGTGCCTGTTACCAAGCCAACTGCAATATCCTCTTCCACACCATCTCCAGAGTCAGGACTACAATGCTTCAGCTTGCTGCTAGAGGAGCACCATTAATTAAACACTGCAGAACTTGAGTATGGCTCATTTGTTCTATGGTGTTCCTTAAGACTTTTTTGGCAAGGGTTACACAAAAGCCTTAATTTCTCAGGCAAATCCTAAACTAATTAATTACAGATTTCAAAAGCTGTATTTCCCCCCAGATTCAAATGCACACAAGAATTTTTCCTCCCTTCATTTTTAAAACTATCAAGCAGTATAATCGAGTCCTATTAAAGAGCTGTCTAGGCTTTATGCCTTCAAACCTGGGACAGCAGCACTTCACTGGCAGTTGAAAGCAGTTTTATCAATTGCTGAAAGCTTTAAGAAAACTGTTGGAATAGAAATGGCTGCAACAATACAAAGGATTAGGACTCCTGCTTTTGCAGCCAGTCTGTAGATACCACTTACACTGTGACAATGGATGTTGACAAAGAAAATCTCCTTGAAATCATCAGAGGTTTCTCTGGTTTAACAGTATTTCAGATGGATTTTTCAATCCAATGCAATCCATGAATCACCAAAAGAAAGAGATGTGCTGCCTTCTAATACTACATAAGGTATCTGCCCTATTGGCATCATAAAACTGATTACAGTCCAGAGTAACTTTTAGCTTACTAACTACAAACAAGCAGAAAGAGTAGACCCAGTAAACACATCCTCCCAAAGCAATTCTACACTTTCATAGGAAATAGAGTATATTAAAATGGAAGGTGTCAGCCAAGCACAACAAATCATGCCAGGAGAACATCAGCATGTATGGATGGTATGGGACAAAAATGTATTTTACAATCCAAAGCAGACTGCTCAGGTTACACACTTCATTGATAAACTCCAAAAGCTAGAGAGCTTTCCCAAAATAAAAGTCCACTAAGAACTCCACAAATTAATTTGCTTGGGGTTTTCAGGCCCAAAACTCAAACACATATGCCAAGTATTCACTGAAGTAGTGTTTTATTCATCTCTGAAAAGCAATCATCTCTAAGAGAAAAATCAAGCAGATTTTGCACTAAGGTTCATCTCAGGAAAACTGCTTTGGGAATTTAAAAAGGAAAATCATTACAACTAAAAAGTAGTTGGACCATAGGTAAAAAGTTATCTGCTTGAGCATTTTTTTAATATCAAAATCGCTAATTAAGAGCAACAATTATTTATCAGAGATCTGACTGAAGCCATAGCTGCAAACAATTTGAAACTTATCATTCTTTTCATCCTGAAGAAGTCTACAATAGAAATACCTCAAAACACGAATGATCGAAGCCACCTATTGTAGAAAACCCACAAACACATTGGTAAGAGTTACATTAAGTAGATAATTTCAAACAGTAACATTAAGAGGTTATATTCAAACCTCCATTTCCAACTTGGAATTTTCTCTTTAAATATAACTGTCCACTACTTAAGATTTGTTTTAAGCTTTTGAGCTCTTGTCAGTGAAGTAGATGAAAATAGTCATCAGCAGGCTGTAATCTTTGGCACACAGCCATAAGGAATATATAGTTAATCCTTGGCTAGCCACTAAATATGATCCAATAATAAAAGTAAAAAGTAAATTATGCATCAAAGACAACGAGCACACAAGCAGATTTCTGCATTAAGCTATTATCCTGAGCAAGTTTGAGCTGGCTTCCTGCCAAATCTCTAACACTCAGTGAAAGCCTTTTCCCTCCCTCCCTCTTTAGGCAAAGGGAAAAAAACTATAGAAACTGAGAGAAATCGAAAGCAACCGAATTATCTAAAAAATATATATTTACATATATTACAGTTATATACAGTAAGGATATTATGTACAACTGCCAAGAAGGGGAAGAGGAGAAGGGAAAAATGGGAAAAAGGGACAAAAAGGGACAAAAAAGGAGAAAACAAAATATGCACAATCAAAAAAACCTGTTAACCAGCAAAATAAAGAACTAGCAAAATCTCACCACTTCCCCTGAGAAAAGCAGGACAGCCAGACCCGGCCCAGCACTCTCCCCTCACACGTGACAGACAACAGCAGTCGCTGCAGGCCTCAGCTCCAGATAAGCCAGACCAACACAGGGACCTACCGTTCCCAAACCCCGCCGGAGGAGAAGAGAGGTCGGTCTCTCTGACCGGCTTATTTACACCTCAGTTTACAAAAAGGAATAGCATGGAATATGCTTCCTTGGTCACCTCCCTAATTCCTTCCTGGTTACAGGCTGGTCTTCGGGAAGGCTTAGACTGAATCTATCCCAATCCCCATGAAAGGGAAACTTCCTTTCACTAGAATGTGGAGAGGAGGGGAGAGGGGAGGAAAAAAAGTCATCATGCTGAACTGAAAGAGGCAAGAGCAAGTTTATTTTTAAAAGGCACTAAAAATTGCTTAAAGAAAGGAAGCATTTTGTAATTTGTGACTATTTTTTCCCTGCTCTCCCTAAGGGGCTTTCAGCACAGCTAGCTCTAATGATACATTTGACTGTATTTTAGTGATGCTATTCATGATAATTTGCAAGTACCTGACAGATATGGCAAGTGTAACCTCGCTACTCTCTGTGGGGAGGTGGGGGACACAAAAAGTTGAAGTGGTTTGCCCAAACCAGAAGTCATTTTGCTAGTTCTTCACCAACTGTGCTGAAAACACTAAATTCAGTCATTTAGGAATTAATTACAAGCCAGTATCATACTCCCATTTTTCTTGTGGCTCCTCTGGGTCTGTGAAAACTACCTGTGCAAGATAAAATACTAGTTCCAGCTGTGCAAAACCAAGCCTTTTCACTGACCTTCCAGATAGCATTTCTGGCCTAAATCTGCAACCAAGAAGCTGACAGAGCTGAAAGAAATCACATTTGCCCATTTCACCTCACTCCTGAAACTTTTACTATGTTAGCATACTTTAGTATTTCACTGCCGATCACATTACAAATACTTAGGCTGACAAAGTTGGCCATTCTTCTGTCTATCCAAACCAGCTGTGCTCTCACAGATATAAGAACTCAACTACCAGCACAGATTATCATTTAAGTCGTATGAAGCCCATGTTTTAAAGAGGATTGTGTCAGCAGTTCACATTACACAGGAAGAAATGAAACAAAAAAGGAGGAAAAATGACAAACCTGATTGCCATCTCTTAAGAAGTATCTCTTCTCTATGACCTGGGAACAACAGAGAATGATCTTAGCTTGCACAGCACATGTGTAACCTCAGATTCCAACAAATACTTCACGTGTGAGCACTGAAACTCATGGCTAACTTGGACAAGGTCTGAACCCACATTCCCTGGTCCAGGCCTATTGCTTTAAGTGTAGTGCTCTAGTACACATAGGAGTTGCCACCTCCAGCCATTCTTAGAAAGGCTGTGTTATCCTCAACTTCCACATACCTGATTTAGTTAGCCCTCCTGGATAATGGAGGCGATGGTTTGGGTGTCTCCTGCATCAAAGTCATTCCTCCCATTCCCTCTCCACAGGTGCAGTGGTTCCACTACTACACAGTAGCCCCACTATGTTATGTCCAGGGGATGCTTAACCAGAGCATTCTTTTTCATTTTCACAATGGACCTTGACGGTCACTTTTTCAGGAAGGGAGAGTAATATGACAAATTTCTTAATTCCTAAAGGTTGCTTTAACCAGGATCAACAGAGCTAACCACAGTCTTGTAACTACCCACATTAGTGCCTCAGAATGCTGCAACCCCTCTGGCCTGCCAGACAACTTCAAAAGCATATGCTGAGTGTCTTTGCACACTTGTGAGTTCTTTTTCACTGCTCTGTACAGAATCAAATCTTCAAGCAGATCAGCTATTTTCTGGAGGGTTCCAAAAGCAGGCCAGTCTTTGGCCTCCCCATACCTGGCTTGAACCAACTCAAAAAGTGGAATGTGAAAGGAGCAGCTAACTGTTGTTCATGTTCCAATCACAGCCAGTGTTTTATACACAGAACAATAAAACATTATTTAATCAACTTACCTTATCAAAAAACCTGCTTAGTTTGACAGCATTGGATGAACCTGCAGCCAGGTAACGAGGATTGGTGCAATCCTAGAACACATAGAAGACAACAACAAACCAAGCACACAAAAATCAACACAAGGAAGCCACACACCCTTTCCCCTGACACAGGCTGTCAGCTACGGCAAACAGTGTATCTGCTGATTTCTGCTCCGCAGTTACTAGAGAGAAAAGGCCAACTTCTGTTCTGTGAATCAAGTGCAGAATCTAAGTAACCCCCTATGTGCTCCACATCCTCCTGCCATCACCAGCTATTCAGTCAGAGAATGATTTGTACAGGCTACACATGAGATCCTGTGTGTATGTGTATGCATGTGTGTGTGTATACAAGCATTCACACAACACATGTGTATTTTTACACCCATATATCCATATAAAGTGATCTTGGTGTTTCATTCAAAAGCAGCCTGTGTCACAACTATGAACAGGAAAAAGAAAATTTAACTCCAAATCATCAATTCTAAAGCTTCGGTGACCTTATTTAACACCCATTACACCTCCCTGTAGTGAAACAAAGATGGCTGTTTCATCAAGCAAGGGGTACAGCCAAACAAAATGTGCATGCCTCTGGCACTACTGAAAAAATCTCCAGAAGCCCGATTTTTGTCACAACATCTTTACTTACTAAAAATTGGACTCGCTCCCATATAAAAGAAAAACAACACTGGTGACAAAGATACTAACCAAATTTATCTCTTCAGCATTGAAATCCTCAGCCAAGAAAGCTGTTCTGGTCAAAACTTCATTCCGCTTAGTTTCTGGGATCTGATCCAGCTTAGTTCCTATTACCAGCAGTGGAATCTGGTTATCAGCAAACTGTTCACGGTCATAGTCACTGATGAGGGAAACAAATACAATCCTGAGTAAGGTGATGGCCATTTAAGTGGGCACAGGGGCACTCTCAGCTCCCCTGTCCCTTTCAAAAAATGGTCATTTAATTATTAGGGGTCATGATTTATCTAAGTGAGAATGGGCTGTACCTGTTAATTAAGGAAGGGCTTCTGCATCTAAGTCACTACCCAGGAATTGAAAGGAAACAGAAAAGAAACCACCCGAGTTGGACTTCTTCTCAGCACGGATGAACCACAGAAGAAATGCTAACAGAGGCAGGAAAGGAACTCCAGTATTGTACCGAGTGCATGCAGACACCAGGGACAGATCAGGGAGCTGGCATCTCTGAACAGCTAAAGTTCCTACATACATATACTTTTAAAGGAGGGACAATGAAATAAATTGCACCTGTGAAACACCACCCCTTTCCATGTGTGATCAAAGAGGGTTGCAACAAAAATTGCATGGTGTCAAGTTATAAATTCGCCTATATTCAAGTAAAGGCAGCCACTATAAGCTGAATTCCAACAAGCTTTGATTCAGATATGAATAACGATCAAAGATAGCCTTTATAAAATAAATAACATTGCAATTAAATGTCATCACAAATCCATGTTTCAATCATTCTCCGCAGCTAGGATAATCACTTGTCTTCCATTTTTACCTAAACCAAGCTTTCTAGAAAGTAATTTTACAACCAACAGCAACAACTCGACCAAGGAATTGCTAGTGGCAGAGCATCTGTCCTTGACAGAAGCTAAGCTTTAGAAAATTAAAACAATTGTGAAGAACCTGTCTGTGGAAAAAGTGGAGAATTTTGCAGTTTATACAATGTAAATCCCCTTTCTCAGCTTCCATGTTTCTACAGAAACACCTGTGTACCAGCACAGGCAGATAAACAATTAATATTTTTCCCACAAAAAGTTACTCCTTATTATTGCCTTCCTGCTCATGTGTGAGGTTTATCGATGATAAACGTATAACAGGAGCACAGTGGTGCAGGAGGAGATACTTGACAAGATGTTGGAAAGCTAATTATGAACATGCTTATTGAGCAGTTTTTTAAGCTCTTTCAGCCACACTCCTGAAAAAATTCCCCCATCACCGAAACCAAAGATTTATGACGTGAACTTCCTCAGCCTTGGCACATGAAAGGAAAGCCTTTTGGAACACACATGTCATCCCATGACATTTCCTGTATAAGGACACATCTCAGTACAGACAAAGCCTTCAGGTATCAAGGACTGAACCCACTTTGTCACAGAGGCCTCAAGCAAATGAAGGACGCAGTAAAAATCTCTTCCCTTAAAGCAAGGTCTCTGCTACACAGTTTGGGAATCTACTGCCAGAATGGCCTGATTAGCAGTACAGAACACAAAGAACAGCAACTTTCTTTGATATTCCAAATTTTTTCCTTCCTTTCTTAGAAGTCTAGCCACATCTAGTTTCACGTGGACTCCAAGTAGCCTGAGGGATGAACAAAGACTTCCATAACAACTTAGAATTACCATGTCTTAAGTCTGTACATATGTTTTGCACTCACCCATTTGTCACAAGAACTCCTGTTGGAGCAGCATCTCTGTTGAGTGCTTCCAAAGTCCAGCGATACAAATTCTGGGATGATTTCTTGTTGGTTAAGTCATGCACTAAAATTATCCCTAGGGTGAAAGAAAAGACAGCAAGATGCTATTTAATGATACATATTTTTTTCTTATCTTACCAAAATGACATCTGCAGGTTCCCAGATATCTGAGAAGGAAGAAAGGGATGCATAACCAGTTCAGTTACAGTGAATGGGTAAGGCTGAAAATATCAGGATGCAACAGGCTTTTTAAAGCTGCTTATCAGGAATTGGATAAGAGCTAAGAGAAAAATCTCATGAAAGGAGGAAACAAACAGCCACCTCAGGGTTTAATCCACAAAAGGCTTGCAGGCATTTCCTAATTCTGCTCTATTTCTAATGATACTGAAATTCTGTATTACTGCAGCAGAGAATTTAGCCTTTCTCTGTTTTACCTAACTGGTAAACATAATTATCTTTTTGTCACACCATCTGAGAAGTCTAAAGGCTTTTTCGTTGTTTCAAAGAGTTTAGAGAGCACTGTTGCTTTCCTGCATTTTCAAGAATTAATGTTACATTCTTGGGGAGGTATCCAAAGGGGAAACAGACACTGATAAACTTTCACAGTTCACCAAAATTATAGTTCAGATGCATAAGTTCAAGATTTCATGTCCTACTGGGCTGCTTTAGGATATTTCCTGGTAGAAACATGAATTAGTAAGATTTCTTGTATTCAAGATTAAGCTACTAGCATTTTTCATTACTATGAGCCTTCAAAATGTAAACTCTGAGATACAGCCAAACTTCCTAGCTGTGCTATTAACAGACACCCACTTCTGATAACCACAGTTCCTAACTCAGTTACCAACTACTGCTAGCAAATTTCTCCTATTTATTCACACCTTCTGCAATATGTGGATGTTCCCACTTCATCCAGACTTCAAACTATGATTAATTCAAGGACAAAACGGAATTCTACCCCTTATCTGCATCGGGATTCATTCTCAAAACACTTCGCAGCCTACAGGTGGAAAAAACTTAGTAATTTAACCTTTTACCTGAACTCCTAAAGGTGCCACCCACTGTACACCTGATCAACAAACCACATTTCCATAAACATTTTCCACTGCCCCACATGACTGTGCACAGACTCTCCTGTTAGAGTTCACAGCATACCACAGCCATAGCCCTATCTCAAAGCAATTATCTCAGTAACAACAGAAAAAGGCAACTCAGTTGCGTGTTCACTCCAGTGTAGGGAGAAAAAGCCTGACATAACATAACCTGGCCTACAGCAACAGATTCTGAGGCATTGCTGCATAACCTGTGAGAAACACCCTCCACCTCCAGATGCTCTCCCTCAGTTATGTTTTTGATTGGTCAGTTCCCTTATCTGCATCACCTAAAACCTGCTGCTGGTTGCACCAGCAGCAAAAGACTGTGTCAACACGCAAGAAGAGCAGGCAGGACCAATGACTACTCAAGGAAATGTTCCTCTCACATGAAAGCCTGCAAACCAGAGCCTCACTGCCTAGTCCCTGTGCTCAATTATCACAGTCCACACACCAGATGAAGGGCCAGCAAAACAGCAGATTCGTGGTCAATTCAAAACCAAACTGTTCCCAACCTTGTCAACAGCCCAAGAGCCTGCCACAGGTGCTGCCACAACCAAACATTAACTGCCTTTCTGTCTCAGGTTTGCAGACCACTGTAAGCCCAGAAAGCACAAGCAGTCAGGCAGAAGGAACACATTCATCTTCTCTTCTTAAATCAAGTCAAACTGAGGCAATTTGTGAGACAAGCTCTAATGGAGAAATTAATCTAATGAAAGAAACAAGAGCCAAGGTTAACTACCAAAGTCAACACTTTTCATATGCGAGCTGCCTAATAATGTATTTTGGGCACTGGAGATAAATAACTCTTATTTTAATAATGTCATTAATTATAATTCAGTTCAGGATTTCATTTCCTAATGGGCTGTTCCAGGATATTTCCAAGTCTGACCCACACTCACTGGCATACCGTGGATTTGGTGTCAAAAATAAATCCATTTTTTCATATACCAAAGAATCTTCCTTTGAGGGCACAATTCAACTCAAGCCTTATTTACAGGGGGGCAGTTAACAATATAAGCAAGAGGTACCTACAGTTTTCCTCACAGGGAAGGGAGAAGACAGAACTAGTTAATCACAGATCAAAAATATTTATTGTGTGGGTTAACATGTTACTGAAAGGCCCTCAAATTACTTGGAACAAGAAAAGAGAAACAAACAGAGCATTTGAGACAAATTTTCAGAAGCAGTTGTTAATCTGATATACATCTATCTGTAGTGAACTACCCTTGGACGACAAAAAAGGAACAACTGAAATACTGCACTGTTGTGTTCATAATCTTTTATTTGCTCGTATTAGTGGTAGAGATGAACTAATAGGATTTTAAGTCACTATCTCAACAGAAGGCATAAGATATTACTTTCTAAATATGCAGCAAGTTGCAAGATTCAATTCTCAAAAATTATCTAACTAAATGAACTATAATGCTAAACTAAATGAGCAGAGGAAAGATGGTTATCAGCATATTGCAGTTTTATGGGAGACACTTCAAATTTGCCAAGATAGGATGCAACTATCAAAGTTCACATAAAGTCAAATAATCATTTCTCTGCTGTAGGTTTTGCAACTGAACAGACAAGATAATATAAATCACATTTCTGCAGTATACCAGGCCTGGAAGTGTGAAGGTAACATTTATGTCTGCAAGTGTAGCTGGAAGGGACAGTACTGCACCTTTAAAGGCTCCCTGCTGTGCCAGCTACACAAAACTGAAGTGAAAGGCTGATGAAGCTCATCTGCACAGCTTTGCCTAAAATATCTTTAGAGTTCAAAACAGAATCTATAAAATTCTGCCTATGAATGTTATCAGGTTTTTTTCTCCTGTATAAATCAGAAAAGAGAACAATATGGCCCTCAGCCAGACTACAAAGAACCCTGCCCCAGAACCAAGAGACAGTTCTTAACAGAAACAGTAATAAAATCAGATTTACACCAAACAAACTCACCATTTAGCAAGTTATAGAATACTGCTCGTGTGCTTTTCACACTAGTGGCACTACCCACTGAACCTCCAACATCCCACAGCTCAATGTAGTAAGTCTTCTCTTCTGGAGTCCCTTCTTTGTAGTCATGGATCTGATGAAAAATTCACATAATACATAACCACAGCACCAACTCACAGGAGTTAATCCACATGACACTTACACATTCAGCTGGAAGGATTATTGCACTTGGATAGAAAATTGTAAATTCTCATGATGACACCATTTCAAACCTCTCAAGTGGAAGAGAGATGGAATGAGTCAAGCAGCAGCCACTGGATACCACAGCTCCTACAGGAGATGGAGCTTGGTGAGTAAGCAGTGATTATCCTTTCCATCTTAGTATGAACAAACCTAATGCTTCATGATGTGCTTGGAAAAAGCATGTTGCTAAAACAAATGAAAATTAAGGTCTTGACTTCTTACAGTTGTTAAAACCCACATTGTAGCACTGCAGGACTAGTAACAGAGGCGACCACATTGGATTCCAACTGACCACATCTCTTTCCTCTTCAAATTCTCATTGACATCTCAACTGAGTTAATCAACCAACAGCTTTTGCCCCTGGATCTGCCTGGTAGTTTTGCTCCACAGTCAAACAGGAATGCTGCTTTCCAAATTTTGGAAATATATTCCTAATCTAGGGAAATGTGTTTCAAGGAGAATGCAGCAAACTGTGGCGAAGGAAAAAAGCATTTATCAATGTCCCATGAGGGCTGTAGGTTGAGCCAAAGAAGTGTTGGATGAATATCCTCATTCCTCCCATAGCAGGTCCTACAGTGAGGAGTCAGGGGTAGAAGCAACCCTTCGGTCACAGGCAGTGCCCACAACCTAAACCAGCAAACTGTTTTTCCCCAGTATGTTTAGCTGACCACGTGGCTATACACTGCCTGTTTCTCAGGGAAACGTGGTTGGAATTCTGTGCCTTTTGACTTAAACTGGCCCGCTGTGACTTGTAACTCGCCCGTGGCCACTGCAGCAGGGACAGGGGCTGAGTGACAAATACCTCGTGTGACTCTGACAACCTGGGAAGGTCAAAACTTGCTCACACAAGTGCTTGGCTCAAGTTGATGCTGTTTGCCTTGAAAGATTAAGTGCTCACCAAATCACATCATCAAAGCACACCTCTTTCTGTGGCGGTAAGTAATGAAAATAAAATAATAAAGTCAAGGCCCTTCTCTTCCCTTACACTGCGGGCTCAGGGGTACCCAGGGGCCGGGCACGTCACCTACTCGCACATCCACGGAGCAACCCACTGTCCAGGACGGGTTTCCCAGCACCTGGTTGTGGCACAACAGGTGAACGAGAGAAGATTTTCCGACACCTGCAAGGGCACAGAGAGAGAACAACTCCTGGGAGGCGGCGCCGGGGTTATAGACAGCGGGGCCGGGACCTCCCGCGCTCAGCGCTGCTCCCGGCCCCTCAGCGGGTGACGGGGAAGCAGATGAGGGGCGGGTCCCCAGGAGCAGCCCCGGGCACACGGCCTGGGGACAGGGACTCACCGGAGTCGCCCAGCACCAGCACCTTGACCCTGTCCAGAGCCGCCATCTTTACCCTGCCCAGCAACAACTCCCGGAGACGGGGGGACCCGCCAATCGCAGCGGGCCGTCCTTCCGCTTCTCTCAGCCTATTGGCTGTCTCTCTAACCGCTGGTGCGTCTTTCACTTCTGATTGGTTCGGCTCGCGTGAGGGCGGGAAGGCGAAGGGCCGTGAGGGAGCGCGATTGGCTTGCCTTGCTGTCGCTCGCGCCGCTGAGTCCGCGCCCGGTAGAGAGGGGGCGGTGCCGCGCACGGCGCGGCGGGTGCCGTGACGCCGGGGTGCGCGCGGCCGGTGACGCGCGTGGCGGAGCCGCTGGAAGCGCCGCCCGGAGCCGGGAAGAGCTGGAAGCGGCGCCAGGTCAGTGCCGGCCCCGGGAGCGGGGTGGTGCCTGCGGCCCGCGGAGGCCCCCGGCCCGGCGCTCGGGTGCCGCAGAGCGGCCCGCGGAGTCCGTGCTCCACGCACGGTGTGTCCGTCTGGGCCCCCTTTTCGCCTTGGCTCCGAACCACCGCCCGCCGCCCCTCCTGCACTGTCTGTGGGGGCTGCCTCTTTGTCTTGTGTGGTTTGGTTTTTTAGGAGGTACTGTTGAGCTCCTCGTGCCCTACAGAAGCCTACACAATCTGATGTTTAAACCTCAACACATTAAAAGTGAGTAGGGAATGGGAAGCTGTGCAGACAGCATAAAGGGCTCTCTGCTTAACCTTAAAGCTTAGTCTGCTGTCAAAATCTGTACAGTTTGTAATTTGAAGGAAGTTGCAGGATTGTGGACATCTGAGGAGTAGATGACTGGCAAATCCTCCTCATTCCTGTTTACCAGGTTTGGCTGCGGGTTGAGCCCATGCAGTGAAACCATTCACTTCTCCAGGTGGGGTTTTTTTGTTTTGTGTAGGGTTTTTTGTTTTTAATTTTATTTTTTTGTAAATTAGTTTTCTTCTGGTCTCACAAGCTCTCTGGTTCCTTGGGAAGTAGATGACCATTACGTCCTAATGGCACAGAATTCTTGATGTTAAATGGGCCCAGCTGTCAGGCTTGTGCCATCCCAAGTGGCTCAGAAGGAATGAGGAAGATTGGCATCCTGAAAAGGGTGTTCAGCAGTGCACAGCTAAGGTACATTTTCATGAAGTATAGGTGGTTTAATATTTTTCAGCCACAAAAGGTGGTGTTTCTTCTTTCATCTGTTCCAATGCAGCGTCATCCTCTGATACCTGCTGGTTCTGTTGCTCATCAGACTTTTCTGCTGACCCATTAAACTGTTGAAAAACATAGTAAAAAGGAGACAAAAAAAAGGGAAACATTTTTCTGCCTTTTAGTGGTGTAAATTGGTACACAGGAAGGTCCAGTGAGTGCCAGAGCTGGCATGAGAGAGGGCAGAGCCATGTGCTTGGGAGAGGAGCACATGGCTTTCTGGGAGCAATGAGGCATGATGGGAGTTGCATTCCTACCTTCCACTTCCTGTGAGATACAGCTTGCTTTCTCACAGGATGCTTTAGGGAATTCTTTTGAACAAGAAACTATATTAATTAAAGCTAATCAGGTATCTTGCTGATTTGTTTGTTTCTTTATTGCTTATACGCAC
The DNA here is from genome assembly GCF_001715985.3 of Manacus vitellinus. NCBI lineage: Eukaryota > Metazoa > Chordata > Aves > Passeriformes > Pipridae > Manacus > Manacus vitellinus. Next base: position 7,866,619 of record NW_021940122.1, read on the forward strand.
AGTATATACACATTTGCTACACCCTGATGCACCAAAACTATTATGAACCTAATACTTCCAGAATTTTACGTTGTCTTTCTGGAATTCCCAAAGGTCAGGCAATACCACATAATCTATCATGATGACAAGTGTGGTGTTCCAGGTCTTATTGAATCCAGAAGATGGAAAGCAATTAATGCTTCCTCCTGTCTGAAACTTAAAAAGGAATGCTGGGGCCAAGCCCAGTGTGCTTCAGTGTAATTGTGACTTCCTAGGCTTGATATTGGTGAGAAATGATCTTATTTTTTCTCCTTTAAACAAACCCCTGAAACCTTACAACTCATTATGTGAGGATCAGTTCCAACACATCACCAGAATAACACATGTTCTACTGGTACATGTTCAGATTGGAGTGTAGAGTGTACAAAGTTCTGCTCTCCATGGTTAAAATGTCCTTCTATCACAGTTGAGTCAATTTTGCCACCACATGGGGAAAGATCACCTAAGTCCTTAGCTGTGCTTTCTTTTCTCTGCTCTGTGTTGGCTCTAGTCTGGTAACAGAAATGATTCAGTTGAACTTTTACCCCTTGCCCTCTCTGAAATACCCCAGTTTTTTGTTTTGGCATGTTAGCTTTTCACTTTTTATCAACTTGATTCGCACTGCTACAAGAATAGTGAACTGTCAGAATTAGCACAGAAGGGTGGGGGCTGTGGCTAAAGGCAAGGGAGGAAAATAAAAGACTTGTTGTGGGAGGGAGAGTGTAACTTGACTTAAGCTGCAACAGGAAATAGTACCTTCACTCTTGTAACCACTGTTTGGCCTTCTATAAATAGTGTGCTCCATTTTCTTTAGAGCTACAACTGTAAATAGTTGTTATTGCTCATATGCTTTCGAAGTATTTCTGAATATTTCATCAGTTTGTAAACATGCACACAGGTAGTCCTCTAATTTACTGACACCTTGCTATTGTTTGTGTTGTGTTAAGATTACGAATGTGATTGAGAATTAGATCCTGAGCCTGCCTGGTTCAGTTTCTGCCTTGCACAGTCAGACCTTGTGGCCTTATCACATCTGGCTCCATATATCTTAACTTCTGAAATTAGGGGAAAATGCTCTGATTTCAGCCAGGCCCCTCGGCCTTTCTGTGCAGCTGCAGCACAACTTTTCATCCTCAGTGAAGGAGACCCCTTGATACCTGTGACCTCTTGGTTTCACTTTATGGAATGCCAACAAGAAGGTGGGATTTCAGTGAAAGCAGATTGTTCTTTTCTTCTCTAATACTTCAGGGTAGGTCTTGTCATGAAAATACACATTTTCTCATCAAGATGTCCAGGAGCAAGGCTGAGCAGCAGTGTTCCTGAACTCTCCAGGGAATGAAATTCAGTGAACTCTTGATAAAATGCCGGAAGACTTTGGGTTTGCAACTGATGTGGGATAAAGGCAATTCTGGATAATAGGGACATTTTCCAGATCATCCACGCACTACAGAGATAAGCAAGTAAAGGCAAGACTAGTAAATGGGAGCTTCTGTGCTGTATTGTGGAAAGGATGAGCAGTGTCTGAGGCTACATTGTACAGACATTTAAAATGCTGATGGCATGTTTTTGCCACTGAAGTTCTGAAATTTTTGCCTTCCCTCGGTGTTCTCCAGAAGATTCAGAATCACTCCTTTCAGTTTAACCTCATCATCTTCTGGAAGGCAGAATTTTAAATTTTGTTAGAGTGAGAGACTACAAAACTAGGATATTGCAAGTGACTGGTGGAGTGAGATATGGCATATACTGGCTCCAGGAAGCCTGTCATACTTACCTTATTTACAGGTGAGGGACTCTCATCTTATAATCTGATTTTGATTTTACCTGAAGAAACTGTATCAGTGGTGTAAACAAGTGATTTTTTTTTCCCCTTTTGAAAAGAATTGTACATCAGAAGCCTGCAGAAACATTTTCCAAAGAAAATGGCAAAAGCTGGTCTCAAAGATTTGGTGAAAAAGAGCACTAACAATAAAAATTAGATATGGGGAAGTACAGGAAGCACCTTTAGGTGTTAACAGTATACCTGATAGCCTCAGTTCACAGACAAACTTGCAACTCCAGATTTTCCTCCAGAAGAGATCTGAGGTGGGATAAAGGTTTGTATACCCAAATGAGTCTGAAGAGCAGTCTGCTTCCTTTTTCAAGATCCTGCTTTTAAAATGTTTACTGTGTCAAATACATGAATAGTGAGCCGAGCCCTGTTTATGTTTTCTGAGGTAAAATTAAAATAAGTTGCAAAGCTACATGTTAAAACAAAATGATGTTCATTTGCAGTACTGGATAAAAATTCCTGCTAATTCATACCGGCTGACTTAGGCTTTCATAATTTCTAGTACTAGTTCATCTACATTGTGGCTTCTAGGTATCACCTTTTTAACACTTTTTGTCTCAGTTTTAGTCAGGAAAAGCAGAAAGAAAGATCTAACATCATTAGCACAATTCCTGTTTGAGTTCACAGAAGAATTCTTAAAATCTTTGTACGCAGAGAAGAAGAGTTTAGTTGCTTTGATATTGTGTCAGGAAAGTCCTGACCAGTGGGGATGTTTGCTTGGTTGAATTTCTGGCTTCTGTGTGGTCTTTGGTCCTATCACACCAAATGGGTTTTTTTGCAGTCACTTGCTTTCCTCCTGATTTCTTTTCTGACATCTCTGGTTATGCTGAAGGCCTGTGCCTCATACATTTTACTCAACCTGAAGTACAGTCTGCATTTTGCAGAATATACCCTGATTTTCTTCACCCAGCAGATCTGATTGTTTTGTGTAGCTGTAGGTCTCTTTTTCCGATGTTGCTTTTTATAACTACATCAATATTAATTCTTCCATTTAGAACGATTTTAAAAAACCCACAAAAAATGTGTATTTAGGTTTGCTGTCTTACTGTGTTAACATAGACAGGTCTACTTTCCTCCTATACCCATAATACTGAATTGCATTCACGTAATTACCCAGAACAATTCCCCAACAGCTGTCTCTTTTAATAAAGCCCATATTTGAATTTTGATTGTTTTTGAGTATGATCCTGTCCAGTCTGCTTTATTATCAGTGCTGTCTGTAGGTGCTCACTGTATAGTGGAGTATCTTGGCCATTATTTTGTTTTTTTTCCCCTGAAAATGTTCCTTGATGTTCATAAATTATTAAGGTCAGTTCAGACGTTATTTTGAAACGGTTGCACATCCACTGAAACCTTGTTAGAAGATGTTAGCATATTTCTTTGCATGTGTAATTAATTCAGGCTTGACTTACTGCTTCAGTGGAAGGTGAAATTGTTGCTCAAGGATGCAGTGGTGAAGTCCCCTGCTTTTGAATTTTAAACTGATATTTATGTAGTACTGGATTTCAGCGTGTGAGTTGCATCACTGTCTTTCTTGCCTGGTGAAAGGTGGTAAGAAATTGCAACTTAGAGATTAAAAACCTTGGATTCTTTGTGGGCCAGATGTCAGCTTCTCCTAGAGATGCAATTTGTTAGACCCTGGCCTGGTGCGTTCTGGCAGTGGTAAATGCTCACTTTTGTGCCATCCTGTGCATATGTATCATGTGTCTTGTGTGAGAACATGATTATGGCGAATGATGTAAAATATGTCCTTCATCCAACCATACAGATCTTCTCAGAGCCCTTGCTTTTGATCAGTGTTTGCTCAACATTCTCGTTTTTAGAGCTAAGTTATTTGTGTTCAGCATTGTTGACTTTCATGCAGCAAAGCTTGCTGAGGGTGTTCTTTCAGTGTTCTTTCATGGCTTTGTTTCTCCTTGGTTTTTTTTTCCCCCTTTCTTAAATATGACACTAGTTGATTGGCTGTTTCACCCAAAGGCTGTCTTCTGCAGGATTTAGAATCTAAACTCTGTTAATCCATTTTTTGAAGTGGAGGATAATAGGGAAGAATGGTTTCTGGTGTTTTCAGAATGTTTGTATTTCCATATATCCCCACCTGGAAGAAAACTAGTGTTACAGTTAAGATGCCTACTGTTACCTAAGGGCACAGAAGATTTGGACATCACTCAAAATCTCCAGTAGAGCAGAAGAAATAATTGTATTAAAACTCCTGGTCTCACTAGATCAAAAAGAATATTTTCTAGTCATTGACACTAAGAAAGATTATTAAATCTCTAACTATTGCTGAAAAGCAATGGAAAAGATATACACTCTTAGATCTAGTTTTCTTTATTGGTCCCTTGTAGGTCTCAGTTTAAGCTGTTTGAGTGCATTATTTGGGAAATTGTACCTTAAACCTGTTTTGAAAGTGTCTGTGGAAATCTGCAGTTGTCTTATTAAGGCAGAGAAAGTGCTTTCCATCAGCTCTCAGATGACGTATCCAGAGTGAGATGTGCTTATTTAAAAACACTTTTCTCCTTTCTTTTGTTGCAACTGATGTTCTGAAGGTCACTGTGCCCCTTCAAGTTGCATCCCGAGTTTTTCTACAAGGAAGTTTTTAGTAAGAGTGAATTGGTGAGGAGAGAAGGTTTTTTTGTCTGGTCTTCAGATCAGCACTTAAAAAGCTTTTGACTTTCAAAATTTGACTTATTAAATCTCCTGGGGTGCCAGGTTTTGTTTAAAATTGATCTTTACATTCATTCTTTACTGTGCTTAAGTTCTGAGTAAGATTTAATCAATTTGAATAAATAAAGGCTTCTCTCCAGCTTCTGCATTGACATTGTTTTATAGTATCAGTGTGCTGCTGTTAGATGCAGTCAAAACCAAGATTTATCTTTAAGTGACTGAAAGACTGAAAAAATACCAACAGAATGAAATTGATCTTCAAGGACAGTGTCCTATGACAGTATTTAGATTGGGTCTGACTTTGAGATTCAAAAATACTGCATGGTTAAGTCTTGATGGGGCATCCTTTATTGCTAAAGCTTTTACCTTTAATGCAAAGCCCTGTAAAGTGGTCCTTTGTGTGAGATAAATCACTATGGATCTGGCATGCAAAAGAAGGCTGACTGACTCTAGAAGCACTTGTTTCATGGTTAATTCGTGGTGTGATAGCCGTATTTTAATTTAATTTCCTTGAAGGGAAGCTGGAGCTGGAGGAAGCGTTGTTTTCTGTAAGGTATTCTCAGCCTGCACACCAGCAGTCAACAAATGTTGCTCAGTTGCAAATGAGCACTGTGAATATCAGTTGTCCCTAAGTTAGAGAAAAAGAAATGCTCAAGCAGGGAAGCATTTTAAAAGAAAATAATTAAGGTGTTTTTCTTACCTAAAAGGCAGAAAAGGCAGGATGATCCTTATTTATTTGGTGTTAAGCTTCGCATTCCACAGCCTGATTGCTTTCCAGTTGCACTGGCCACAACCCTTGAGAGGAACACACCTCCTCAGTGGCTGAAGAGGGTAGGGGAGGGAGAGAAGTAAAGCTTCAGTGGATAATGTTACCTAGAGTTTTTTGAGAGGGCACTGTTTCTCATAAGAAAAAAATCCAGGCAGGCTACTGCAATAAATAATCACAGATTTTTGAGAAGCCTTAGCTGATGAAAGTGAGTCAGCAGCTGCTTGGGTACATGTAGAGTTGGTGACTTCAGGGAGATGTCTTAGTGTCGAGAGCGTAGAAAAGTTCTGTAATGGTGTTTGTCAGAAATCCTATCACAGATTTTGTGACAATGATAAAGAAAATAGGGTACTTATGCAGATCCTTTCCTCTGCTGTCACTCTCTGCTTTCCTTTGTTTGATAGACTTCAATATTGGGGAGGTCCATATACAGTGTCTGAAACATCTAATGGAAGTGAAAATTGGGATTGGCAGAGTTTTACGATTTTTTATATTAGTTATAAAAACTGTGTAGCAATGATGAACAAACAGCAATTAACGTGTGGGGGTTTTTTTGAGTTGAAGGAATCCTTTGCTTAAGAAATAGTTATTCATGTCCTAAACCAGCGTAGAAGAATCGTAACTGAAAAAGATTATTCAAAGTTTTATTTGAAGTTATCTGGACGTACAGCCTTCTGAATGGGTATTTCAAAAGCACCTCTAATGTTTCATTCTTGTCTTGAATCTTTCATATGTGGAAATCCATACATTATGAGTGGAGAGGAATTTTGTTATTGCCAACAGATGCATAGACTTGAAAGAGTGGAGAGAAAATGGGGAAAAGCACCCTTTGGAATGACAGTAACCCTTTGCACTTTATGGAATTCCTTCTCTTTTTCTCTTCACTGGACAAAGCTTTCTGCTTCAGAAGAGTTACTGCTCTTAGTTGTCTGCTGGCTAAATCTGGCAGGGTTGACAATATGAGGAATTCCTTGCATGTGATTCTGTACATGTTCCCACACATGTCACAGAAGCATGTAATAGTCATGACCATTTGTGCCATTTGATGTTAAGCCAAAGAAAAGTGAAGTGAAAATGCAGTACTTGAAAATGATTGTCTTGTCACAGACAACCTGGTAAGTCATGGTAAGTGACTCAAAAGGAACTTCATGGAATACTTTTTTTGTTTGTTAAACACATCATCTCTTCATGTGCACTGTGTCTTGATTTTTGTTTTCTTTATTGTGCTATATTATTCATGGGCTTTTAAGGTCTGAATGTGGGACCCTGTAAATGAAGGATCAGTCCTTTGTAAGGACCTATTTGTTCATCTAAAATCCAGGCAGAAGTAGTAAGCTGTCCTAATACAGTATATCTGCCCAGTGATGTCTGAGGAGCAAAAGCAGACAGGGCTACTTACAGTGTGACAAGTGACATCAGCTGAGGCCGCAAGACTACTCCACTCTGGGGCTGTCTTAGGACCTTTCTTGCTGTAGCCTTTTTCTGCTTCTCCCAGGCTACAAGCCTCAGCTGATCATGAAGCTGAGCTCAGCTTCAGGACAGCTTTGCTACTCCAGCTGTGACTAAGTAGAAATGAAATCTGCAGTATGTTTTGGTACCAGTTTCTTGTGTGCTTTTTAAAAAGTTTTCCGTCATTTTGTTTTTAATGAGAGGTAACATAATTCTGATTTTGTAGCATTGGCATTATGAACACCTAAGGAGACAGTACAGGGCTTGAGAAAGAGAAATGGAAAGCACTCCATCCTTTTCTTAGCTCTAAGTAAGATAAATAAGAATTTCGGAAGTTAGAAGACTAGCTGAGAATCCATCTACCTGTTTTTCATTGCAGTATACATGAAGCTCAAGATCTGAACCTGCTATGACTGACCCAGACGTCGTCACTGAGGTCCCAGCAGCTCTCAAACGCCTTGCCAAATATGTGGTGCGTGGCTTTTATGGCATTGAACATGCTTTGGCTCTGGACATTCTCATCAGGAACGCCTGTGTGAAGGAGGAGGACATGCTAGAGCTCCTTAAGTTTGATAGGAAGCAGTTGCGGGCTGTTCTCAACACCCTCAAGGGTGACAAGTTCATCAAATGCAGGATGAGGGTCGAGACGGCTCCGGATGGCAAAACCACCCGTCATAACTACTACTTCATCAACTACCGCCTTCTGGTGAACGTGGTGAAGTACAAGCTGGACCACATGAGGAGGAGGATTGAGACGGATGAGAGAGACTCCACCAATCGCGCCTCTTTTAAATGTCCCATTTGCTTCAGCACTTTCACAGATTTGGAGGCCAACCAGCTGTTTGACCCCAGGACAGGTAAGAGTACAGGTAACAGAGGGCCTTGCTGCCTCCTGTGTTTTTAACTGCTGGACTTTAAGGAGACAGTGTCTTAGGAGAATTCTCTTGAGTTTGGCCGGAGCTAGAGGGCACTCTGTTTCTGCAGGTGGTAAACGTTTGAGCAAAATACAAAAGTAACGTGTACAGACTTAAACAGTCTGTGCAGACAAATAGCAATCTTGGTAAAATGCTTCTGAGTGACAAGCAGTGGAGTGGAGGTCTTATCACAGTCGAACTCAAGGGTGAATCAGGCAGTCTGTCCTTGTTAGAAGCTGATGCCTTTTCACTATAACTTGGTCTTGCCTGTCAACTGTAAGACTTACAGGTAGTTTGCAGAGAGTGCATATGTATAGTTAATTTTAGCGTGCAAAAATTTTTTAATTTAGAGATGGTCATGCAAGGAGTGAGTTGTTACTGTTTAATATTCTCCTAGCCTAGTGCATTATACTGCACAGCCCTGTTTCTCAGTGCAAGGCAGTCTCACTAAAGTTAAAAGAAATTAATTACAGACTTGTCTGTGGTTGGGAGTAAACAAGATTCTTTTTCAAGTGTGAGTCTCAGTGGAAGTGCATATCTGTCTCATGCATATGAAATAAGAGTTTTTTCTGGGTGTCATTTTCTAAAGGGGCAGTCCAAATACTTTGTGCTTCTGTGCCAGGGAAGAAAAGGGAGAACACCTGCAACTGATGAGATTCTGTTTTGCTAGTTTAATCTGTGATTATTCTGTGGGGAAGGCCAGGGGGGTTGGGTGTTAGGCTTCCACCTTCTGAATAATTTTCTTTTTAATTTTTTCCTTTTGAATTCTATGTCCTGGTCTTTTTCACAAAAATAAAAGGGCAGAAGTCAGGAGAGCTCTCAGAAACCTTGGATTGTGCTGCTTTGTGTCAGGTAGCATAATGAGAAATGGTAAAAATTGCCTGTTTAGCAGCAGTGAAGCTTTTAATTTAGGGTTGCTGACATCTAATCTGTTTTGGCGAAGGGCAGACACCCAACAAATATTCAGCCAATCACTTTCCCTCTTTTCTGCCTCTGAAGTTCAGAAGCTGTGAAACTCCTTTGACTTGAACAACCATGAAAATGATATTTAGTACTAGAGCAGCAGAATCCACAAAGTCAAGTAACAGTTGTTGATGAAATCCAGCGCAGCTCTGTGAGTAGAAGTTGCTTCCTTGGGGAGCACCAAAACCAGCAGTGCCAGCACAGAATTTCTGTGCTCCCCACCAGGTGTAGAAACTCTACATTGCTCCCTGCAGTTCATGATCATCTCTGGCTGCTACAGATGTGTGTGTACAGGGGAACAGTGCTTCTGCAGCTTGCATCAGCAAGGAGAGAGTAGAGAACCTGTGCAGGGAACATACATCGTGGGGAGTGTGAGACACTGATCCCAAGGGCACCTGTAACACTTTGCAAAGGCCTGTGGCCATTGCCTCCCAGCCTGTGTGGGTGGTGAGTTCCAAGAGCAAAGAACTGCCTGTCAGGGAGATGCTGAAGGCAATGCTGGGATTTGGCTTTGACAACAAGGCCTGTGCTCCAAGAACTGATGAGGTCAGCCAAGGGTTTGTCTGCAGTACAGGCACTGGCTGTGTCCACAATGTGAAGTCATTCACTGGCACATGAGATGTCTTACAGTTTTGCTGATGGAAGGAAAGATTGAGTGCTGTTTTCTCAGCAACTCCCAGCAGTTGGGTTCTGTCGGTATTTGTGCAAATAACAAGACAGCCAGTTTACCTTATTTTCAATAAGAACATACTGTCTAGAATTTATGTGTCTTCTGTTTATCTTTTAAATCAATGAAAGCTTCATCTAGATAGTGCACAATGATACTGCTGTTTCTCGAGAGCTTTTACATGGAATACCAGTTTGGATAGAGCTCTCCAGTTACTGTTTAAGGTGTCAAACTCCCTCCAAAGCATGAGACAGCTGCTTGTTTTTGTTCTGGGTGAATAAGTGGCCAATTTTGTTTGGGTTTTTTTAGTGAGGACAGTGAACAGCCGTCCTTTTCCAAGGATGTCTTAAGCTCTTATCAGTGCTATACATAAACCTTTCCTACTCATTGAAACTCATGGCAGTACAACTGCTGAAGGGATAGCTGAAAGCCAAATAACTTCAGTCACAGTTGACCTGAGCTGCTCTTAGACTGCAGCTATGTTGATAAAATTTTGCAAATTAAAAGGCCTTCAGGGCCGAAGTCTGTTAGTCCATGGAGCAGGTAGGGCATAGAAGGCGTCCTCTGCACCAGTCTAGACCAAGCTGCACTTATACTGAGGATCTGTTGTTAAAAGATACTCTGTTTCACTGATCTGGTTTTTGTCCTTGTTGTTTAGAAATGGGTATGATTCCGATGTCCTGTGTTTTCTTCTGCTTTGCTTTCCTCTTCCCTAGCTACAACTGAAATGCAAACTCTGAGCTATTGTTGTAGAATGGAAGAGTTAGAAGATGTGCTTATTGCTCTTGCCCTTCCTTATTAGTGATGGTGAGGTTTCCAGAACCACTCAATGACTACAGTCGTTCTATTGGAATTTGTGAATTAAGAGTGCTTGTGAAGAGCCTGTCTGTAGGTTGGGTGTGTAGAGTTCATTTATTTTTACCACAGCATCTGCATCTGTCTCAGATTTAGCAGAGTTACCTGTCAAGTGGCTCTTTTTTGGCTTTGTGCTTTACTCTTTATTCTGAATAATGTTGAAATAAACTGAAGTGTTTATTTTTTCATCAGAAGATGTGGTTATTAATGGTTTGGAAAGTAGAAGTGTGACTGCTGAGAGAAAATAATTGATAGAAGAAGGATATATTTTCAGGGTGTGTAGGTACAGATGTGCTTTGGTTGCTGTTCATCCAGTTAACTGGGAAAAATATTTTTAACAGAGTAGCATGTTTGCCACTAGGGTAAGTTTAAATGTAGATTTTTAAATAGTATAAAAGTTACTTTGAGAGTGTGATCTTTGTTTTGAAAAGTATTTTAAGATTTTTCTCCATTCCTTTTTCTGCCATTCAATATCTCAACCCTAATAAGCTCCAAAAACTTACTATGCTGTCAGAGGTTGAACAGCCCTTGTCTGGTACTTGTAGGAAGTTCAAGGACAGGAATTGTGTAATGTTAAAAAACTGTGAGATGGTAAAAGTCAAGACGATAAAAAAACTGGAGTTTTCTACTGCTTCAACTCACAAAGGAGTGTTTTGAAAAGTGAAAAGAAACCAATGTTGTGCCGGAGGAGTTGCTTGGTTGTATGAGTAGTGAGTGCCTGCTGGCTCCGAGTATGGCATGCCCAGGTCATGAGTTGTAGCCCCATCTGTTCTAAGTGAGGAGCTAGAACAGATCTCCAGCTGTCACACTGTCTCTTCAGTGGTGGTTTTTACTGTTGCCTCCAAAGCAGCAGTATCAGTAACCTCTGATTTTAGAGGCAAACAGCCTGGATGCACAGTGCTTTCATTTTGCAAAAGTTTGCAATGGAAACTTGTAGCAAAGCTGAGAAGAACTTTCTGATTGAAAATTTGCAGATTTGCAGTTTGCCTGTTGACCAGACAGTGCCTTTGAATTGGTGCAGTGTGGGTCATTATGTGCTGAGCAGACAGTCCTTGCCCACTTTTCTGAGTGTTTTGTAATCTGTGGGAGGAAAAATACTAATGCTGTATGAATGAAAAGTGTTACTTCCAGCTTTGTGTTTCAGATGGGATGACTGAGGATGGAACAAGATTGTAGTTTTCCTGGAAGATCCTAATATAAGCACTTGAAATACAAATCATTGCCTTTCCCTTGTGCCGTCACCTGCTGTCTGCCTGTACTCTGGTATTTCATCGCTCTTGGTGCTGCATGCGAGCAATAGCTTGCAGCTGCTCTTGTGATGAAGTCTTCTGCAGGTGGAAAGCTGCAGTCATTCCCTTAAACAAGGTAAGGGCTGTCTCTGAAGGCAGGGGTGTACCAGAAAGAGTTTAGTTGAGGAGCAGTGGGAAAAGCCAGATGTTAGACACATAATGTGAATAACACTGCTGAACTCGGTCTACTGCCACACCTGGGCTGACAGTGGACACCTGACATAAGGGTTTTGTATGATCCTTGTGTGCCCCTTCCAACTCATAATATTCTATGAAGTCAGAAACAGTTCTTCACTCCTGTGAAACCACCTAGAAATAGGATGTTACTTCATCAGTCTCTTACACAGACCTCTGGGAAGAATTTTCTTTCTGGGCTTTTAAATGTAGAAACTGCAGAAATTTGGTTTCTGCAGGCCAATTCCTTGAATTGCAGAGCAGTCTAAACAACTCGATACTATCTTGTGGATTGGATTTTTCTGAGAATTAAATACTCTGAAGTGCCTTCTGTGGAGAGTGGGGGAAGGACGGGAGGAGCTGCATTTCTCACCCAGTAGAGGGTGCTGTCTTTTCTCTCTACAGATAGGCTTGGGTTGATTAATCTATTGAATGTCACAAAATGGGAAATTATGTTCATGGATGTGTATTCTGTAGCGTGATTAATTGGATCTTGCTGAGGAAGGTCTCTTATGTATCCTGTTCTCATACCCTAATAATATTTGTAAATCTAATGTAACATTGGAGTTAACTGTCAGATTCAAGGTCAATTTGAAAATTTGAAAGAAAGTATGTGACTAGAAACTTCAAAAGGGAGAGTGGGGTTGAAGTGAAGGAGTGGCAGAAATGAGATCCCACAGTGGATCACACTAATTCATCCCTGGATTTCTTGAGGTATTCTAAATACCAAACTGTATCAGGATACTCACCAGTGTAGCAAGTGAATTTGATGTTAGAAAGAAAATACAAGACTAGATGAAGTATTTTTTCCTCTCTTCTCTTTACCTTTGCAATATAATTTTTATCCATGCTTGAGTTTCTTTGACTTCTGTTACTGTGAAGAAAAATATTTACAGTTGATCTCTCTTATGTACATCTGTACATTGTGTCCTCACCATAACATTCAATTAGATAAGGTGTGAATAATAGTGGAAAGAAAAGGATGAAGACAAGTGGGTAATGTGAATTGGTAAGATGATGCTTGTTGGGATATTCTTAATTGCAGTTGTAATCACTGGAGTCTTTTGTTGCTATTGGAAGTCATAGCAATTAATTACTTGCCTACTCTTTGTCCTCCCACAGTTTGCTCTTGGTTTGCTGAACGATTCTGGGGATTCTGGGTATAGTGGTCTTACTGTTGCTGAAGATGCACTGTAATGTAACATACTGTGTATCTGGGTGCCTTTCTTATTCTGTGTGCTGATATGAAATGTAATTTGGGAAGAACAAATTGAAGGCAGCAATATCAGTTTTACAGAAGGAAAGATAACACCTTGAATATCATTTTAACCCCACTTGTTTTACTGTCAGCCTGTCACCCGTCATTTGTGTACTTGATAACAAAATCACACATAACATGTTCAGAGACTGGTTTTTGGTACTTATCACAAGGCACCTTATATCACTTTAAGGCAGCCTGTGTGCAGCTGAGCGTTTGTATGGCTTGGACCCCCTTACTGAGATTAGAAATTTGACTGGTCTTTGATTTTTTTTTGCTTTGGTCTTATGCATTGACTTCTAGAGCTACCACCTTTTCTTCTGAATGCTTGGCTTCTCACTTCATCCCCAGTGAGTTGCTCAGGACACATCTGTCTTCTCATCTTGTTTTGAATTTCTGCTTCCTCAGGCAAGTTCTATGGGAGCTTCAAAACTTCCTCATCTGATTCAAATTACTTTTGAGCCTGTCCTATCTGTTTTATCATTTTTTTCTTATGCTTCCCCTTGTCCCTTTTTGCCTTGCCCTTTCTTGGGAAGCTCTTGTGTCCATTTCTAGTACCTCTCTTTTTGCGTTCTGTCCCTTCCAGCCATTAGAAAAAATAAATCACTTGGAGCTATTTATTCTATATATTCACACTATATGGTCAGTCCTATTTGATCTTTATGCTGTTGATTCTTGTCCTTCAATTTCAATGATTTTCAGAACAGGCATTCTGGATATCTTTGTCTGCCATATACTGCTGTGCATATGCTTTATGGTACTACTAGTACTGCAACAATTTACAGCTTTTAACCAGCCAAAATGAGGACTTAGTCTTTATGTAAGTTGGCATACAAAAACTTCCCTTGAAAAGGATAGGATTCAGAACAGTTCTGTGTTTAACAACTTCACGTTCTGTGAAGTCGTGTATTTTTGTTATCATTGTTAGCTTTCCAAGTGTATGAAAACCCATCAGTGTGATTTTCCTTGACTCTACAGGCACATTTTGTTTGTCTGTGCTGCCACTGAGAGCTTTTGGCAAACACCAACAGAAGGAAACTGTCCATGCTCTGCTTAGTTTTTCTGTTTCTATTCAAATTCCTGGCAAAAGCTGTCAGCTTTACTCTCTGCTTCAGCTTTGATAAGGCTTGGAGCCATAGGGAAAGGAAAACTGAGAAAAACATATCAGAATTAACGCACGTTTTCCTAAAAGTAAGGCTAGTCTGTAGAATGGCTTAAAGAAATGTGTAGGTCACATCTGTGACTTGAACTCATTCCCTGCAGGTTGGGCACCCTGTCTGAAAGATAACCAGCTGGTGTAACCATGGATCTCTCAGCCTGGTGGAGAAATAGGTGAAGGCAGTGCACAGAGCCTGTGCTGTGCGGAATGTCAGGCCAGAGGATAAGACTGTTGCCTGTAGAATGCTGGCTGGTCACTTCCCTGTATTCCAGACTGACCTCTGGCTGGTGTGCTGCGTCTCTTAGATTAAAAAAAACTATCTGATAAATGCATGCCCTGGCTTACAGTATTGATGCTTTTTTTTTTTTTGTCTGCAAAGGGCATTTTATTATTAGAAGTGCAAGAAATAATTGCCCTTCAAATAAAGGTTATCACTTTAACTTTTCTCTTGGCTTTGCAAATTGAAATAGATAGCAGCAAGAAGATCTCTGTAAAAATCTGAATATTGCTGAGCCATTTACCGTGATGAAAGCTGGACTGCAGCATTCCTATCTTTTTCTCTAGCAGCTTGCTGTTCTTTTGAAAATACCAGCTGCAAAGGGTGTCATCCTTTTAGGCATGGGCATCTGTAAGTCAGATCGAGAGCTCATGGAGAATCCTGTTACTTATATTGCAGTCTCTGCTGTTGGATGCAATTTGAAGGTATAACATATTGGCTCAGTTGTATTTTGATGTAATCTTCTTGGTTGAAAGAAAAAACACCTGTCTATAGATTCCAATGGGTTTCCTTTGGATATTCCCACTGTCTGGTTGCGTCTTTGTCTGCTTACTGTCTGGCTTAATTTATCCACAGTAGGACAGAAGGAATAACTCTGTCAGCTCAGAGCTGCTGAGGTTGTGCATATGAGCTGGAGCAGAAATAGCTTACTGAGAAGAGGAACGGATTCTTCTCTTCAAGTTTAATATTGGATACATATTAAATCATCTGGCGCTTCTGAATTTGATGCGTCTCTCCTGCGGTCCATTTTTTGAATGTTTAATTTACCTTTTCAAGAGAAATGTCTTTGCTTAAAAATTATGTTACAGTAATTTTAATTTAGTTCAGCTAAAAATTATCTACACACTGAGATGAATGAGCAACTTGGTGTTCCTCTATATAATATAAAGTTGTTCTGAAGGTGGTGGTTTGGTTTTTTTTAAAGACATTAAAGATTAAATTGTTCCTCTTCTCTAATTGCAAACCCAGGTCAGTGGGAAGGGGAAACTATAGCATGACATGTATGTTAATGTTATTCTGAAATGTAGAAACAAATTTTGTTGGTATCTTTTGAATTTTCTTGAGTTTACTATTCAAACTATGACCAAGAAATAAATACATATAGGCAGTTCCACGTACACATTGCAGGCTATGATCAAGTTGCTATTTCACAGCTGAGTTACAGCACTACTTTGCCCTTAGAGCACCTTGCATGCCTCATTCTCCACTGATAACCTGCTGTGGCCCCCTGGCAGAGCTTATTAACTTGTATCTTGTACAGTGCTCTAGAGAAATGTATTTTAAACTGCTGACTGGGCCCCTGGACTGTCTTTGTATAGCTGTACTTGGTCCTTGGCCAGAAAAAAACTAGTGTCTTTTTGGCTTTCAATTTATGATCAGAATAATAGAGCTGGGTGTGTTTTCTCCCAGAGTGCAATCAGGGTAGAAGTTAGAGGCTCAGGTGTGCCCCTCCTGTACAGATATATGTCTCCCAGAGCACACTGCAGGTCAGGAATGGAGCTTGAAGAGGGAAATTCTGTTGAGCTGTATTGGCTATGAGGTAAGTGATTCTGCTGCTTGAGGAACAAAGTTTTTTGCCATTTAGAGTTAACAAGCTTTTTTTGCTTGATAAATATGAGATTTGGGAATGCAGAAACAGGAGGGTAAAAATGGAAAGATTAGGAGATCGCAAGTGCAAGACAAGATTCATTTTAGAAGATAAGTAAACAATCCACTGTTCCACCTAACCTGTACTCTTCTGTGAGAGGCAACAATAGGAAGAGGCATGAAATCTACTTGGTGAAGATTTGCACTTCAAAAGGTTTGGCAAGGCTTTTAATTCCCCCCACCAGGGATGTCCAGGAAAGGCATTTCGTCAGAACACAGCATCCTGTCTGCAATGATTAAAGGAAATCTGGGTGTCAGAAGGAAACAGGCAGCTGCTTTGACAGAACAGGAGAAAACTCAATAATACAAAACTACCCTGATAATGCCAGTCTAAAATTGCATCATGGAAGAATTTTCTCTCTTTGCAGTCAAAATTCTTCTTCCTCCTGGGCTGTTTAATAGTTTTATTCATACTCCCCTGTTTGTTCTTGGGGACTTAACATTAAGTTAACACAAGTGTCTATAATACAGGCTCTTTTCTGGATTACCTTTGCTGTTAGTCTGAAACAGTATGATCCAGTTTACTGACTTTAGGCTGAGAAAAAGAGTTAAACTTCTCTGCTTCTGAAAACTTCTTTTATTGACAAGTAGATAAATGCATTTAGCAGTTTTACTGCATGATTTGAGTGTATAAGTTCTAATGTTCATGATTAAGGGAATACTTGAATACTGTAGTTTTAAGTTGCAAAGAAAAGATTATCAACTTCTGAATGTAATTCAGTGGAGTTGAGAGAAGAGATACCTGCTTTTTAATTTCCATAATAATTGCACTGAGCTGGTGAAACTGATTAAAAAAGGTTTTGCTTATCTACCCTCAAGCCTAAAAAGCAGATGTAGGATCTTGCAATGAGTGGAGGACAAGAATGTAACTTAACCATAAAAGACAAAGGATTAGGTGATTTGTGAATCTTCACTCAAGCTGAAACGGAGAGATGGCAGTCTCAGTGGTTCTTCCTGCTTTGTTAACAAGATCAAATGAACATATGATGTATTGTTGGGAGCAGACCACATCAATTTTAAAAACAAACAAAACCCCACATTTTTCTCATATGAGAAGACAGTAAGAGCTGTAATTAAATTGACTGATATGTATGTCTGTCTAAAAATATTGGTGTAAAAATCTTTAAAATGTCAGAGAAGCTGATGAAGGAAGAGGAAATAATTCTTGCCTGCTGTATGTGATGTTTTATCTGCTAAACCTTTGGGCTTGACTTGATCCTTTTTGGGATTTTAAAGTATTTAACTCAAGGAAGTCTGTGTGTGCTCAAGACACAGTTGAGCTGCTTACTATCACCCAAACACTTTATGTGATAAGTGAATGTCGGGTGTCCAGACCGGAATGTTTTTGCTGAGGATCGAGTTCCTCAGTCCTGCCTGTAGTCCTCCCTCTTGGCCAGGGGTCTTGCCACTGGTAAATGGTTTGATGATTCATCTAAATCTGCCTGGAGCTGGAAGTAAATGACCCACAAAAGCAGTAACTTGTAAAGCTGACAGGAACTAGTTGCTTTCAGGCAATGAAGGCTGCTGTGCTTCTCAGCAGTTTAATATTTGCTTCCAAAATGTAATCATAATTGTCATCCAAAGGTGTAGTGTACATCCAGGAATTTGAGTGTTAAGGATCTGCCACCTTGTGTGTTGTCAAGACTGTACTGGTTGCAGTCTAATGCAGGGACAAACAGCTACAGTTGTGGAACCAGAGAAGGTGTGACTAAGCCTGAGCTTGACCTGTGCTGACATCAGCACACAACTTTTGGATCCTCCTAAATGTTCCTTGGGTGACTCTGTCATTTAGATACCACAGCTGAACTTGTGAGTTGACAAACTGGGAATGAGCTCCAGAGACCCCCCTTCTGTCTTGTACTTGCATGGCTTTATGACTTACTACTTAGGTTCTCCATCTTCAAATGGGAAATGTATAACACCTTTTCTTCACACTTGCTTGATTTGTCAGGTTAGACTGCCAGTTTTTGAAGCAGAATTTTTTACTGCGTGTTATTTGCAGGTCTCCGATTCTGTGCAACTCTGAGTCTCTGTATCCCACATGAGTAGGACCAGTGCCTCAGAAATACTGATAAGTCTCTGCTGGTCTTCAGCGCTGTTCCAGAATGTCATCTTTGTATTTAACTAGAAGACAAAATGATAAACAAGTGTTTACAAATTTTCTGAGGTTCTTCTGCCTTTCACTGTTCTCTTGGATTTAAGGAGATTTTGTTATCTTTGGCAAAAATGAATCATTTATACCCTGCTTCTCCCTCTTCAGGGTACAGGTGATGAGTTATATCATAAATTCAAGTTCATTGGAGCACTGCCGCTCTTCCACATATGAAGGAAAGGAATAAAAGCCTGCTTCTCTTAACCCCTTTTTATTTGAATTTTAATTCATTAGCTCACTTCTATCAAATCTGGTGCATTTCTAACAGCAAGATGCAATTTACCTTGGAGTTGTACCAGTTCTGCTTGCTTTGATAGAAGGTTTGTGGCACCAGGCACGAGTGCCTACTTAAGGAAAGGGAAAGCAAAAGTAAGTAAACAGCACAGCAGGCCTTCTATTTGAAACTCCCTGTGAGAGTGGAAAGATTTGCAATTAATGTCCGTATGTTTGTTTATAATCAGTTTTGAAAGGAGCATTAAGACCCTCTAAGCTACTGAATGCTGAGAGACGGGAAATAGGCTTTGGAAATCTGTGTCTGAGCATTCATTTATGTAAGTTGTTGTTTTCTTGTCAGATCACTGCCTGTATCAAAATTTATGTGACAAAAAAATTCAATTAAACATTTACTGATTTGTTTTTTGAAGGCTACATAAAGTCACTGTCTTTAATGTAATGGCAGTGTTTGCTTACAGGTATGCTATACAATTCTGTGTCAAAACATTGATTCTTCAACTTGTGATGACTCTTTATTTAAGATCTGCTCTCAGCTGTGGTGCAAAATGCTTTAATATATTTTGTGATAAGCCTTTTCAGGTCATAGCAGTTGAAGCTTGGAATTGGCCTCTTACTCGGAAGTTACCTTGTTTGAGAATATCTCTAGTGATACAGTTTCAAGCCTAGGCACTCACATTGATCTTGTCTGCACCAGTCCTTGTAAGTGCCCTAATATTGCAGTGTCTGAATGGTGATAGGACATAATTAATTTCATACCTATTCTGCCAATCTAAAGGTGCCTTTGTGAGGCTCACATTCATCATCTGTAGGCAGTGTAGAAAGTAAAGTGCTGGTATGGGTGAATAATCGAAAAAGTAAGATGCTTTGGACTTTAGTAAACATCATCTTGTTGACTGCTGACAATTTCTGTAGTTCTTTGTAAAGACAATTTCTCGTTCTGGTTGTGTCTTCTACCAAGAATTTGCCACCTATTCCAATTTTGTCTCACTAGTACCTTGCATATGCATACATGATTCTGCATTCAAAATCTTCGTCTCTGCCCAAGGAGAATTCAGAGTATTGTGGTTTGGGATTGCAGTGATAACAAGTGATTGCTTTTGTGTCTGCTTCCCATTAGAAGCTCTTCTTTTCTTACTGCAGCAGGTGATTTGTGCAGGTGCTAGCAGTGCAAGGTTATGTGGTTTGAGGTTTTGCTTTTGTTTTTATTCTCTGTTCACCTTATTTTGTCGTAGCTCTAAGGCAAAACATCCCTTGGTTCCCGTGCGTTCACATGGAACGAGAACAAATTACTTCACTCCTTAGATTGTTGTGAATGAGGCAAAATTATTTTGGAAATATTTAGGAAAGTTGGAGCTTTTTGTTAAAAGTGATAGGATCTTGGATTGTGTAAATAAGGAAAGATCCTTGATCTGTGTGGGAAGATAAATTTTTGATGGAAACTTGCTCTGTAAAAAAGTATGTTTAATACAGGAATAGAGAAGTACTCATAATAGTATTTGTTACATTTTTGGAAAATGTATACATTCCAGGATGCAAAGGAGAGTAGAGAAGGAAATTTATTGACATTGGACTATAGCAGTTACTGCAGTGATGAACATGATATATCTAAACAGAACAGTACTGGAGCTTTCTGACTTTGATTGAAAAGGAGCAAGCAACTGATATTAAAACATCAGTAAATGAGCATTGTTAAGGTGGATTTGCAGCTTTATTTCTTACTTTTGCATGGAAGCATCTGACACAATCTGCAAATGCCTTTTCTTCTGAGAAGAAAAGCAATATATTGTTTTTCTGCAAATGGGTTTACTGCCTTGTATGCTGTATCAGATGCTTGCACTAAGTTGTATTTTCATGTATATTATTAAAATATGCTGGCACCTATTGGCAGCAAAACTAATTTATTAAAAAGAACTAATAATTGTTCTTCTCTAATGGCAAAACCTGACAGTATTACAGTGAGGTCTTGCGAAGGTATATACGTATGTAAACATTATTTGAATGGATGTGTATATGATGTGTTCCTAACTGGAAATACTTTGGTGACAAACCTAGAAAGAGACTCTGAGTTCAGACTTGCAAATTCTCTTCTCGGAGAAAACCTGAAAGGCTGGGATGTTGTTATTTGCTTTCTGATGTCACAATTGGAAACTGTGGAACCTTTCATCCGCCTGTGCTGCATAATATGAAATGTAGGGTGGCACTCTTCATTTGTTAATTCTGCTAAAATAAAAATAAAATGCAGCTCAGGAAACTGATGCAACTAATTCCTGTACTCTTTTGAAGACTTTGGAAGGAAGCCAAAATTAACCTCAATACTGGTTTTGCTTAAAAATAAAATGTATTTGCAGAACCTTTGAAAATGTTCCAGTAATAGAGCTTGATCAATGGGAGAGAGGGAAAGAGGTTCTTCCTAAGGGTAGGCATTGATGCTAGACAAGGTATTCATCTTTCCTAAACTTGAGCATTTACAGACCAGACATGGACACTCAAGTGGGCTGTAATGGAGCTTCTTTCTCTCTGCTGCCAGTGAAGGGAGCCCTGCTCCTATTAGCCCCTATGTCCTTGTCTGGTTTTAAGTGTCTTTAAGTTCTGTGGGAAGAGCCCTCTCTACCTGTCATGTGCACCATATAAATGCCAATTTCGTTGTGTGACTCTGGAAGACCTGTTAAACTGGCACATGTTAAAGTTAAGCTCACATATGGTCTGGTGTGTATTAAACTTCTATTTTGTAGGACAGTCCAATCCAGGAAAGACATTGAACTGTCCTACAAAAAAAACCCCTAGGTTTTAGTTTTCATTTAGAACTATTAATTAAAAAAACTTCTTGTTTATGAAAGCAAGATCTTATCACTTCATCTTAAAATGGTTTTTATGCTAGTCATTATTATTCTGCTGTGCTTTATTTTGGTATGTTAAAACCATCTATCACAAATAAATATCTTGACTCAGATTCTGTACAGTGTTTTGAATATGAAGGTAATCCTCATCTGTACATTTTTGTTTTCACCCCTGAAACTACTTAAAAGAACAGAGGATCAAGAATTTTACTGGTTTGAGTTTTTTTAGTAGTGATCACTTAAATGAATTCAAGCTGGATTAAGCTCTCTTCCGGCCCGCTTTGAAATCAGCAAGTTCACTCTGTCCAGAGTCTCCCAAAGGGGTAAGTGTGTGCCTCCCAGCATACCTTGTGAGGGAGCGTGCCAGGAGCAATAGAAGAAATGCGAGGATCAAGTATTTCTCATAGGAATCAGCCTGCAGTTTTATACCCTTCTTTCAGCCTGCATGTGTTGGAGACTGGGAGAACAGGACAAGAACATCATGAGATGTTCAGTGCCAAGTCAGACATGAAATACTGTGTTAAAGTAAAACACACTGCTGTGACTTTCACTTAAACAGGTTAGCAGATGGGCTGTCAACCGTGAGTCAAGCACTGGTGCAAGTGTTTGCTACAATCCCAGCAAGAAAGGCATTCAGGATCTGGTATTGATTTAAATATCAGTAATAGAAACTAACAAGAACTGTTCTGTGGGTCACTGGCTCTGTGTGCAGGACTCTCCTTGTTGGGATCACTACTGTTCAGATGAGGCAACCTGTGTTGTTCGTTCCTGCAGCAAGGGAAAGGTGTATCCTGTCACTCAGCTCTCAAAAGGTTGCTGTGCTTGCAAGAGGGCAGTTGACCTGATCGTTTTCAGTGACTCCAGTATCTTCTAAAAGAGCCAGATTTTCTGTCTGTATGCACACTGTTGCATGGAGTTTGGATATTGAACCGGTTCTTTCTGGTCACTGTTTTTGTACTGCTGATGGATTAGTTTCAGTAAGGAATACAGGGCTCCAGAGGAGGTGTGGAGTTTGGTACCCTTCAATTGCTGTGACCCTGGCTTGCTGGCTTTCAGCGTAAGCGTAGTGGAAAATTGTGTTCAAAAATTGGCAATCTGTACAATTGATTAAATTGTACAGAAGAAAGCCTGAAACGGGAGATAAAGCATTTGTTTGAACCAGAACAATGATGCAGAATCAAATTTTCCAAGGAAAGATGTTGTTAGCAATCTTATTTATTATACAGCCCCCAGTGGTGGGAAGGAAGTTCTGTTTGAATTTCTCATACTTGGTTGTCAATTTTATGTTTGTGGTTTTAAAAATGTTATGTATGTTTCTTCTTTGAAAAGTAGATACAAAGTAGGGAGTGAATATACAGTAAAAATATCTGCATTTCAGAATATGCTGAAGGTTATTTTCAGATAGAGCTGCAGGGCTAGAAGAGATAGCCCATCATCCTGTTATGAAGCAGAGTAAATTTAACCTCCATGACTAGCATATTCCAGGCTTCTTATCATCAGTTTTCTCAATACCCTAACCTAAAGGTTTTTTTACCCCAAATTAAATCTGTGAGTAATCTTTTGTGTGTATCTGTGAAACTGAAGAACAGTTTGTCACCATTTTCATTACTGTAACATACTTAATATCCAAAATTTGCTGTTCCCTACCACCACCTTCTTAAAACTAAACCAGTCTGTCTTTCCAGTTTTTCCCTAATTAAACACGTTATGCTGTGTCATTTTGTTCATTTGGAATTGTTACAGTTGGTTTCCATGTTCAAGTATGGGATCTGAAGCTGCACCTGGTTTGTCAGGAGAGATATTCATGGGGAAGAATAAAGCAGGGTAACATACTGTTGACTCATGCTTTGCACGACATAGTTATTAATATACATAGCAGCCAGATTTTCTCTTACTTTCCTTGCAGCACAACAAGGTTGGTTCCTGGCTTTGTCCTCTGTTATAAACCTGAGGGGTTTTGCAGTGTGCTGCCAAAACAATGATCCCCTACCTTTTTTTTTTTTTTAAACTCAAGTGTTACATTTTCTGCCTGTCTCTGCTGAATTTCATAATATTTATTTCAAGCATTTCTCTATTTGGAATTGCAGTCCTGTTTCCTAAAGCATTTGTCACCCCTGCCCTTCAAATTGTGAACTAAATTCACAAAATTTATTTATCTGCCACTCACTAGAAAATACTGTGGTCAAACCCTTGCTTTGTATGATTATCCCAGCTGATACCAAATTATTGATACCTATTCACTGAGAATATTTTTCAGTTGTGCATCCTCCTTATTGTCAATTCACCTTTAGCCTTTCTCCCTGGTTTGCTTATGAGGATGTTTTGCAGGACAGTCCATCATCAGATTGCATCACATCTAATAGCTGTTCTTCACCATTTATAATGACAAGATCTCCAGGAAGACAAAGCCAGGATATTCGCAGTGGTGCCTGGTAGGAGGACAAGAGATGATGGGTATAAAGCAAAATGAGAGGGTTCAGCCTGATACAAGGCCTTTTCACTTCAGGCAAGATTGTCTAGAGATGTTGTGTGGTCTCCACGTGTAGCAGGGAAGGATGCTGAAACTGAAACCAGTACACCATTGAAAGCTCAACAAGACAATATTTATTACCAAGAGGTGGCCAACAAAACGAGAACCTGAGAGAGAGGAAAGGGGAGGAAAATAAGCCCTCTACAACTCCCCCTCCCACTCAGATGTTGCTTACAAAGTTATCTTACTGACCCTAGAATTACCCATAGCAGAAGCTGCATTCTTGGAGTGTCGGCAGGCTCACATGATAGCGGGCGTCCCCGCAAGAGGCAACATTGTCCTTTGATGTGAAGCTTGTGTCCCCTCCCAGCACGACCTACCTGTTTTTTATACAATTAACTAGTAACATCTACCTGGACAGATGTGGCCAGCACTGCCCAGCCAGAGGCCTTCGGTCCCTACCCCCTTTATGCAGGTGGTATCTCTCCTGTGCACATGTGGGTACCCTGGAATTTCCCCACACCTGTGTGCTACACCTTGGGGGGTCTTTCCTAAATGAGTCTGGGGGCTTACTTCATCACCCTCCTCTTCACTTTCTCCTTCAAATGCCCTTGAAGGACCATCAGCCAGTAGTGAGGTACCAATTAATTATAGTTTATACAAGATACTTCCTTCAAGGACAAAGTTCTCGTTTATCAGTGCTTGTTTTCTCATAACTTGGCAGGAAAAGAACAGACTCTCACAGGTGGCTGGGCCAAGCACAGACCAAAATTTTCAACATTTAATTAAGCACGAATACACCACCCTTGGAGGGGTTCAAGACATGAACGGTCAAGTCTGATTGCCCTCATTTGTGCAAGAGGCTGGACTGGAGACCTGCTAAGGTTCATCCATGTTTCTGTTCTTTATCAGATCTTTTCTTTTTGACCTTTGTGTTTGTCCTTCTGAGATTTGGACAGTTCTTTATGTCACAGACCCTGCTTTCAACAGTTCCCTGTTTTCTGTGGGGAAATCATCATCAGATCTTGCTGACGATATATCACAGATGTCTTACTCATTTTACAAGGTGTACAAAGCTTTAAGCTCCACCCGATTTCTTTTTAAGTCTATTACAATATGACATCAGTTTCCACATATGACATTGTCCACCTGCAGTTTGCTGGTGACAGTAGCACTTCTGAGCAGTGGCATAGCCACGGTGACCCTGTGATTGCCACCTCCTGGAGTGTTCTACTGTACTGAAAGTGAACGTGAAGGCAGCGAGCAGGGCCATGCAGTTACAAAATGAACCTGTTCCCTGCCTTATGACTTCATCAAGCCTGTGCTCATGTCTTTCCCCGCCTCCCAGCTACCTTCCCCTGGAGATGTAACATCTTCCTGCTCCTTTTCAAAGGAGATTAACGAACCGAGTCCATGCTACCCAAGGGATGTCATACATTAAGACTAACTGGCACCTCGGCGCAGCTCACGTGGGGCAGTGTCTGTCTGTGATCATTGCATAGTTTTAACTTTCAGAGGCAAACTGAAGTGATCAGAAAAGCTTTTCTGTGTTGAAATTTTGGGTGGGCCTCAGAAAAATAGGCATGCATATTCCCATCAGTGACTAGTCAACATACATCACTTTCCCCTAGTTCTCCTACGTCCTTGGACCTTATCAAACTTACCCACAGAACTGAAAAACCATCAGGCATTCTTTATCTGCTGGAAGAGAATAGCCAGTTGCCTGCCCCTATGGTGAAGATGCAGTTTTCCTTCATCTGATGCTGCATTTATCCATCTGTTTCCTATCCACTGGGATGCTCAGGGACATGCAACTGGGCGGTCCCCCCTTGGCTTCTGACACTGACTTGCAGCACAAAACTTCCAGGGGGAAGGCTACCGTTCCTGCCACACTCTCCACACTGGAGGGAGCGATGACTGGTTAAAAATAAATTTGGGAGCAGATGGTGAGGCAGATTATTGTTCGTCCTAGGGCGATGATGATGATGTGCCAGCTAAGTGCTGGTTGTCTATCAGAATTAATCAGGAGCTGTTGTGGCACATGATCAGTGAAGCCACTGCTCCCCCTGAGAAAAGGAAAGGAAGAACAGAGAAGCAGCTCTGTAAAATAAATTGTTGGAAAAGCACTTGTTGTGAAGATATAAGAAGTTTCTGATGGAGAAAAGACTATAGAAAAAGAAAAACTGATATGTGTTTAGAGTTTGGGTTTTTTTAACGTACTCATGCTCTTTTATCCATCTGCAGGTGTGCTTGGCTTCTGAAAAGCACCTGGGAAATCTTGATCACCTTCTTGGATTTGTTTCTGAAATTATTTCTAGAATTGTAGCTGGAATTGTAAATCATCAGAAATAAAAACATTTAATGGGTTTAGAGGACCCTCACAAGCACTCTCTATATTGATAGTATGAAACTTTATCCATGAATGCCCCTGTTTTGGATTTGTGATCCATGCCAGAGGAAAGGACTTGACACTTGCAATGCTCAAAACACTTCACAAATTTTAATTCTCTATATACTCACAAAACAGACCAGGTGAAAGCTGACTCAACCCATTGAGCTGAAAGGCAGTATCAGAGTTTTGAGGCTTTAGCAATCTGAAGGGTAGTTTATGCATGTTACCTTTATTAATTTTTTTCTTTTTCACTAAAAAAAGTTAATAAAATGGTGTAAGAATTAGCAGATGATAGATCAAATTAAGAAATAAAATAGGACATTTTTGGATACTGTTTTGTAATGAAAATCAGCAGTAAATTTTGATTACTTAGTCCACTTAGATAACTTGTCAGTCTGTTTTGTTAGTCTAGTAACATTTGTTAGACCAAATTTCTTAATTTGTATCTTCAGCTTCTATTGTCCAGGCTATCTGTCATGGCATCTCCTTTCAGACTCTATCCAGTCTGATGTCCAAAGATATGTTTTACTGGGATGTGATTTATGGAAAACTTATGCTTTGTTTTGGAAGATATTTTAAGTGATATATTAAATATATCATATACAAGATGTATCTAAGACTATCAGGTGTGTACAGTCTACCTTAAAAATAGCACATTCTCCACAAATATACATTATGCAATACAAAAACTGGAATGAAAATGGTTATTTCTTTACATTTTTAATCTGTTCTTATTTTATACTTTCTTTTAAAAAGGTAGTGCTCTTTTAGGTTGTAACTTAATAGGAAGTCTCTGTACGTAACAGTGAGTAGAAAACAAGGCAAGGCTGAATTAAGCTACTCCAGCTCTTATTTTTTGGGTGATGTAATTTGATATGTTAGAAATCAGGTAGAATGGCATAAAGAGAGGTAGTGCCTCTGTACTCAAAATTTGCAAATTCAAGGAGGCTTTTTATTGCTTTGTCTGGCATTACCATAAGCTTCATCAATATCTCTCTAACCGTTTCATGAGTAAGATGGCAGATCACTAGTGGGTTGTCTGCAGCAGCAGTAATCTTTAAGTTAGGAATACTGTTAAAATACTCCTGATACTAACAAGTCCTTTTCTGTTCCTTGGTGTTGCAAATTGTAAGAATGGAAATGAATTACTTAACTGGCTCTTTTCTTGTTGTGCATAGGTCAGACTGAATTGGAAAACTAGTCTCGCTGGCTTTGTTTCTGATCAATTCTGTGTGCTGCTGCAGGAAGGTCAGACTGTTCCTATTTTCCATCCCTAGCACCTGAAACGTCCTTTGTTACGTATTTTTTTAATAAGTGAAACAATCTCGGGACTCAGTTGGTTTCATTGTCCTTGCCCTTCCAAACTGCTTGTTTTGGTATGCAAGTTGCTGGAGTGAGGGGCTGGTTTACACAAAGTTAGTGCACATGGGGTGGCTTGCCCTTTAAATCTTTTTAGGTGGTTGGATGCTGGTAAGGCGAGGTTTTGTACAGACCCTGCAGTGCGGAGGTGCCTGGCTCCATTGGTGTGCATTACTCAGTTTTACCGTGAAACCTGTGATGAGAGACTGCAGTACAGAAGGCAGAAATTGCCTGTAGCTGTAGAGATATCTTTCCTCTAAAAAGAACATTAGCACCTCCTTTCCAAGCAGGTAGTAGAGCTGAGAGTGTTGGGAATTTGGTCTTTGAAGGGTTGTTAACAGAAATCCAGGTTTTTAACATAAGCCCATGGCACCTTAGACTGTTTCAGTAGGCCAATCTGTTGTTTTAGTCCCTCTCACCTGTGTGGGCCCATGCGATTCCCATGGAAAGGGATACATAAGGTCATTATTTGGAAAGGTAAAAAGTACACCTCCTCAGTTGCTTCTTTCCCTGAGGCACTGTGGGAGAGAGCTACCCAGACCTCAGTCCAGGCTTCACAAGAGATCCTACTCCATATCATGGGCCAGCATTTGAGCAGCCTCAACGATTTCTCCTGCATGTTTTGCCTTGTGCCCTGTTATTCCCCTCCCCTAATTATTTTTTCCAACATCTTTATAGTCCCAACTTCCTTTCATGCTCCAGGTTATCTCCTGGCATCTGTGCAATTCTTTCACTTGGAATCTGCCAGATTATTTCTGTCCATGGCAATTCTGGCACCATCCTGCGGTTTGGAGCTCAGCTCAGTCCCAAGGAGCCTCTCTTTCCATTTGTTCTCCCTTCTATTTAATGAGAAAATGGGGTTCTTCCTGCCAGCTCTGGGAAGCACTGCCCGAGCTTTCAGTGCCGCTCCCATTACTCTAATGGCTGTGCATGGACGAGAAGGGAAGAAGGGTGGTTAAGCTCTAAGTGCTGTCTTTGGAGGAAGCTTTGCCATCACACTTCTTCGGATTTCTCTTCATTCTCTTCTGCCAGCTCTGCCCTGAGCCCTGGGTTATGTGCAGGTGGGATCTGGCTCAGCTGTAATCCTTTCCCAGCCATGAGAGGTGGCCCTTTGTGCAGCAGTACTGGGACCAGTTTGGGCTGTCTCGTGTGGTGTGTCATTTTCTCAAGGAAGAGGGGAAGGGTATTTCCTTTGAAAGTGAAATATAAAGACCTTTTGCACAAAGGAGTTTTTAAAAGGCATAGCATTAAGGAAGAAAGAGAACAGTGGGTGGCATGACTGTCCAAAAGAATATCTAAAGGTACAAAAAAGAATTCATGGGTATTCCTGTTTTCTTGATGGCAGGTAAGAAGTGAGGCTTCTTGTGCTAAAATGTGAGAAATACGAAAAGAATCAATAGGTTTATACAAATGGTGTGTAAGGCACCTGTTAAGAGGTGGCACTTTCAGGCAAAGGGTATGTGCAGAATTCAGAAGGTGATCTGTTACCTTTTGTATGGATGAGAATACAATTTAGTTGAGTAGAAAATGTTAGTTTGCATCATCCTGCACATTCCCAGTAGGAAGTCAAGTGGAGAGCGGCACTTGTTCTTATCACATACTGTTGTATATTTTTGCACTGCTGAGGCACCTTCAAAAGCTGCAGGGTAGGAGCATAATCTCTTACACCAGTAAATAGCTGGTGAATGTTGCCCATGAACTATTTCAGACCTTCAGAAAGGAGGGTAATATGATGTCTGTTCTGATAATAGACTGTCTTTATTCTTAAGTAACCAACATCAGAAAAACCTTCTTTGTTTGTTGTGAAGGGCCTCCAAAACCTCTTGGAAAAGAAAAAGGGAAAAGTAGACTGAAGAACGGCTTGTCCTGTTGGTGTTGGCCCATTCCATTATGTGAAGCCATTGAAAATGAAGCTGGAAACAATGTGCTTGCTTGAGCTCACTGCCCTGCTTCCTCTTTCTTGCTATTGCCAGCTGCTGCCATCCCAAGGCTTGAAATACTGGTGTGGAAATGCATGCTTTCAACATTGGCCCCACTAGCCTTTCAAATACTGTCTTGGGACCATGGTTTAAGGATTTTGTTCTTGCTCTTTGTTCTTAAATAGATTTTGTGTGTGTACATGAGCAGATTTGCATGAAATGCAAAGTCTCGGCATCCACAGTGTGTTCCCTTGGGTACTCTTCTTTTTATCTGGATTTATTAGAATGAGGAGAAAATGACATTTTACTTTTTTTTTTCATTTTTTAATAATTTGTATTGTTCTCTGTTGGTGGCCCTGGTAGCTTTGTTGGGGAAAGCTCATGTAGGAGTAGATTTTTCTTGCTACACTTTAGCTCTGAGGAGAATTTGAAAGTAAAGGATTTTAAGTTGTTGCCATTTCTGAGCCACCATCTATTGAATTTGAAGCCCTTTTTGACTATAAGTAGCATAGTAGTTGTGCCACAGTTGTAAATCTCTCTCCACAGGGAATCTGTTGTATGATACTAAAGGGATTTGGTAGTGACAGAGAACATAGAAGAAGAGATCTCCCTCAGAAATCAGAAGTGCTGAGGTGGTTTAACATAAGCTGCCAATAGCTCCACTGGTTAGAGCACAGTACTAATAATGGCAAGATTGTGGGTTCGATGCCTGTATGGGCCTTTCTCTTAAGAGTTGGACTTGATAATCCTTGTGAGACCCTTCCAACTCAGAATATTATGTAATTCTGTAAATGGATCTCAGGCATGGGGAAAGTATTTTCATGTTTGCCATTGCCTGAAACAGGGCAATCTGGAACAAGCCTCTGAAACCTTTTGTTTCTCTAAATGCTTGAGATTTTCCAGGAAGAAAAACACTCTTCTTATGTATTTGAAGGTGTTGCCAAGGGTGTCTTATCTCAGCAATTTCTCCTTCTATTGTTAACAGCAGGGTTCATTTTGTGCCGAGAGGTTCCAGAACGAATGCTGGACACTATTCTTGGCCATCTGTAATAACATTCTAGCACCACCATTTTTCCAGATTATGCCTAAAATAATGTTACTGCCTGAGTAAAATCCGCTCTGCAGCTTAACAGAGAGACCTTCTGTTTCCAGGACTGCCAGTCCCTCAATTTTTATACATTTACACACTGCTCTCAGGAAGAATAAATAATACATGAACATATGCACTGGCTAAGTGAAATTTCTTTCTGATTATAGTGAGACACTGCTTAATGGCAATTATAAAATATAATTCTTTCATCTTTTGCTGTTCCCACTGTGTATTGAAGAGTATGCCTTTGTCTTGTTTTTGTTGTTGTTGTAAGTTACCATCTTGTTTTTATTTTTCAAACAAATTGATCTTTTTTTATATGTTGTTGAGTTGCAGTTTTGAAACCTCTTGAACACATTTCTGGAAGAATTACCTCATCTGAATCAGAAATAGTGCTACTGCATAAGTGCCCTTAAATTCTGTGGCTGCTACATCTATATCACGATAATAGAAGCTTTGAAAGGAAACTGATTGACATTTATCCCAAATGAAATGTTTACTCTCTGTTTAATACCTGGTGGGCAATTCAATACTCTGAATCTATATTAAACAAGAAAAATACTGAAGAAGCATTATTAAGGCTCAGGTACTCAAAAGTCAGAACTATATCTTGGTGTGCATGTATTATGAAATGGTGTTGAATTGTATGATGAAACACTGGTTTTTGCACTTAGGAAAAGCTTTTTCAATCAGACATTTTCAAAGGCTGATTTGGAGGGTAGAAGTATATGTGTGTGACTGCTTCCCAAACCTGTTACACGTGTATGCTAGAGAGCTGAATGCTGTCTCAGGAACCTGGATTTTTTCCTTCTGTCTCCACCACACAGTCCCATTTCATATCGAACAGCAGGTCAAGGAAAACAAGCTGTTTGCAGGTGAACAACCATTGCTCATTCTCTAATTTACAGAAACCTATTTAAAACCTTATGGTCTGATACTGAGAAGTATCAATCTCATAGCTGTTAACTCAGTAATGTTTATGCTAGAATATGTGCAGACCTGAGAGGAACTGGATCTAGATTTGGGGCATATAAAGTTAAAAGGAATTTTTTTCCTTCATTGTGGAGTCTTGATCCCATTTGTAAACAGTAGATAATGCAATTTTCTTAGGTATTCAGATACTATGGAAAAATTCATAAAGAGATGAAAATCTCTCTTCAGTTAACACTATTAGTTACAGTATTTGTTCCTAGTCCCATTTTTAGCTGAACTGCCATGCTTGACATTTTATAAACGTGCACTCCACATGCTTCCTCACTCTTCTGAGGCATAATCGTGATATAAAAGATGTTTTAGCAAATTTCAGTCTAGGATCTGGTAATAGGATATGTCAGGCAGCCCGTAGTATTGCTCGTTGCTGTCCCTCCTGCCCATAATCCTAATCATATGTACCTGGTAGTGCCTCTTCAGAAAAGGAAGAGAGGGATAGAGAAGGTGCTGTACTTTCTTAGCCTGTTATTAGGCGAGCTGTCACTTTTGGGGGCAGGGTGCTGTATTTAGCAGTCCGTGTTCACATCTGCTCAGGCCTCCTACGGTGAGTGGCACAATTTGGGTGCAGTGCTGTTTGCAGGGTGCTGTGTACTCAGCTTCAAGATACAGCCACTGCAATGACCATCTTCTCCGGGCAGCACTGTCCTGTGTGCTTTTCAGTTCTCTGCTTTCAGAGATCACCCACGTGTTCTGCTCTGACCAAGGCTACTCATCTCAATCGCAGTATACCTTATCTTCTCTACAGTTAGAAATTTTAAAGCGAATGGGATGGAACCTGATCTGTTTTGGGTTGCAATAGCAAAGCTGGATGTTTTCTTCCAGAAGTGGGGTTAATGAATCTTCCCAAAATGTTGATACTTTCTACACATGGTCCGGTGTTTGTTTTCATACTGTAAGAAGCTCTGAGAACAGGGTCTGCCCTGGGCTTTCCCAAACAGGACTAATATAAAAACTTGCACTTTCTGTGTCACATTTCAAGAGAGAGTACTGCAGTCAGCCCTGGTCTGTGGAGGGTCCCCAAGAGCTTGAGATCCAGTGGACCATGAAACCTGTTTCGGAAAGATGAGATGTGACATTATGTTTTATGTAACTCACTATGCTCTGTAACCAGCTCTTTTAAAGCATGTGTAGAAACACTTGCAAGAGAGAATGGTATATTGCTGTGGTGTTCAGGAGACAGATTATGTTGGTGAATTTCTCTATTTTTTCTTAAAGCAGCTGCATTTTTGGAAGTTGAATGTGAATACGAATGTACTAAGGTCTATAGGTTTCCAGCAGAGGAAGAGAGATGGGGCCAGGGAAGCACTACCTGATAAAATTGACAGGAGACTCATCTTTCTATGTGGCAGGAGTGCGTTTTCCACTCAGACACACTGAGTTACTTTCTCATTGAGAAAGTGAGAACAGTTTGATCAGGGCAGAGAAGTCTGTTTAAGTTTGGGCATCACTAAGGAACAACAGCTCCTACTGTCTTATCTGTACTATCATTAATCCAGTTAACAATCAGCTGTTTTAACAATTAGCTCTGTTACTAGCTCAGTCCATTAAGATCATTAAAACTCTATTTGCTTCAATTTAACCCCTCAGGTTCCTATTTCTAGTAGGTAAGTATCTTATATCCTAAGGTAGATTATGTTATCTTAGCTAATGATCCAGGTCTGTTGTAGCCACATGGCCTACTATTTGTGTCTTTAGTGATTCACGAGAGACATGCCTTTAGGTGCTGTTTTAAATAGTCCTCTAAATCTTGAAAATCAATGAGAAATGAAGGGAAGTTAATTATAATTTGTACCAATAGCACTGTCTATTACATAGTTTGCTAAGTATTTCCATTACATGAGTTTGGATCGTTTGTGGAGGGCGGGCATAGGAATTGCTCTGTGATTTTTGTTCTGTTCTAAACTTTGTCAAACACTTACTGTATGCTGAGTTTCTCTCATTCTGTGCATCTGACTAAATTTAAATTGCTTAGGAAAATTGAATTAAAAAAAAAATCTGGTTGTATTGAAGAATGAGCTGATGAGAAAGTAGGGGAGACCAGAGAAATGTGTATTCTTTTGCCTGTGTAATACTGTTCTGAATGACAGGTTGTGCTGTGAAAAGATCTTCCATCTCTCTGGCTTGAAACAGGAAATTAGTTTGATGACCAGGGCTCAAATCAAGAGGCAGAATTAACTGATCTGAGAGCTGGGGGCAGAGAGGCACAGGAATGGGGAGGGGTTGAAATTGGAAAAAGAAGCCCAGGAAAAGAAGAATGGACAGAGAAGTTTGAGAAGTGAGAAAAGCCCAGGCTTAGAAAGCAGGACTAGATAGACTCGCTAGCAGGGAGAATAGGACCATCAGAGAGGGGAAAAGCCCAGAACTGGGATGGGAGCAGATGGGAAGAGCTGAGTAGAAAACCTCAGGCATGGGGCTAGTGTGTAGGATAACAGGTTCCCACAAACCACTTCTCTTTTAAGAAGCTAGAGCAGAACCAAAGCTGTTTCCTTCTCATCCTCCCTTTGTTACCAGAAAGCAAGCTGGCAAGGCATCCTGCTCCCCCTGCAGCACAGGCAGGTCGTCATCTTCCCAGGTGGAGGCCTGTGCAGAACTGAGGGCTCCAGGTCTGCAAATGAACCATATGGCTGTTGGCACAACGTCACGTTGTGGGAGGCATTCGTCTGGCTTCCTGTTGGTAGGAACCTAGGAAACTGTCATCCTTTCCTCAGGGTCTTAATACTCTCATTTTAACATCAAATGAAGCACTCAGCATTAGGGAGTGCTGAAACTACAGCTGCTTGTGCATCCTGTAACTTTTTCTCTATGACATGATTCTCTACCACCACCCCAAAGTATGCTTTGCTCGATGAGAGAGAGGAGTTGTGTGCATATAAGGCACTTTTTGTCTGGCTTGCTGAAGAAGAAGGAAAAATGCACTGTGAGAGTCAGGGGATTACTTGAAGAAAACGGCTGTAGTAGCCACAGGAATGTGATCTGATCCTCCAGGCCAGCTGAATTTGTGTGAAGTTGAACTAGCCATTTTAAGCTAAACTTTTCAAAGGCTATCATTAGGTGTTGTACCTAACTGTACCTAACTGAGATGCCCAATTCTAGAGCCTGGAAGAAGATTAGTAAAAATACTGCATGCTCTGTTCTCAAATAGAAGTTTCAGAAAAGCATTTCTTAGGCATCTCAAATCAAGTACTGCTCAAATCAGCAGATACTTCTGAAATTGTGCCATCTGTGCCTTAGCTCACTCTCCATGTAATGGTAATAATGCTACTTCTAAAAGAAGGTTGTGGGAGATTTTGAAAATAAATTAGCTTAATGTTTTGTGATGCAGTCAAGAATAAAGAATTGGATGAGGATAAAGGCTGGAGGAATAAAAAGGAGCTGAAAGGTTATACTCTGAAGTACAGTGTCACATACCTAGCATCTCATGCAAATGTCTGCTATAAACATGGAGTTCATCAGCTGGGAACTACAAAGGAGAAAGATCTGGAAGCTTTGCTAGATCTTGTGATAATTGAGACAGTGCTTTCATGGTTTGTTACACTGTGATCTTAAAAGGTCTCGGTGGCTATCAGAGAAGCACTAATGCCACTGGGTTATTGGGAGAATCCATCTGGACACTTCTGTACTTCCATCTCCACAGCAGAAAGGTGAGAGCCAAGTGGAGAAAGGGCCCAATGAGACTGTTAAGGCTGCTAGAGGAGTGGGTGACCAGTTTTAAAAGGTAGAGAAAAATGTGTGGCCTTACAAAATGGGCCAGTATGAGATGAGTAAGACAGCAGTTTTTAAATATACCTACAAGATAGAAGCTGGCTGAGCTGAGATACAGTTTTTGACACAACAGTCATTAGGTTTGAGATGAAGGGGAATAAGTTGAGGTTGAAAATTAAATAATTTTTAAGAGAGTAGTGAGAGTCTGGAACAGCATCCCAAAGGACAGAGTGGAAGGAACACACCTTGTTGGGCAGGAGATGAGACTTGAACCCTTTGAGAAGGATGTGAGCAGGGCCTGGGCTCAGGCTCAGGAGGCTGTAGCCAGTTAAATGTGTTAATTGTAGCAGATGCAGCATGCACACTTGGACATCCTGCGTTCAGTGTGTGTAGGTGGTTGACCTTTTCCTTCTCTCAAGTGAAATCAAGTCATTTAGGAATTATCTCTAAATATTCTGGCCCCGTACTTCAGAGTTTGAACTGCTTTAATCTTAGTAAGCCTTGGGGAGCCAGATTACCAGCATATCTGTCCTGGAGAGTCTGGGAACATGAGGAGATCTCTTTCAGATGGCTGGTTTTTAGCGTGCAGCCAGAGAGGTCTCTTGAATGCCTGAGCACGTGTGGAAATGCTTCATTAGCATTTCTGAGATGCAGAAAAACCTCATGTCTCTCTGCTCCAGGATATCTATTTGTCCTGGTTTATGCAGCATGTTTGAATTGAAAAACTATAAATTGTGTTAGGGCTGAAGGAAGAAATGCATAGTTGGAGTGGAAGCATTGCCATTTTTAGCCTTTGGATGGCTTCCACTTCATGTTTGTCACATGCAATTCATATCTGAAAGGAACGTGTGTCACTGCTGATGTGATGTGCCATGTCATAAAAGCTTTGGTGACATTTTGTGACCTCTTAAAAGTTTAACAAAAGAGGTTTGCAACATGTAAATGCCATCTGCCATGGCAAAACAGCTTCCCAGTTCTCTAATCACATATGCCTATTGTGAAATGCTGCATCACCTTGAAAAAAATCAGCATATTAATGGAGGAAGCTTGTCATTTCACCCATTCCCAGATTCTTTACATAATTCATCTATTAACTTTTTTTACTTATTAAGAACCCTGAGGGGTGGAAATTGCAGCAAATCCATGATAGCTTTAGGAGTTCTGTTTCATTAGAGCTGTATTTACTTTCTGATTTTTTAGTACTCTGAATTGGAACCGTTCTCCCTATGATCTTAATCTTTAGCAGATACTCATGGGGTTCACAGATGGAAGCGTGAAAAGTCTGAGCTGTCTCAGGAACATGTAACAGGACTTACGGGGGGGTGTAAAAAGAGGGGTGTTTTGTTCATAACCTGTGTTTGCTCCCTTAGTCCATTATGAGCAGTGAGATGTGCTAATTATTTTAAATTGATTTAACTTATGTCACATCAATAGCCTCAGATGTGGGATAAGGGGACCAAACTTTGGTTTCAGTTTTTTCCAGGCTGCTAGCTTATATAATGTACAGCTTTGAATCAGCAGGGACAGTTTTTACAGCCTGGAGAAAACATAAGCAGAGTGTTTCATGCTTGGATGGGAGA
This sequence comes from Manacus vitellinus, assembly GCF_001715985.3. Lineage (NCBI taxonomy): Eukaryota > Metazoa > Chordata > Aves > Passeriformes > Pipridae > Manacus > Manacus vitellinus. Next base: position 7,903,272 of record NW_021940122.1, read on the forward strand.
GAAGAGCACTTTATCCACTTATCTTTTACTTTGCATACTGCTGTTGTTGGGTCCTCTAGCTTTTACTTGTCGATAAGACAAACTTTCTAAAGAGAGGGTTTATTGCAGGAAATGTGTACATATTAGAGGCCACATACACAACATGCATTAATTTCTGAGTGACAATGAGCAGAAGCTACTTCAGATGGTGTCAAGGTCGAAAACTGCATCTCTGCAGACTGTGGTGAGAGGCAGCAGATCTACCTCCTGTCGTAAACAGCTTTTCTGTGCTTCCTGAGAAGCGTGCAAGCATTGTCTAGCCCTCACAGCCGTCCCTGAGGAAGTTAGGTCTGTTTTTATCGCTGTATTATAGGCAGAGAAGGTGGTGTGCTGAACAATGAAGTCACAAGACTAGCAAATCTGTGTAAGCAGCAAACCAAGATACCAGAAGCCCTGGCTTGCCAGCCTGTCTCCTTACATTATGCCCAAGTGCTCTGGGCAAACCCTGTTCTTTTGACTGTGTTTGTACATAGCATTGGTGATAATAGCAGGCTTCAATACTGATTCTAATTCTGATTTTTAGACATAAGATTACCATTTCCATGACAGGGCCTATCCTCAGGCTTCCCTGTAGATAAAAAGATATTTTCATTTCTTTGTTGGAGTATTGAGAGGTGATGCTAGATGTGCATAGGTGTCACAGAATGGATAAATATAAAATATATCACCCACAGGCAAGAGAAATCAAGAAGCCTGTGAGCATCACTCTGTATGTAATGTCCTGAGGTGGCAGTGGTATGTTCTCAGTCCAGCACTTGCAAGACTAAGTCATTACACTGTGCTGCTCCCCTCATAGCAGACCATATGGTAAGATCCTACTGTGCATGTACTGCCCCAAGGGTCCTACTCACAGATGGAGCAATGAAACCAAAAAGCTGGCTGTGCAGGAGTTCAGTAGGTTTGTTGTAACTGCTTTGCCATGCAGCCATTTCAGTTGCCTTTATGTTTGACCTGTTTTTATAGGTCCTGACAAGGTCTGTAAAACAAGCTTATTCTTAATTGCCATTCACACAATTCTTATCTTACCATTCTTAATTTTAAAAAGTTCATGTGGGAGTTGGGTGGGATAAGTTTTTGCATTTGCTGCTTGCAGTAATGACTATTTTGCCTATTTTGGCCCTGAAACAGAAGGAGAAGCCATCTTTTTTTTTGCAGTATTTGTAGAGTGACAATGGTTATATGAGCAGTTACTGCAGGCTGGTTAGTGCAGTGTAAAATTACACTGTTTCACTGGGAAATGAGCCTGTTGGTGTGGCCAGGGAGGTACCAGTGCAAGCGACTGAAACGGCCGATATTTGAACTCCTTAGAGGAGGATATTGTATAGCTTTTTATCACAGCCCAGTCGTAGCTGACATTTAAAATGTGCAGCAAGAAAGAGGGAGAGAGATTAGGAGATGTCTCCGTAGAGGTACTGCAGCCCATCCGGGCTTTTCAGAGCGAGAAACTGTACCCAACTGGGTATCACTAGATGGTATCAAAATGCTTGCTTTGTTGTCTGCTTAAATAATAACCAGGTACACCATGTGTGGGAAGGGATTTTCGGGGGAGAAAAGCTACTTAGCATCAAGCTAAGGAAACAGCAAGGCACTGCTGTTGGGAAGGCTGTGTGAAGAGCCAGGCCTGCTGTTTCCTTCCAACACTGAGCAACTTTTCTCGTTTTAGGAACTTTCCGCTGTACCTTCTGTGAGACTGAAGTGGAAGAAGATGAGTCGGCAATGCCCAAAAAGGATGCAAGGACACTCGTTGCAAGATTTAATGAGCAGATTGAGCCCATCTATGCGCTGCTTCGTGAGACGGAAGATGTTAACTTAGCCTATGAAATCCTGGAGCCAGAACCCACAGAGATTCCTGCCCTGAAGCAGAGGTGGGAACCCGCCTGGTCTTCTCTCACTGCACTGCTTCCTTGTAGTGTGCTCCTCTCCGTGGGGCTTTCCTAAGCCTTGTGCAGTCTCTGGCTGCATTGAGGACTTACTTGTTCAGCACCAACTGTGCAAGAAACTAACAGATTCCCCAAGGAATGTGTGGTTTATAAGGAGACAAAGGGCTGTAACCATTTTTTACTAAACAAGGCAGATGGCTGTTCTTCTGGTCAGCTTCCTGCATGTAGTTTTCTGTGAGGTGGGATGCTTGAACTGCCTGCTGCTTGCTGTGCTGCGGCTGGTATGGATACCAAGGCCTTGCCTCAGTATTTAAAAAATGCAAACTGCAGCCCCTTGACAAAACTCTGAAGGTGCCATCTATGCTGTCTTCTTTCTCTCAAGCACTTATCTTTCATCTATTTATTTTGCTTCTACATGGCTTTTGAAACTAAGCTGTCTGCAGTCTACACCTTTTACTTCAAATCCACATATTACAACATTCTACTTTGAAGACTTTACTTGTAATAAGGGTTTTTTTTCTTCTGATTTTCCCCAACTTGTTACACACTTTTCGGGAGGAAACCATGTTGGAGTCAAAAACTCCTTAAAATGTTCTTACCTATGGAAATGACACTTTCTTCCAGAACATTCCTAGCTGTAGAAAAACAGATGATGTTTAAATAATGCAGAAAGATGTGGGGAGCTGTCAGTTCTGTCAGTTCTGGTGAAACGTGATGCACTTCACTGTATTTAAAAAAAAATTAATTAACACAGGGGAAAAAAATGTAACATGAGGGGATGCATTCCTACAGTGCCTTGAGGTGCTTGGCTTTAGTTAATGGGAGAGCGAGCAGAATACACTTTTTTTCTCTCAGGCTAACCTTGAGAGAGAATGTTCCTCATATATTCATGCTAGACAGTTTCTAATTAATATAATAAAAATTCTTTGTCTATTCATAGGCTTTTTCTAGCCAAGAAGGTAGCTATTTTTCCTCATCATTCTGATAGAAAAACAGAAGCAATATAAAGAATGGAAGAGATTAAGAGATTTTCCCAAGGTTGCTCAGCATGTCTGGTGATATGGGGAATCCTTGAAGCCTTTATACCCAAGCTGAATCACTAGACTTTGTTTTAAAATCTCTCTTCTGTAGTTTAAGTAGTAGAACTGGGATAACCCTACCAAAAAGAGAGTAATTTCTCAGTCTTCCCCTTTTGTGTACAGGAAATTATCACAGCAGAAGCCTGGTGCAGTCCCATGATTAAATAGCAGCGCCCACTTACTTGACTCTTAAATACTTAAAAAACATTGTAAATGATTAATTACTCTGTGAAAGGAATGACAAAATAAATAGGCAGCCTTTTAAATGCTTACTTGAACACAACTTGCTTCAGTACATATAATATTTAATTATTTATTAACTCTTATTAATTCAAAGCAGCTAATTCCATGGAAGCACTGCTGTGAGATTTTTTCAAAGTGCCAAACCCTGGGTTATTTATTCTTTCTGTTTTTATGGAGTCTTGAGTGTCTAAAATCATTGACAAAACTGACATTTGGTGATTCTGAAACAAATGGAAAAGGTCACAAAATGCCTGCATCTTCTCTTTGCACTAACACAGGCAACTTATGTATGTTCAAGAGAGTTTTTAGGAGCTCTAAGCCACAGCACTGACATTGCATAACTGTCATTCACCTGCCTTGGGGAACTGGGTAGATCTTCATTTATATTTTTCTAAGAGGCTGTTAATTTTCTTAATCTTGGCAAAGCATGAATTAGCCCCACAGGTTTCATAATAAACCTGCTTTACTTAAGCCCTTCTCTGTGGTTTTCAAAAAATTACGGATTTTAATAACCCCTCTATTTTCTTGTGTCAAAATAGCATGATTTCAATTAACAAAAAATCTTCACAGAATTAATTTTCTGTGGTCATGCTGTCAGGAACCATGGGTTGTCTGTTGTGAGGTTGAAGCTCTTAAGAGCAGCACAGTGAAAAAGTGTTTTATTTCAGATATGGCAAAAAAAGAGTTATCCCCATTATGCAAGACCGTAATAGTCTGGGCAGGATTGAGCTGAAAATTTCAAGTTGTTTGCCCATTGCACAGTGTGGTTTCTGTGGGCCATACCTCAGCTATGTCAAAGACTATTTATGTTGCCTTTAAAGGCAGCTAAACCACTCATTAAGGGATTTCCATCAGAGTGAATAAAACAACTGATGGGTAACAGAGCAAATGTAGCCACATCTGGGCCACTGAGCTGCCACAGTTCCTGACTGCAGGGTGGCCATGTGAAGTCTAGACCAAGGTGAGGAAAAAACAGATCATGGATCTTAGAGAGAGATTTAAGAGTGCAGTCCTTTCATCTGCTCTGTGCTGCCTGTAAGGCAGCTCATGCACCTGGCACCTGATCCGTGGTGGCTAATCCTGTACTTTGGAATAGAGTTGCTGAACATAAGTTCTCTTCTTGCAGAAAGGAGTATTCCCCTGTTCAGGTAGTCTTAAGGTGTTGCTCATGTCTACAGACAATGTCACTCAAGATAGAAAGCAGTAAACTGAGGCACATTTGCAAAGCTCACTGGGCTCCAAAAGTGGACAGCAAGTGTCTAGATGGTTCCATCTCAGTGTGGGACATTGCAGTTGATCGCTTGAAGTAATTAGTACTGTAGGTGTCTCTTAGAACTGTTACTTTCATTTTTGAAACGTTCCTGACGTCATGGAATAAGTGTTTTGCTGTGAAATGATACCATGTAGGAAAAAAGTCAATTTCAAGCACAGTTCCAGGGGCCTCTGTGCAAAAGTATTATTGGGTAGTTCCTGGCACTGAGTGTTTAGCTATCACGCTGTAGTCATGGGGAGGGAGAGCTTGGGGGAGAGCTGCATTGTGCATCTTGTGAGGAAAGTGGATTACATAAAATTGTCAGGGAAACGCTAGTTAGAGATTTCTATTGTGTGGGAAGCAGAGTGGCGCTTTTCACAGAACACACGCCTGTCTTGGAGAGCTGAAAGGTACCAACACTTGAAATAACACGCTGGGAAGAAGGTCTCTGTGTGGTTCCTTAGGTTATATAAGCAACACATGCGCATGAGCCTTCTGCCCCAAGATTCAAGGCTGCTATGAAGCTCTCCTAGCAGAGCTGGCTGCAGGAGAGAACTGCCAAGTGTATGGACACATGCTAACACGGATGCTGGGAAGCATTTTGCTAACAGAGCCCAGCAAAATCACTACTGAGAGGCTGTGAGTAGCCCTCAATCCAAACTGTGGAACAAAGCACCAGTGTTTTTTATCTGGGGGAGAGAGATGTTCACCTACCTGTCTATTTTCCCTTCACTGTTTCCCCCTAAAAATCCAGCAGAATTAGCTCATCAAGCAGTGGGTAAGTCCTTGCTGAACTAAAAAAGCCTGCATATTATTCAGGACTTCTCCAACTGCAACTTTATTTTAAGCTTCCTGGTTGGAGTAAAGGTCATTGAGTAGACAACAGTAACTGAACTGTGCTTACTGATGACAACTGTCAGCTCAGCTGGCATCATTCATTATCCCTGGTGGATTTGCTCTGGACAAGAGGAGGAGTTGAGACAGGGCTGTTACTTATGAAAAGCCCTAAGTACCACTGGCAGTCAGATGACTGAAATTATATGTCTGAGGGTGGGTACAGTCTGCAGCAGATCTGTTTCTCTGAAAAGATGAAATATTCTGAAGTAGAGGAACAGTCACATTTGGCTTTCCCCACCCCTAGACCAGTGAGTTTCCATTCAGCTGCTTTCCCTGATCTATGCATATGTAGCAACACAGGCCAGAGAGTATTTTGGGCTCATTGCCATCATCATGTGCAGAAAATATTCCACCTGATGTCCTCTTTCTATCAGATCCAAGCAGGAATGTTTTTCTCCCTCAGTCTCCTGAGCTAGAAGGAGCCCTGGAGGGAAATGTGCTGGCTGCAGCTCCTCTCAGGAGGCAAAGGAGGGCTAGGCTTTGACTGCCATACACTTTGCATCAGTCAGTACCTTTCCTTCTCCAGCTTTTCCACAATGAAGGCTGTTCTTCTGTCTTGCCGCCTCCTGCACACCATCAGCATACAAATTCCTTTGCCCAGCCCTAGTCCTCTGGTTTGAAGGTCCTTTCTCATCTTTCTTCTCTACCTGGACTCCCCACTTCTCCCAAGGCTGTATCTGTGGATAGTACAGATCTCCTATGTAACACAGGAGAGGTGACTTCTCATGTGTGTTGTCACTCACAATTCAAGCAAAGGTTTGAATTGTGTTTTTCTTGGTGAGTTAACTCCTTGAATCCTGTGGTTAATAACAGTTCACAGGTCTGAGCATGCTGGGTCTCTGGGCCTACTGTCTGCCATAGTTAAACTTTAGTGCTTTTTTAATGCAGTATATGGTTGCTGTGTGAAGGCCAAAAAAAGGCTTCTCCAAATACCAGACTACTGTTTGACTGTGTTTTGCTGTTGTGGCTTTTGTTTCAGGGCATTCTGGAATTTTATGTTTGTTTTTGCATGAGTGCATCTGCATCTCTAGTGCTGTCTCATTTTTTCAGTGTCTACGGTGGATGTTGCCATGGCCTTATGTAGGGTTTCCCATTAGAGATTTATGATTTGGTCTTCCCAAACTATCAAGCTGGTGCAGAAATTCCTGACAGGAGATGTTAGAACTGAAAATGCAAGTTCTCAGTGCAGATCATGAGAGATAACTAATCATAGTTAAAGTGACTAAGGAGGGGCTAAGTAGCTAAGGAGGAGCTTGTTCTGAGTGCTCTGTTTTTATCTCTTTGACTTTCATGTAGCAAAGAGCGTGCAGCTGGTGCTGGTTCAGGGACAGCAGCCGGCCTTGCAAGTGGACACCATCGGGAAGCATGGACTACAAAAGGACCATCATATGAGGACTTGTATACCCAGAATGTTGTCATCAGCATGGAGGACCAGGAGGATCTTAACCGGTCTGCAAGTGAAGGAAAGCCAGCCAGAGAGAGACCAATTTGGCTGCGTGAGAGCACGGTGCAGGGGGCTTATGACCCTGATGAAATCAAAGATGGTAAGAAAATCCACAGAGCAGAAGTACTGCTCTGCTTATACAATGCCTTTACAGTGTTGTCAAAAACATGTTCTCCTCTGTGTGTACAGCTGCTGCCCCCAACACTCCAGAGTTTGTTCCTCTCTTCTGTGCAAAGCACGTATGTGTAGGTAGATGTAAAAAATCCTGACTTATTAGGTCCAGGATTGAAATCTAGGTCAGTAAAGCTGAGCTGTCCATGGAATTTTGTGTGGGCTTCTAAAATGTTAATTAACTGTTATATCTTCCACCTTGAGAGTTTATTGCTTCTAGATGAAGGTCTTCTGGTTTCATCTAGAAAGCTGTCTCCCTAATAGGTCACTGCTGAAAAATAACATTTATTAATGTTCAGTGACTCTGAAGTCTACCAATCTACCAGCAGTATTTATACATTCCCAGCCTTCTTCTTGCCAGTTGTTTCTCAAAACGTGTTATATATCAAGAATACTCAGAATTAAAGCTTCAGGAAGTACAGTAGGAGGGTCTATCACCATGGCAGGTGAGAGTTTATTCCTTTCTGTTTGTTTCTTGTTATCTTTGCATTTATTTTCATTCATCTTGAGGTTGGGTTGTCCATATACCATGGTGAAGATCTTGTAACAATTAGTAGAAAAATTCTGTTTTGGTATGTGTGCTGTTTAAGCTTACACACTGAAAATAGGAAATGAAGACTTTTTATGATTTTTACAAGATTGAGTCAATAGATGCAATCTTTCAAGTCACTTGAGTATTATAGGCTGAAACTGTTGATGCCCTAGGAAGACAAGATGGCAAAAGGGAACCACATGTGTAAGCATGACACCCTGGAACTAGTGCAGTGCTCAGGAGAGAAGTGGAGTATGTAGGTAGAGCAGAAGTGAAGAAAATGAATGTGATATAATGGTCAGAAGATATCTAGAGATCTTGTTCACATGTAATGCCTTTCAAGTGTACAAACCCCCAAACATTTTTCAAATAGATTAAACATAGTGAGATGATTGGAACAGCCTCCTCCTGCAGTCTGTAGCAGAGGTTGTTGTTACTCACCAGGAATGGTGACTTCTCACCCTTTTTCTCTGCTGGACATTCAATTCACCTGTAGTTTTAAATTGACTCTGTGAGATGGCTTCTGGCGTACACAGCATAAATGTTTCTCAAGATGCCACTGAAGGACATGGAGGTGGGTATAGCATGATGGCATCACTGCTTAACTTCAGCTACTGGAGATCAAAGAGGACACTTGTGGAAATAGCCTGAAACTGCTTTTGCAACACAAACAGAGAGGACGGAAACTTGGGACTGTTGACAGAAAAGATTCACTGCATGGATCTGGCAGGGGCGGTTCTTGCAAGCAGGAGACAGTCCCACTCCTGAGCCACAAAGTCAGATTTTGTGGACCTGCCCAAGGCTGTTGTCATTTCACAGGTCTCAATGTGATGAGCTATGGTATTATTTCACAGAGATGGTCTCCCATAGCCTCTTATGCTCCACAGTCACAAGCAGTGAGCTGAGAACAAGGCTGCCAACACGATGCCTTTATTCTTCCTTTCTTTCAGGAATTTGGCAGTGCTCTAATATTAGTAGTTGTAGCCATCACCCATTACTAGAACTTTCTTTACAATGAAAACAGAAGTCTGGTGAAGTTAGGGATGGGTCTTTTGGCCTTTATTTTACCACAGGAAAGAAGTAACCACAAACTCCCCTGGCTTTTAGTGCTAAGTGCAGAACTTACTTCATTAGTTTGCCTGCCTCACAGAATTTTTTCATCTCAAATTGAAAAATGTAATCAGTGCGTTTCTGACCCCCAGAGGGAAAGGCTTGGGAGCCAACTGCATGGATGTGGTGGTGAAACCATGAGGGTCCATGTCTTAGAGGAGCAGGCAAGTGGGTGTTAATGTATGAAGGCAGAATGCCATCCCCTCAGTTCCAGCAGTTGTTCATAGGCAGCATCTTTTGGTTCAAGACAGAAAGTTTGCCACGGGGAGCCTGTCCTACTTTTTAGGCCTTTTTTTTACACAGAGTTCTCCATATTTCATTTTTTGTTCTGTTCTTTTTTAAATTTTTTTGCACACTGCACATAGTTTTATTGGTGATGGGTGAACTCACAGTCCTCTGATCCAATGTAGGATTAGGAAAGGTTTTCTGTGGAATGCTACTTTCTGAGCAGAACTTTGCCTTTTGAATCCATGAACTGCAGACAGACTGCCTACCCAAGCCATATCAAACCCTCCTGGCGATTGTACAGCCAAGTTTACTGAAAGAGGAGCACAGGCCATGTGTGTTAGCTGGGACACTGAAGTCCCCTTCAAATAAGAGGTCCATGTAGGGAGCCAGAGAGACAGTCTGGGCTGTTTCAGCTTAGAGAGCAGGAGCTGTTTTAACACAGCCTCCCATGCTGTGCTGCACAGCTTGGCTGAAGGCTGTGAGCTGCATCTGCTATATGAGATAGATCCTTACTCCATCCCACCACCATGTTCCTTTAATGAGCTTTTCCACTTCCTGCCTGATAGGTGCACCTCTGACCTTACCAGACACAGCTGCGTTAAATGTTGTTTTGTAAACATGGTTTTGCATATTCCTTGTCTGCCTGGACCCATTTGCTTCTCCATCTTAATCCGTATAGACAGGTAGCTCAGCAGGACAGGGCCTGGTTTGGGGTCTGTATTTTATGGTCTACGCTGGCAGCATCTTGTGGTCTTGGTCATCTCCCCAAGTCCCCCAGGTTGTGGTCAGACAACTTGGAAACAGAGGAACAAAAAGGAAATGGCCTGTGCTCGTTCACCTGTGAAACAACAACAAGATACTTGTTCTGTCTCTGACAAGTGTCAGCTGTATGGTCTGGATATCTGAGGCCCAGATTTAGCTCCGAAGGACTGCTTTGCTTTCTGGTCCACTGTAGTGCCTGAGTTGGACACCTCCCTGGGGCAGTCTTTTCCAAGTGCCTGCCTATCATGTGTTTTTTGTCTTTGCTTGCAATGTGCTCCTGGCCAAGGCTTCCAGCAGGGAGCCACAGTGACTCCAGGCTTCCCAGCTCCTAGAAAATGTCAGTACTTGTTCTGCCATTATGAAAAAAAACAGAACTATGTCTGTCTTTCAAGGTGGAGGAGGAGGTGGCTTAGAGAAAAGGGGTGACTTGGCCAGCTGTGCTCAGTGGTAGTCATAATAAAGGTTCAGAAAACCTTCAGGGCTGTCATGCAGATCTCTGTGAAGAAATGACCACTGCCTTGTGTCTCCTTGCAGGGGGCCGGGATCTGGATGCTTTCCAGGAGCGTGAGGAGAGCCGGGCAGCACTGGATGATAATGAGGAAGTGATGCGTGCCCTGCTTATCCACGAGAAGAAGACGCCTTCTGCTTCCACAGTCACTGTTGGAGGTGCCGCTCCTCTCTCCGGTGGCAACGCTAGTGACTCTGAGAGCGAGACAAGCGAGTCAGAGGAGGAATCCCCTCCCCGCGCTGCTGCCACGGCCACCACAACGTACGGGCTGGAGGAGGAGGATGAGGATGAAGAATTTGAGGTGGTGGCAGAAGACCCCACTGTCACAGTGGCTGGGCGCCCACACTCTTACAGCCAAGTGAGCCAGCGCCCTGAGCTGGTGGCCCAGATGACGCCAGAGGAGAAAGAGGTTTACATTGCCATGGGGCAGCGCATGTTTGAGGACATGTTTGATTAACTGATTCCTCCCATGGCGTTTTTTAAAAAGTGACTTTTTAAGCCAGAGACTCCCTAGTAAAACAGAAGACTGAAGCGCGTCTTTCCTCCCCTGTGTGCGGGGACGCTGCGGCTCAGCACTGCTAATCTCAGGCATCTTGCTCACCAGAGCAGGGGAGCAGGAAAGCTGCATGTGCCAAAACAGGTAGGGAAGGACAAATCTCAGAAGTGAAGATGCTTGCAAAGTAAAAATCTGTTTCAGGCTGCGCTGCACAGGCACTGCTTTAACTTTCTCCAAGGCCCTAGCAGCTCCTTTCCCCGATTGCTTAGAGTTGTTTTTTGTTGCAGATCCTAGTGAAGTCTACATCCCTGCCCTCAGAGGACATAAGGGCTCCATAATCCGAGCAGAGTGCTCTGCAGAGGAGGGCGTAAGTAACATACAGCTGCCTGTGATCAGCAAGGGGAGAGGAGAGGGAGGCACTTTGCTGATGGCAAGCTTGGGCAAGGCTTGTAGCTGACCAGTTTGCCAGTTGCCACTGGCCATCAGAGTGGCTGTTTCTAAGCAGGCCTGTAGGCAGCAACCTTTTCTTGCTCCCGTTCACTCCTTACTGGGACTCAGAACCTCAAGGTCAGGTGTAACCTGAAAAACTCAGTGAAAGCCTTGGCAGGCACACACAGTCACCCTTTGTCAGTGTAACAAATGCCCTCCATGGCTCTGAGCTGTCAGAGTGCTCTGACTTACCAGGAGATACCTTCATTTTCCAGTATTGTTGCCTGTTGCTTCTACCTAGCCCTGTCTAAACTCCAGTGTTGCAAACAGTTCCTAGTGGGCAGGGCTGCTGTCAGGCAGTGCCAGAGAAATGGCATAACTAGTTTTTATTTGCAATCTCACCAGGGCTGTATGATTTTAAGAGGAATTATACAACTTTGAATTCTGCTTTGGCACATTCTTTTACCACAGAAAAACATTTATCAGTGCCTATAGAGCAATATAATGTTTGTAATGTTTTTCTCTTTCAATTGAAAATGTTGCTTTTTTAAAATTGTTGACTTTTCCTATACAGTACTACAATAAAACAAAATGATAAAAGAATTCTGTGTTCCAGAGGATAGAGGCTGCATTACGTGCTGTTCCACTTACATGGGCAGCACAAATTTGCTGTTCACTGAGACTGTAAATCTGTTTTATACTAACTATGCTTTCTATGTTCTGCTAACCTTGTAATGCCTCCTTTGTGATTTGATTTTCAGCTTCTTGATATTTTGAGTCCCCTCTTTTTTAAATAGTATTTTAAATTTTCTTTTAAGTCATTTTCAAGAGGAATAAATAAACATAAACTTCTCCCCTTTGTCATCTTTCAGTTTGTCTTGTGCCTAGTTGGGAGTGTTGTTTGCTTATCATTTTGATTTACTTGATTCAAGAAAAAAAAAACAATTTGTTCTCTCCTTTGAGAGAAGGATTATTTGAAATCCCACTGCACATGTTTTCTCCTTACTAGAGCTTCCTTGAATGCCTCCTGGAATCTCCTGCACTTCCAGGAAGAATGTTTCATTAACTGGTGCCACAGGAGGCCCTTTTTGATCAGCGCTTCCCTTCCTTTCCTTCTTCCTTAAGTGAAAGCTGATGGTAGAGGTCTCACAGACATCATGTTGCTAATTAAAATGGTATTCTGGTGTAGACAAACCTCCAAGATCTGGTATCAAGCTTCTAGATAACAAGTCACAGAGCTGATAAGTTAGATTCAGTGATCAGCTAACAGTAAAAATGTGCTGTACCCATTCTTTCTTGATTTAATCTAACTGAATTCAGTGTTAACAATGGAGAAAAGCAGGTAGATTTATAAGGAGCCAGACAGACACTGAGAACTAATCCTGAATACAGTACAGCTACTTGTGCTCATAACTCACCAGGACTTACATACTGAGTTTTTAGTTTGCAAAATCAAACTGTAGGTTTAGTAAAGCTTATGTGAAGAAACATGGAGCATAATCATCTATTAAGTAGTGTGTCTACTTAATAAACAGATTTAATTGTGGTTTGTGCAGGAGTTGTAGCTTTTGTCATTCAGCAAGCCATGTCCTGCACATGAGGGAATTGGAACGGCGGTTTTTAGGACTTGCCTTCCATCTCTCGTCTGCCACATCCAGCCCTCAGGAGGACTGGAAAGGTCAAGGTACTTGAGCAGATGTCATCAGTGTTTCCTGCCCTCTCTAACAGCTCCTGGATTCGAAAGGATGGCTGCTCTGCTCCGTACCAGCCAGTTCAGGCTGTTGTCCATACACTGCTACTTCCCTGTTGTGACAAGCTCTGCTTGAATGAGCAGGAGCACATACAGTCAGTAGTGTCCTCTTTCTTTTCCTGCAGCTGAAGCAGAGCTCTACACACATGCCAGGAGGGAAAGAACAGCCTCTGCAAGCAAAGCCAGGCACTGCCAGCAGGTTGGTGCTAATGCAAGGGATAAAGCCATCAATTCTGAGGAAGGCCCAGCCATTTCCTCTGCCTGCTGGACCACATGTGCTGCATTAATGCTAACCAAATAACACTGTGAGTGTGGTCGAGTGCTGAAGCCTTCCTGGGTGAATGTTCTAAAACCATTCAAACCAGGTGCTGTATCTGCTTCCGGCTTGAAGTGCATTTTATCTGACAAGTGATATTTGAGAGTTCAAGAAGCACTTGAACAATGCTCTCAGGCACATGGTGTGATTCTTGGGGCTGCTGTGTGCAGGACAAGGAGTTGGACTTTGATGATCCTTGTGGGCCCCTTCCAACTCAGCAGATTCTATGAATCTGAGAGGCCAAGGCTGGAAAGAGAACTGCATTTCTCTCTGCTCGTGCTTCTCTTCCCAAAGGTCAGAGGTACTTTTCCCAGCTGGGCAACAGCTGCCTCTGTTCCTATTCCTGTTGCAGCTCAAGGAAACTGCAGTAGAGTGATGCCCTCCATGGCCGAGCACAGAGCAGGCTAGAGCAGATCAGTTAAGCTGTTGATGGAGGGAAAGTACACTGTCAACCCTGGAAAACAGGAATGTTACAATCTTTTCTACTAAGCTTCTGAAAATTGGCTTCCTCCATCCAACTCTACTTTTCCTGTGTTGGTTTCTCCTTCAGACTCAGATTGAACAGACTTGCTCTGTGAGAGTCAAGAGATCTGAAGATTCCCCTGGAGGAATCCTGGAGGGCAGAAAAATAGCATCACCTCCTCCCTGAGACATCTAAGGAGCTATGCCTCGGTGATGCCTGCAGTGCCAGGGCATGCTGTGAAGTTTGACAGGGCCTGGGGGGGAACAGCCTGCTGTGCTTGGGTCTCTGTCTCCCACTGTGCCTCCATAGGAGGAGAGAGAAAATTGTCTCAGGAATCAAATGCAAGACAAAGCCTTTATGGAAATGGACAGTTTATGAGCAGGTGGAAAGACATGTCAGCAGCAGGGCAAGCCAGCGGGCTGTCTGGGGGCAGGTTGTGGAGGAGAAGCAGCAGCATCCCCGTTCCTCTGCTCTGCTATGTGTCAGCGTAAACAAGGGAGGCTGTGGGCTCTGCCCTTGGAAGAGGGAGGTGTCACTCAGTACTGCAGATAATTGCTCTGGGCTGCCCAGCACTGGTATTGCCTTATCCCACTGGAAGCCCTGGGCAAGGTAACCATGCCCCAGGCTTGTTCACAGGAGGCTTGGGAGTATTGAGAATAGACAGCCAAAGATCCCAAAGCATCCCAATGCACTCCAGTTTAAAGTGTATTGACTGTGAGACGAAACAGCCTCTTCTCCAGGAGCCCAGGAGCTGAGCTGCTTCCAGAATAATGATCAATATTTACAAAGTCCAAGGAGATCATCACTCATACAGTCTTGATAGGAGGCGTAGCCAGATGCTTGAATCTGTTTAAGATGTAATTGCACAGAAAGTCATGGAGAGGCCACTGCTAAAAGGAGTGGCAGTAGGGAGCGATGTCTGAGTGCTGGTGCTCCTGGAAAGCTGCCTGCCTGCTCCCTCCTAGCAAGCAGAGAGCAGAGCACCGGCTGTGCTGTTTGGGACTACACTTCTGTCACTATAGCAGAGCTATTTTCTCTCTCTTTCAAAGTTATCCAGGGAAATCTGGGCTTTTGCCTGTTTGGGATACCTAAATGAGCTGCCAGAAGGTGGTTTCTTACTTACCAGCATTTAGATAGAGAATGAACCTAATTCATATTTAAACAGAAATCAGATTTTGGAAGCACCTGCTGTATCATTAAAAAACATTAAGGACATTGAATATTTGTGCAACCATCCTGAAGCAGCAGACAGAGACTCTGAATGAGATGCTTTAAATATAACAGGTATTTTTGCTTAAAATATGTTTGTGACCCAAATATAATTTAATTTCCATGCCTTTGAACAGTTTGATGCTAATGAGCCAGCCGGGGATGGCAGTGAAGAGGCTGAGCCAGCCGCATCGGAAGCGTCTCGGCTCCACTGCAGTGCGTTAGAGAGACCCTGTGTGTGCTTCGCCCCGGCTGCACGCAGCCACCAATGCGCAAACCCTGCCCAGAGCTGGCCACAGCAGCACAGGAAACCTTGGGCGGCTCAGCCAGAGAAACAGGCGGGCATCCAGCCTGGAAATTAAGGCTGATCAAATGCTGTTCCATGAGCATTAATGTCTGTGTACAAAAAAAGGTGCATCTGGCAAGGAGGAAAAATCACATCTCATATAGATGTGATTAAAGCCCTGGCATACTGCTTCTGCTTATTTTTCACCTGGAATCCGTATCACCAGCCTCTGCCGTCCCATTACGTGCTGGAAGAAGGAGGGTGAGCAGTGCTAATTTTGCAGTGAGCTAAAACTGTGCGTAGAGCGGAGAAGCCTGGCTCAGTTCCCCCTGGTAGAGGGATCCTCCTAGTCTTAAACATTTATTTTCTGCACTTCTGACAATGAAAATCTGCCTGATCCAATGTTAACTTTGCTAGGCACTGTTAGTGGAGTCCATGCTTTTCCCATAACATGCATTATGGGGTTACAGGTACTCCAAACACCATTAAGGGTTGCGACCAGCTGACCTGGGTACACTTAGGTTGCAGTGTCTGAAACAGCCCTGTCCCATATGAGGGAGTGATTGATTGGGTCATTTTGGTCAGATTATCCACACCTGCCTTTTGCAAAGGTGCTGGTGGGTTCTCATGAACTCAACCCCTCTGTGATCACACATGGATGTCAATTTAATTAAGTTTCAAGTCCTTTACCACCACCACCACCAAGCAGCTCTGGCTTGTGCTGTGTCTGCTCTTGGGACATGTGGCACTGTCATGCTGAGGTGCACCATGCAGATCTGAGCCATGACTGCCTCAGGCTGTACCACATCCTGGCAGAGAGGTTTAATGAATGGTACATCTGTGCTTTCTCCAAAAGCAAAGCTTCGGCTGGGCTTGGGCCCCCTAATTTCCTACAGTGGGGATGGAACTGGCATCAGCTCCAGGCTGGTCACTCCCTTTCACCCATTCTTTGCTGCTTGAACTAGATATGATTTGGTAGGGCTGGGTTTGATTTTCTTTTTTGTAATGCTTATTCTTTTTGTTCCTTGAGAATATTTTGAGTTGCTGGATTTCTCATGTTTTCCTGCTGCTTCAAACAAGAAAAAAAACATTTTTTAATGCAAGTGAGGCTGTAAAATCTTTTTAGGGAGACATATCTGCTCTCCCTGCCCTGTCACAACAATTATTCTTCCATTGCCATACAGTGTTTTCTTCCAAGATGTATGCTTTCAACATCTCTCAGCCCTTCTGGTGATGTCAGGAGATGAAAACTATTCCCATTACAACAGGGAAGAGTAGAGGGAAATGGAGTTAGAGGAAAATAGGGCCTTTAGAAAATGGTGCATCAAGAGGGAAATTTCACTTTTGCATACTCTCCCAGGCCACATGGGTGCTGTATCCAAGCAAGGAAAAATACAATGTGCTGAAGAGGGACTTGGCTTATAGTGCGCTTATCCTGCTGTATTCCCTTGCTTCTGAGGCCCATTAGGAAGGGTAATATTCTCCAAGTGTGCCAACCTTTCGTAAGTTGTATAAAAGCAACCAACTTCTACAGGAGCCTGCAGGTCCATTTGAATGGTCTGACTCCCGCTTTCACCATCCAGAAAGGTTCGGTGCAAAAATACCTCGCAGCAATTAGTTGCAAAGCCAAATTCAGTTGTCACATTAAAAAGTACCTCCTTCTTTGAATATTTCACTTGAGTGTGCTGTTATGTCTGTGTATGAGAAACAAAAACATAAAGCCATGCAGGGGGCTGCTCAGCCCTCCTCAAACATGTCTACCTTTGGGAGCATTAACAGGTAAGGACTTTGGTACAGTTTTAGGTAGGAGCTAAGAGCAGCAAATGATAGTAGGAGTTTTTGGTAACTAGACAATTGTCTTGTCATTGTAGCCTGTCTGAAGTCCAGACTAAAAGCACTGCTCTCCACAGACAGCAGACATGGGTTCTTACAGAACACGTGTCAAAATGCCACGTTTTCAGTGCTTTTAGTGTTGGGTGGGTTTTTCTTTAACTCTTTGCAATTTTTGCTCCTCATGCAGTGGGCATAAGCATCTTTTGGTGCACTTATGGACCAGGTGCTACCACAAACTAAAAACCTCCAGCTTGGCAGAGCTCCTTGTGGGATGGCTAATTCACATGCTAATGGGATGTGCCCCAGGAAAGGTGTGAGTAAAGCCATTAGAAATATGCAATACAAGCCAAAATAATACTGTGTGCAAAGCAGCTTGTTCAGTGGCCAAAACTGATGAACAGGAGATGAACAGCTCCCTGTTTGCAGAATGTGTAGGGCAGACTGCAGTGGACATAAAAACTGCTTCGTGTCTAACTCGGTCCTAAAAAGAGCATCAACACTGTAAGTCCATGTTGGAAGGGAAATAAATCATGCATCACTAAGGGATTATTTATAATGTTTGTTGAGTAGAAGGGTGCAGGGGTGCAGTGAACCAGAACCTTTCTCTGTCCCATACAAAAGACACTTGGGCACCTGGGGATGTAACAGTGAAGCAGAAATGGGAATAGTTCTGACCTCACAGCTGCCAATGGATTGCTTTGCAGAGGAAATCCAGCATTTTTTAGCACTAGAAGAAGCCAAATGTTCCATGAGACCAGTGCAGTCTGTGCTGTAGCAGTGGCAGCTGCAGAAACAGAGAGAGAGCTGTTGTGATTCAGATACTCATGCTTGTCCCCTTTGTTTTTTATAGGAGCCATGGCCATGCTACAGGATTCATGGAACACATTAACAGAAAGAGCTCTACATGGAGCATTGTCTGCTAGAGATGGTTACTTTCCTTCCTTCCTGGCCTGGCCACTTCCCCCAGCCCTCCCCTTGTATTTTGAAGAGGAAAAATATGAAAAGTAATGAATTTTTGCTTTAAAGAGGAGGAACAAAACAGATGATGCACAAGCCTGTAGCTTAATGGCAAGGAATCAAGGAGAAAACATGGTTGCAGGTGACTCTCAGTCCATCTTGCTGCTAACTTTCCTCACAGAATCTCAGAGGGCCTCACAGGAGAGCAGGAGCTGAATTGCTTGAGCTTGGGTGGACTCTCCAATCCATCCCAAAGGGACAGAGCAGGGGGCTCCCACGCACATTTCCAAGGCACTGCACAACTGAAGGGTGAAATCTCTGCAAAAGTGTAGAGGAAAGTGAAGAAGTATCAGGAGAGCAATAAACAGGGCACTTACGTCCTCCTTAATCACAGCCCAGCCTTTAGGAGGTCTGCAGGGAGAACTAATGGATTAAATACAGGTATTAAATGAAATCTTGGAAACATTTCCCTCACCTGG
This sequence comes from Manacus vitellinus, assembly GCF_001715985.3. NCBI lineage: Eukaryota > Metazoa > Chordata > Aves > Passeriformes > Pipridae > Manacus > Manacus vitellinus. The sequence goes on from NW_021940122.1 coordinate 7,921,635, forward strand.
CAGGACTGAGAGGCTGATGATAATGAGGGAGTGCTCACAGTGCATCTGAGCTGCAAGAGATGACCAAAGGAGTGAGGGCCACAGTCCTGCTAGGTGGCCATGGGATTTAATAACCTGGGTTTGCCCTCTTGCTGCCAAGGCCAGTCTTGAACTAGGGCAGTGTGAACTGCCCCTCAGGTGACCGTAGCTCAGCTAAGTATGAGGGGTTATCTGCTTTCTCTTTTACTAAGTGGATGGTATGGTTGGAGCCCCTTCATGACCAGGTGGTTCGCAAGTGTTCACAGAGAGGGCAGGTCTGCCCACAGCTGAAACCAGCACTGTGAACTCATCTCCAAAAACTAAAGGTCAAGGGCTGTGGGCAAAGCTAACACATCTGTTGGGAGAAAGCAAATCATGTTAATAAATGGTGTAATAATTCTAAGTATTTTCTCAATATAAGGCTAAATTAAAGTAATACACTTCTTAGGGACAAATCGACAGCAATCAGGCTAATCAAAGTGATGTCTAAAATAATCCAACACAAGTAGAAAATCCTATTTAGCTAAGTAATGATACCATCATTTTATTCAGTCATTTTCAGAGTATAAAGAGAATCCTTCATCTTTGAAGTCAGTGACATTAGTTTCTCCAGCTCCTTTTCTTTTTCCTAGCATACTTCCCGTTGCTTTCAGAGGGTCACTGGCTGGGATGCCTGTCTCCCACAGTCATCCTGCCAGCACCACCTCAATAAAACCCCAGCAGCAGTCGTGCTTCATGAACATACACCATTTAGTTGCCGAATTAGAGGTTGCTTGAGCATTACTGGGAGTTGAGAGTTCCCCCTTATGTTTTAGACCAAATCACACTGTGGTTGTGGCTGCTGCTGCTGCATTGGCAGTGGGGAAAGGCCAGGTCTATGAGGTGCAGCCAAGATCAAGGTAATGATCAGGTCTGCAAAGGGCTGTGCTGGGTATAGCAGTTGTGGGACTGTGAGTGACAGTGACAACACAGCAAAGCTGGCCCTGCTGGTGGGACCTAATGTCATAATGCAAGCAACAGTAATTAAAACAAAGCACCAGCCTATTATTTGAATAATACCCCCACCCCTTAAAAGAGCTTCTGTTCTCAGACTCCTAATTCAGCCCACTGGTCCCACTGACAAGGCTGTATCAGAACCATGCCTCCTCAAGAGGCAGCCCCAGGTGAAAAGGGGATGGAGGAGATGGGCATAGAAATTAAGAATTAACAGTTAATTCATTCATCAGATCTACGCAGGCTTTCTATCTCTTCGCTAGCTTGTAACACACACAGTCCCACCATTGTTCTCACTATGGAATTTTTTAGATCCTTGTCTTCCTTGAATGCAAGTAACTTTTAACTCACTACTAATTTCCCTCCATTCATAGTTTTATTCCTGAAATTAACAATTGACATTTCCTCTGTGCTGCTGAGAAGCAGTTATGCCTTTACAGCTATGATCTACCTGCTGTGACTTCTGGAACCATATTCTTCCTGCCCAGGAATCTCCAAACTACAGAAATGTTTTTGACTCATTTCTTTTGCCCTTGTACCAGACTCCTCTGGTTTTTATCCCTAGAGCCCCAGCAGGCAATTAAGTCTTTTCCTTTGGTCCTTGGCTGTGCCATCACCTCCATTGCCCTGGTGTCAAGGAGAAGCCCATACACAGGAAGTTTCTTCAGAAACTCTCCATTGACCTGGGTTGCTTTTCTCCAGCTATGGAGATAAATGACAGTGAAGTCACTCATCTGTTACATGATCTGCCATCTGGAGTGATTATCCCCCATACAGAAGGGAGTTAACATGAGCTGAGGGATTCCAGTACATCTCAACAGTTTTATAATAAGTGAACTTTAAAAGAGGATTAGATGCAAAAACCATCACCATGCCTTTCCAGCACCAGAGGCACTGGAGATGTAAATTTAAGGACATAGTCACTATAACTACCTGAGTTATGGCTTCCCAGGGACACCATGTCTTCTCTCTTTTTCCTCAGTCTGAACACTGGAAGATCATCCAAGGGCTCCGCTACTCGGGTGAGCAGAAAAATCTCAATAATGTGGAACATAATGGAGAACAAAGTGCAAAGGTGCTGCAGGGGTTCTGCAGAGTGGGAGCAGGGACCTGGAAACAATCCTTCCTTGTTCCTCTTGTTCCACTGGCTCCTGCACTCTCCAGTTTCCAGTTAGCAGAGGCCTGTCCCAGTGCCACCATACAGCACTGCTCCCAGGGCATGAGCCAGTGTTGGCACAGAGATACTTGGTTTGCTCTGGAGTAGCAGGAGTGCCATCAAACCAGATGTCTTTGGAGTCCATCTGTCTTTACACAGAGAATTGTACACAAAGCACCCTCATGTGCATTCTGAAGAGAGCTCACTGGCCCCATGGTTTAATCTCTATGGTTCCATGCTGTTAAAAAGCTGCCAAAGTGCTTCTGGACCACCGCTGGTAACGTCAGCGATGGCTGGGCTTGCAGCATAGGACATCCAAAGCATAACACCAGTTTGGATGTGAAATGCTACTACAAGAGCCAGCTCCCATGTCTCCATCTGCAGTGCAGCACATCCACAGCCTGGACAAATGATCTATGAGAAGCTGGGATTTTATTATATTTTATTGCATTATTGTCTTTTCAAGTATGTGTGTCTCCAACAGTACCTGCCAACTTGCTGCCCCACTTGGGTGACAGGCACTGTGGGACACTTGATCACCATCAGGGTGGCACTGTCAGCAACAGAGAGGGCTGCTGCAGGCTGCTCATGGGGGCATTGATCCCATGAGCTCAGGGGAAGAGCCTAACTGTAGGGGAAAATGGGAAATAACCACTCAAGGGTGTTACGAGACCTCTGGAGCCACATGATCAAGCGAGCCAAACACCCTTCTTGTATCACGGACTTTCTTCATGCAGCCACCAAGTCTCAGCTGTGATTTTTTTCCAGCTGTGCCGGTGGCATATGCCTGTGAGGGGATTTTGAACTGAAGGGTTTAGCTGTACTGGTGCAAAATCCCTGCTGTAAACAAGGCTGATGTCTGTATCTGCCTTTCATTCTTGTAGCAGCCCTTTCCTCTCTCCCCCTTCTCCTCTCTAATAAAGACATCCTGGCAAGCTTCCTGTTTTTCAAGAAGGCTCATAGCTGCCAGTTGCCCTGGCTTTGGCTTCATGTGTGCCTCTTCCTCTGCCCCTATTAATTCCCCTGTAAATCGGATCATGATGAAAGGGAAGCGGCAGTGTAATTTAATTGTCCTCCAAGCAGAGCGCAGTGGAGAGGGATGCTGGCAAGGAGAAGTCCTGCTCATGAGACGCCCTTTTTATCCCTGTATTTTGCTTTGGGGCTGCGGGTGTGTCTCAGCATTAGCTTTCTCTCTCCAGGTCCCTTCTCGTAATGCCCAGGAGTGAATCATGGAAGTTTGCTGTGCTGCAGCTTCTCCCCATAGGGAAAATCAAGACATCCTCGCTCTGTACTGGATGTAGGAGTGGGGGATGGAGATTAATTAGGCAGTCGTTGGACAGAGCTCTGAAATATAACATTCTCCCTCATTGTGGCTGTCAGGCAGCTCATAACTTGGCAGAGCACTGTTGGATCCTGTCCTGTCTCCAGCGAGTGGGAGTTGGGGATGCAAGAGGGATGGGGAGCAGAGAGATCTGTGTCGGAAGTATTTCCAGCAGAGAGACAGGCTCCTTAGCACAGAGAGCAGGGGCAGCAGTCGCTGCAGCTGATGCAGGTTGTGAAATGACTCTGGAGCATAGTTTAAAAGCACAGAGACTCAGACACACAAACCAACCACTTTGGGTAGGAAAGCACTGCACACGAACAAAGCCCAAACACCTCTGTGTAACTGAGCTCTTTCCCCCAAGCAAACTCGTGGTAACACAGATTATGGCACAGCTTTTCCATTAGGGCTTGCTGGGATGCCTGTTTCCCTATGCTGGGTAGAAGCAGGGACAGCTGGACAGCTGCTCTGCTCCAGCTGATGCACAGTGACATGTTTGCCATCTCATCTTTACTTGAGCTTTTCCTTGAGGACAGTGTTGACTCTTTTCTTCCTCTTCTTTGAATTCCACTAAAACTTCTACTTGTTTCTAAACCTTCAGGAAATAGTCTCTAACAATTGGGAAATTACATTAAAATGATGTTTTACTGGGGAGCTTCTATCTGCTATGGTGGGAAAGCATAAGGAAGGTGTTGAGCTGTAGTTGAGGGACACTGGGATCACCTTTGATCTCAGGTGAATTTATTCTCAAAGACTCTGACACTGACGTGTGAGCTCATGTATGTATGATGGAGAGATAGGCAGCAGGGACTTCCTGCATGGAGGTGGAGGACCTTGCACAGCTTTCTTTGCCCAAATGGCTGGAACAAGATGGGGGAGGAGAGTGGGGCAACCTTGAGCCTCTCTAAGCGAGGAGCTAAAACTCTAACTGCTGCCATGACTAGACTTGCCATCAAAAGGGGTCTGCTGTTAATTAATAGATAACCTGAATTTAAACAGTCACACATAAAATGTGCAGCACCAGTGGGAACCTCTCACTAGCCCTTCAACTACTGCTGAACACTTGAAACCATCAGCTACAATTACAAGCATGAACATTTTCATGGTTTGGATTGTTCTGTACTCTCTGCCCTGAAATTCCCAAGCTGGTTTTCAGTTCCTCTTCCCCACCAAGACCAAAAGGTCTTACTGGTAAAATATCCTCTTTCCACACTTTAAAGTGTCTGCAGTAGAAAATGTACATGCTTCTGACTTTCCCTCCAGGTGTCTTGAGATTTAATTAATCCCAAGTCACATTTGAAAATCTTACAAGACAGAGGCATAACGCTCATCCACTCGCATAGGAAAAGGCATGAGGATAATTGCTTCTGTGCCTCTTAGTATGGGGAGAATGTCTGTCAGATGGAGAGTCATTTCCTTACAAATTTCTGATGAATTACTCTTTCCATTTAAATCCTATAAAATAGTTATGTAAGTTGATCTGCTCTTGAGAATTTTGGCCCCTGAATTATTGCTGGATCAAATACTTATTGGTGGACAGCGTTCAGTCTATTGCAGGCTGCCTGGCTCTGCAACTGAAAGAGGGCAGGTTTAGATTGGGTTTTAGGAAGAAATTCGTCACTGTGAGGGTGGTGATGCACAGGCACAGGTTGCCCAGAGAAGCTGTGGATGCTCTGTCTCTGGAAGTGTTCAAGGCCAGGTTGGATGGGACTTTGAGCAGCCTGGTCTAGGAGAAGGTGTCCCTGCCCATGGCAGAGGGGTTGGAACAAGATGACCCAAAGCATTTTGTGAATGTCACGGTGAGATGGACTGGTAAAGATCTCCCATGGGCTGGCCCTCACCTCCCTGGATTAGGCTGTTCTTCAGACCAAAAGTGATAGGAAATGCTTTGCCAGAATGCAGCCATTCTGAAATCCTGCCAGAAGCAGATAGGAGCAAGGATGTACCTGATTTATGAAGTGACTTCATCTACTGTGGATGGTTCCCTGTGACGACTCAGTAGCTACATGCTCATGGCCACCAGGTCCCCTGCTCCTTGCCAGACCTGGAGTAATTTTTCCTGGTTTGGAGTTGAATATTCATCTACCAGGCAGCTCTAATGGTTAACACCAAATCTGTGTCTAAATCAGATGCCAAGTTCAAACACAAGGACAAGTCAATCACCAGGGACACAGCTGCTGAACAGGTAGAATAAGTAAGAGATGCAAACCAGAACAGTAGGGAAACACACTCAGACTTTAACCCTTGAGATGTTTATAACCCAGACTATTTACAGTGAGATGTCGAACATAATTTGAAGATTAACAAATAGTCTTGCAATGAAACAAGCAGGAGAAAAAACAGCAGCTAAAAACGTGTGTGAGGTGCCTCTGACCTGGTCACTCCAAGGATTGTTTAAAAAGGATTACGTAAGTCTGACAAACCCCTTCAGTTCCCATGTGATGAGGAACTGCAATACCAGACAAACTAAAAGTACAACCTGATTTCTGGTGCACATAAGACTAAATCCCATTGCTGTACCTCCACTTGACCTGCAGGATGTCCCAGTCTGTCACTGCTTCTGATGGGTTTTTCTTGTAAGTAAGAAACCACACAGAAGTCCCTGCTGGGAAAAGTTAGATATTGACAGCGGTCACCACAACCTTGAAAGCTTAATAAGTAACTCTTTCTGTATATCCGACACAAAGAGAATATCTTTGAGTAGACCAAATTGAAAATACCACATCTCATCTCTCCTGTGCTCACAGCACTCTTCCCTAGCGCTGTGTGAATGGCAAGTTCCAGGAAAAACACTCTCAAGCTGAAGGTGAGGCTGTAAGTACATGTGCCTGTGTATGTATACACATTTATCTATACACACCATTAAAGTACTTGTACCAAAAAGAAATACATGACTTATCTCTAAGATGTTCTCCTCTGCACAAGAGGTGAGGTGTGGAATTCAGTGCCCTTAGATGAGGTTATCTCCTGTATTTATGTACAGCTAAGTTAACTCAAGGCTTACCTGGTTTTAAACTTAGTACAAAGCTGTCAGGCCTAATGCTCCAGCTTTGTGCCTGTGACTTAATAGCACTGGAATCTATGTGTCATCTTGAGTCTAGGAGATTTCACTGGGACTTGATAAGGTACATGGGGTTTCTGGTACTTGCTGGTGGAAGGAGTAAATCTATTCTACATAGAAATATGCACATTTTAATTTCTTGTCCTCATTGCTTGATGAATAAGCAACCTTGGAAAGTGGTCAGAGCATTTCTGTTTGGTGCCACTCACTACCTGCAAAGTCTGAAGTTGGAGGTGAGGAGCAGAAGTGAGTCTGCAATCATGTTCTTGGCACTGTAGCACAGCCTCACAGCCTGGGTACTAGAGCAGCAGCAGGAAGCAAGTGTGTCCAATTTCTTTACAGGATGTGATTTCCATGCTTATCAGATAGTGGAAACTGGAATAAATAGAATTAATGATCTCTTGGGACCATTACAGACAGTGTCAGTGGTAGTTCTTAGGCAAAACGGCCATACTTTCCCACTCTAAGTGCCCTTAAGGAAGTCAACAAGCGTGCAAAGAAGGGAAATCCTGCTGCTATTTCCCACTTTCTCCAGCCATCTACATCAAATGCTTACAAATGAATGAAGGATGAGATTGAAAACAAAGGTGAGAAGAAAAGTTCAGCACTCCCATTGGACAGAGGATGCTCCAGAAAAATCACTGCTGAGGCTGGTGCCACTCCTGGAAGACTGAACAATATTCAGAGTCATTGTAAAGGGACCCAGAAATCTGACAATTAACTAGAGAGGAGCAAGGTGCAGAGCAGGACCCTGTAATAGCTGGATATGCCTGTTTCTGGGAATACGTGCTGCTGTCTTCCAAGTTACATCATCTTCAAAGGGATATATTAACACTATAGGATGACAAACCCCACAAGGCTACTGTCACTTCAGTGTCTTGTTTCCCTGATTCTCCATTTTCAGCCTCCAAACACAGGACAGTTTAGGGGAGTGGTACATGCTGAAGTCACCCCTTTTCCTTGCTGAGGAGTAGTGATGGAGTTGGGAGGACCCAGACCTGGGAGCCCAGCAGCACTGCCAGGTCCTAGAATTATACAGGGGGAAGATAGGGAATGGTCCCCCTAGGAGGAGAGACTACATAGATTAAGACTGTTGCCCAGAAAAAGTAGATAAAGACTCCAGAGGAAGCATTATTCACTTTCTTATGTGATTTCACTGGATGTCTCTTGAGTTATTGGGCAGCGTCTTTGCAACCACCAGGAAGGGCTTCTTCCACAAGACACTCCACACACAGTGGAACTAATCACTGTGGGATATTGTGAGGGTAGAAACCATGAATGTGTTCAAAGTCACTTGAAAAAAAAATCAGCAGATGGAGTTTGTTGATAGACAAGAGGCAACTTCTGATAAAGCAGCTGGCTATTTAGGAATGTCTCCTTCCCTGTGGCCCTGGTTTTTCCCTCCCTCCTAAGCTTCTACCACTGATTGGACTGGCAGCTGGCCCCAGTGGTTTCTTGCTCTCACACAATACTTTTTAAAGATTTAAGTTTAAAATGAGGAGATGCAAGGTTCTGTCCTTTCCAGTTTTGTCTTTTTGGGAGCTAGTCAGATCCTTGGTGAGGTAGCTTTGAGCACTGGACTGCTCCTGGGACTGCGGATCATGACCTACAACAAGGTCTGGTTTTCTCTGCCAGTTACAGAGCCTTTTTAACTCTGACACCACTGTGCCCCTCTCCTCAAGGGCCAAGATGTGTATCTCAGCCTACAAATTCCAGCCCTGATTCTGGAAGGACTCACTACTGAGATGACAGCTACCTATTAAAGATCCAGTTTTCATAGTAGAAAAGGAACCATAAAAAAAATGAAAATTTTAATTAATGCTACTGATGGCTTATGGAAGAAAAGCAGTAAGAAACACCTTTGGTGTGCGACTGATATTAAAGTAATCTTAAAATTACTTTTCCTCCTTTGAAAGTAAAAAATAATTAACTCTGAAGTGCTGGCAATATAATACCAGCTCTGAGAGGTAGTGCATATATTTAGTACTTTAGTTGTCCGGTTCTGAGGGATGCCAGGGGACAGGGTTTATAAAAAGAATATTATCTCTACATCAAAGAGGTATTATTTTTCGTTTTAAAGGAGTTCACAGTCACAGAACAGTCAAGCTCTTCATAAGCAATTATTAGCAGCAAGGATGGCAACTGAGCAAAGCAAATCTTTGAAAATGGGCACTTTTATTTCTCTAGATGTTTAGGAAAAAATTCTAGGGAGTTGCATTTGCTGAGGTGTATCCCAAATTCTGGTCCTGGTGTCAAAGGCTCCTGGTGGGAATATTGAGGAAACGGGAGTATTTTCCCCGATGAAAAGTCATTAAAAGCATAATCTCACTGTGCTTTGGTTATGTTTTGTCAGTCACCTCCAGACTTCAAGGCTCAATATAGTCCAAGATAAAACTTCTTAGACTTCATTGCCTTGAGGAGGCTCACTGGCTCTCTTGTACAGTTGATTATTCCAAGCCAGGTGAAGATGAAGTTTAACTGTGTGACTACCCAGCAGAGGCATGCTGCATACCATGCTGCACACCATCCTGCATACTGTGCTGTACACCATCCCAGAGCAAAGGCGTGGTGAGATGCCTGAATCTGCTCAGTAGGATGGGATGAAAACAGTTTTCAACCTCCTCTCTGTGGTGACAAAGCCACATCTTCCCAAATCACAGTGAACAGAAATGGGGCTGGGCTTGACAAATAGAAGTCACACGGGGGAAGAAGAAGCACAGCTCAATAAATGCCACTCACAAAATCACAAACTAATTGAAGTCAGGAAGGTGCTTCAGAGGCTATCCAGCCAAAACCCCCACTAAAAGCAGGCCCAATTAAAGCAGGTTATTCAGGGCTTTGTCCAGCAGAATTCTGAATAACTCCAAGAAGTGAGATTTGATAACTTCTCTGGGCACCATCTCAATCTTTGATGACCCTTACGATAAAGAAGCTTTTCCCATACCACATCTGAATTGCTCACCTCTCACCTTACACCTGTAGTCTCTGCTACAGTACCTCTCTGAGAAAAGTCTGGCTCCGTCTCTGCTGTGCCTTCTAATTGCAGATAGCAATAAGATCTCCCCATACCTTCTCCTGTTACATCTGAACAAATCCAGTTCTCCCGACTTCTCCCCGTATGCCACATACTCCTGTTCCCTAACTATCTTGGTGACCTGCTGCTGAACATCTTTCCTCACTGGGTAACCCAAAATGGAGGAGATACTCCAGATATGTTGTTAGGATGGGTCAAACAAACCGATTCTGCAATTGGAAATTCCAAACCTAGTGTTAGCAATATGCCCCCACTCTTGGGTAAGAAGTTTCCGTCTCTCTTGCTGGCCATACATGCCCATAACCAGACTGGGGATTTTGCACAGAGTATGGCAGGAATTCTGTAAGAAAAAAATAGAGTTTTGACAGATAATTAGAAATAAAAACAGGTGTAGGCATCAGATCAGCCATGAGTCCAAACTGTCACAGGTCCAGGTTCTGAATATCTGTAGAAACGCGAGCGTTTTGCACACCACAGCAAAGGCGGCAGCTGGGCGCGCAATTCAGATGCATCCTGACGTGAGCAGTCGTACCAATGTGGGAGCACAGCCCGCTCCCATTCTGTGGGATGACCATAGAGGCAGCAGATCACTGGGTGAGAGGAGAAGCAGGTATGGGACCGTGCAACTGCACTTGATGCAAAAGGGGGTTGTCGAGGTAAAGCTACTGTAGCAATAACATCAAATAAGAGCTGCAAGACTATAGATGCACGACCTTTGATGCTCCACAGCTCTTGCAGGTGGAAGAGAAAGACATGGGGATGGATGCCAAGAGCCCCTGGGGATCCTTTTTCTCCAGGCTAGTCTTTTTCTCGGCAATGATGAAAGTTCAGCAGATCCCTTCTCTGATGCAAAGTGGGTGGGCTGGCAGGGGATGAGCCAGTGATGAGCCAGTGTGGTGGGTTTTAAGAAGCGTTGGCTGAGCACATCAGCTTGGACGAAGAAAGAAGTGCTGAAGGAAAAGTGAGGGACCGCAGAGCCCTCCCACCCAGCCCACCATGCTGCCCTGCTGCTGCTGTTGGCAGGGAGTGGGATTATGTCTTTGTGTGGTTGAAACAGCTTGGTAAATATTGTTAAACAGCTTAAAATTCTCAAGGTGAATTGGAACAAAGAACAGGCTTTCAGTACTTTTATTATTTATATTTTCAACTGATGCTTTTTTTCCCCCTCTATTAATCAGGCTGTGACTTGTGGTATACTTCTGTGATAAATCACTCACCTTAATTATTGTGCCATTTAGAAATAAGCAAGGGGCTGGCAGCGAGAGAAGGTTTTGCTATATTATGCACATATATACGTATTCGATTTTATTCTGATGGACTGTTCCAGGCACGTGAAAGATCCAAGACACCAAGAGGCAGACACCAACATAGAAAATGTGTTTTAAGAGCAAAACCTGTTGTTAAAGCCAAGTTTCCATGTCCCGAAGACTGAATTATCAGAAGCAATTTCCATCCCATTGCTCATGACATGTGGATGTAGGATGCTTCTCTTCATAGCCATCTCTCATCCTCCCATATTCACTCACTCAGAGTTATAGCTCTGCCATTTTACCATGTCAGAAATCCTCCTGAGAAGCTATTTGCAATGCATATCAGTGTTTTTTAATTTAACGTTTGTTTTCAGGAGCAAATAGGCAATTGCCTCAAAAGGGGAGAATGAATGAACCTCACAAAACTCACGCTGGCCTCACATAACTCATTAACATTAGAAGACTCCCTGCATGGTGCTGCCAGGGTTGTTAAAACGTCACCTGTTATTTATGCTACTGCAGCCAAACAGTTCATTTATGACTGTAAACGAGCAGCAAGCTTGATGAACAAATGGAGACGCTGAGTCCCCCGTGCCTGTCGCTGCCCTTGGGCGCTGCACTGCCCGCTGCAACCCAGCACAGGGACACCTGGGATCTCTCACACTACTGCCGCAGTCTCACGTCTCATAAAGCTCATTGGTAATTGAAAAGTGCTTACTCCTCTTTAACTCAAGCACTTAGTGCTGCCTGGGTGGTTTTCCTAGGGAGAAACAGCCAACGACCCCACTGGTAATGAAGAACTGAAGTTCAAACTTAGAGCAGCAATTCACCCCAGGTCATGCATGGAAAATGCCTCTGCCTGTCCGGAGCTGTTGTGTTTCTTCAGTGCACAGGGTTTTTTTCCTGACACTCCTGAAGCTAAGCTGCCAACAGGGTATAAACCAAAAGGGATTCACTTAGATACCTAAGTATTGTTAAACACTTCATTGGGGTGCCCAGGCTTCCTTGCCCTGCAAGCCATGTACCAACTCCCCCGGACAGTGAGAAGTCCCGTGCTGCCCTGCACTGAACTGCTGAGAACATCTCTGGGTGCTGTTCCCTGGTGAGAAATGACCCATCTGTGTACCCTGCCTCATCTCCCAGCCCTCCACTGGCACTTCCAGGCTGGAAGATGGATGTTGAGTCCCCAGCTCCTCAGGACTGTTGGACCTGGCAGCCCAACATGGTAACTGAAGCTTGGCTGAATGGTGAAGTCCCAACAAAGGAGCTGTATGCTACAGGTTTGGAGTCAGCACTATTGAAACAATCTTACACTTGCTGGGGATTATATATATATTTTCTTTTAAAATATGTAAAAACAAATCACTTGGAGAGACAGAAACTGTCGATTCCCTTTGTGGAAGTGCAAACTCCACTGTGTGCAGACAGACCACTTCTGAGCCTGCAACAGTCTATTTGGTGCTTTGCAAGGACAATTTCCAGAGGTCAGCTATAGGCAAATAATTGTTACAAGGGAAAATTTTGGCATAAAAATAAGATCATTGTGTTTGAAAAAAACCTCATTATATTCCTCCCAAAATTCACAACCTGTTGTTCTATGAGAGGCTTTCTGGTCTCAAATCCATCTTAGTAAAGACAAAAAGTGAAAGTGAGAAGCAATAATGATTATTTCAAGCCTTATTATATGTAACAAATGAGAATAACAGAGAGTCTGGTGCTGTGCAAACAAGTCAACAGCTAGGAAAGAGACAGCTGATGGAAGAAGATAAAACATTAATGAAAAAATCCTGGGTTTAAAGATTAAGGGCAAGAAGGCATTATTTAAGTACACTAAGACCTAACAAAATCCTTGCAATCATACAGAAGAATAGGATTCAAAGGGACCTCTTCGATCATCAAATCCTCATGCTATCTGTAGTGCCATACCAAACAATCAATCCTCTTCATGGAAAAAGTGATATTAATCCTAAAGTAGTTCTTTTTGTCCCTAGATCCCAGGGGATGGAGGAGAGTGTAGAAACCATTTTAGAACCTGATATTTTGCTTGGTTATAACCTTTCGGTGATTTCGTACTTAAATTGGTTTGTCAGCATTTCACACCCATTCTCTCTGACAAAAATGCCACTCATCAAGTTCAGTAATGTCTCTTCCCTTTGTTAGTCCCTATAGCTCAAGTGTTAAAGGTGGCAGAGTTGTCAATTGTGGTAACACAAAAAGAAAAAGTATTCATTGAATATTTATGTTTTTTATTTGGAAAGAAATGGGACATGCTTATTTCACAGCAAGGAAGAAATACTTTCTATCTCAGCAGCAGCAGTGGAGGATGTCAAATAGCAACAATTACAGCAACATACACTAGCAGTACCAGAAAATTTGTGACCAAGAATATTGAAAGACCTGTCTGAGGAGCTTCCTGAAACACTGAGAGTGATTTGTAGAACATATTGAAAGATAAGAGAAGCTACATAGAACCAGAAAACTGACTGTTGGTTAAACAATGTGAACCAGGGTCGTTCCCAGAAGTGGTTACATACTGGGCACCACTCCTTTGCATGTAGAGAAGACTTGATTGTAAGTCTCTCTAGTCTCCCCTGCAGGCAGACTGAGCACCTCTGCAGCTGGTACAGCATGCCTAGTGTCATGGTGATCACATGCTAGTCAGCAGTTTGCCAGTCCCTTCAAATTCTAAGTCCATACTTAAAAAAGGTGATCCAGTGGCCTGGATTTCCCAAGCCCAAATAGTATCACACTAGTCCCAGGAATAATTATTGCTAAGCAGATATGGGAGGTGAATAAAGCATTAATGAATGGCAGCATAGTCAATGCCAGCAAATGCTAAAACCTATTTTCTTAAAAGCAGTCAATGAAAGCTCTTATAAAAATGAGATTTCTTATTTATCTGATTAAAGTTATCTTTATAGGTCTCTGAAAATAAGAGATGTATATTGGACAGTTGCATGTGTCCTTCTCATTTAAAAACAAACAAAAAAGGCAATAAAAAAATCAGTGTAGCCAGTACTACAATGGTGAGATTAAAGATTGACTCACAGATGTCCAAGTAGTTGTCAAGAAAAAGAGCTCGATCAGTAGTTTTCATGACAGCCTCAAGTTCAGTCCAGAGAAGATTAAGAACTGACTTTGGTTGTGACCTATAAATACATACAAGGGCAACAATTTCTGGCAGTAGGTAGCTCTGTCATCTAGCTAAGATAGATTTGTAAAATAGTGTAGCTAAGGCCAATGCTATACAAGTTCCAGATAGGAAGAAGAAATTACTGAGAACAGGGAGCAGCTGACTATTAGACCAGCTCATTAGGCAAGTAGTGGCTTTATACCTGTTTGAAACCTTGGACTGCTATTCACCCAGACAAACTCTGCACAGGCAGCCCCCGTGAGTGCTGGTTGCCAGCACTAGGCAGCAAGTCCAACTCAGGGCAAGTCCGTGTGCCTTGCCATTTCAGATGGAGGCGTGGGTGTGTTTCCATCTGAAGTACTTCAGTTTAGTTCCACAGAGCACAGTAGTAGTGTCAGCTCACACCACAGGACATGCATGGTTACAAGCGCCCCAGCTGGAGAGCCCTTCCATTCCCAGAGGAGCGCAGAGTACCCCCCAGCAAGAGCATCACACCCCAAGTCAGTGTCTCAGAGTGCCCATCACTGCATCTAGACTTTGCCTGTATCTTTTTCTTAGTGGTGTGTAGGGCAGCAACTGAACCCAGAGCAGATATAACATCACACATCCGTGATATCTCTTGCAACAGCAATCATCTGATTGTTGCCTGCGTGCACTGTTTCCAAAGAGCTGCCTGGGCTGTTTTCAAGTGGCTGCTTGCAAACACTGCAGACAGACACTCAAATTTCACTATTCCCTGTTGCATGGGAATCACTCAGCTATATATTTTAGGTCATATCACATTACTTCTGGCACTGCAATGTCTGTGAATTTAGTTACCTTGGGAAGGGAGGACACTCCATAACCACTCCCTAAGCATCTGATCTCAGCAAAAGACTAATACTGGGGCAACCTGAAAAGCACAAAATGATGGGTCAAGGATTAATTAACTAAGACAGACTTAGTTGACTAGCAATGCCCACAGGACTCCCAAATGAGAACAAATGGTTTCCTTGTAGGAATATCATCTTTGCCCTGACAAAGACATCAATGCCACCTGGGATCTCCCTGAGCCGCATGGTTGCTGCTCAGTGGATAAACAGATCTCTGCTTTTAAAACAAAAAGATAAGAAAAGACAAATTTGAGGTAGTTATGGTAATGGTATTTCAGGTGCTTTTCCACAGGCAAGACGTGAAGGAACATCAGAGCAGACTTGTGCAGTGAAACAGTTGGTGTTTGGGGCGGGGAGACTGGTTCAGACTAGATGGAGTTTAGATCCATGGACTGAATCAGCATTAGCAGCTGGAGTATGTTAGGAGTGTTTCTGGGTCAGGTCTGGCTTCCAATTCACATGAAAGGAATTTGCTTGTATGTTCCAAGGCTGCTCTGCTCTGAAAGCCAAAGTAGGAGATGAGGGCCAACCAGGAAAGTCTCATCAAAAGCACTTATGTAATCCAAACTAAAATGCTGATGCTGAGACACCTGCAGATGCTCACACTGGAGATGGATATTGGCACATCTTTTACTTATGAAGAAGCTGCTTAACAGGGAAAGCTTTTTTTCCTTGAAGTCATCACAATCAGTCATCCAACCTAATAAGGGATGATTTTCACATCTGTTATTGAAGTAATGGGACTCCTGTTTCTAAGGTCACCATGGCTGATAATCACACAGGAAGGAAAATTTTGATTATTCTCTTTTTTCCCCTTGCTTAAGTGGGTACCTAGAACAAAATGCATATATGTAGCACATGGTATCTTCATGTGTCATTGGAAGAAAATATAAATGCCATGAGTACATTCTGTCTTGTATAGCTGACCCTCTCCAAAAATGCTGAATCTCAGCATACACAGAAGTGACTGCTTTTAATGCAAAATTGGTGTTGAGCATACTCTTCAGAATCTGATCCAAAGCCTGAGGAATTCTACAGAAACTTCTTTTGTCTATGACACGTCTCTGAACAGACTCACAGAGCTGTTACCCACAATGTGAAGCAGACTGGCTTAGATGTGATAGTAGGTTTTTCTAAAATGTCCAAAAAACAAAGGCATTCAGAGAGAGAGACAGACAGCATGCAGGAGAGATCTACCTACCTGTCCTACATATTTCAGTGAAACAAATCAAAACATCTGTCAAGACATGCGAGGTTGAGTCTTACAAAGTTCTAAGCATTCTTTGAAGTGATGAAGCTCTTGCATCTCATTGACCTCTTTGAGAACCAAGAAGAGCAAGTGTCAAACCCCAAGGTTTATTGAGGCAGAAAATATTTTTCTTCTACGCTTTTTCCTCTAGATATCAATGGTTTTGTTGTGTTTTCCTCTATTCTGGTTTTCTAAGCAGTGTGCTGCAAGGGGAAGGTAAATGACTGAAGCATGCATGCCCAGATATTTTTGGTTGGCTTATGACATGTAATGGCAGGAGTTTGTATTTATCTTCAGTTTCATTTCAATTCTTGTTCTTTATCTGTCCGTCTTTTCTAATATTCACAAAACAAATGACATTGTCATAGCCATTGATATATTAGGTAAGTGATGGTTACTGACGATCAAAGGATGCCACACTTCTCCTCACATGTATGAAAAGACATTTTAATTGTTAAGAAGCAGCACTGAAAAATCTACACCCCAATTAAGGTGCAAACAATGTGGCTTGCACAGTGCAGGGAAATGGTTACAAGTCCCCTCTGCAGAGATTGCTTGAGAAGTGGCAGCAATGGGCACTGTAACAGTAAAAGAGGGAGAACATGTCACAAATATGAATGGGTTGGGAATAAGTGATAGCATCACCAGCCACCTGTTTGAGTTTGTATGTGGCTGTAGGGGTGGCAGTAGTAAAAACCTCCTAGATTTTTGCTGCCTGTGAGCATGGATTGCTACTAACCATCTGTAGGCATGCCAGGTAGCATGACTATGTCCCCTTCCTGTAGCTGGCTCCTCACATGCTGTGGGGTACAAAGCAATGGTCTCTCTTCTCACTAGAAGGTTTTTTCCTTCCCTATCATCAGCTAACACCTTTGTGGGCCTTCTTGTCCAGTGGGTCAGTCACAAGTGAGCATCTGCCCCTCCATCTTTTTCTAATATCAGCTAAAAATATCACTGGTTTTCCTTTTCTGCAGTCTCTTAACACCCTTTATTTGTACACTACTATTTATTATTTAAAACAGTGCCTATATTATTTAACTCACTGAGCCTTTTTGGGATACAGTTTCCATGAAAGAGGCTGTGCAGCATCACTCTGTTGAACTATGAATTAACAACACCAAGGGTGCCTCCCTTCTCTGTTGGAACAAATACCACCCATAGTTATTCTCAAGCATTTTTGCAGTCCATAAATGTACACATGCATGCATAACATGCATACATTTGTGTCTGTGTGTATATTTTCGTGTATCTATGGTATGTGTCAGGAGGATGCAATAAGCTGCCAGATACTCTGTAAAGCCTTTGATCAGCTGCAGCTTTCTGCACCCTGTGCTGTTCATCCTGCATCCTTGGCTGCTCCACCACCACACCAGGCTGTTTTCCAAAGAGCTTTTGTCTGTGGTGCTGCGTCTCAGATCCCAGGACAGGGCTTTTCTCCTCTCCACATCCAAACTGACCACTTTCTCCTGCAGACTAAGCTACGGGTTTGTAGTAGCAAACGTGCCCAAAGGATGAAACAAACTGGCTAAACAGTTCATGAACACCAATTCTCTTCTTCAGGCCCAAAACCATTTGGTTTTAATTATATTATTTTTACATATAAAAATACCAACATTTCTAATTTTTGGTAAGACTGACTCTGTTATTTCTACATGCCTACTATTCTTTCTGCTGATCCACCACAGGACACATTCCAACTGAATTTTCAGTCTCAGGGATCACGGGCTGTTGTGTGAGTTATTTCGTTTTTGCCTGTGATTTGCTAGTCTTTCTCTGACTTCTCCCCACACAACTCCTCTTCCTCTCATTCAGCCATAGGTTCGCAGCGCCTTGGGCTATGTGTGCTCTGTGGATCTGTTTTAGTTCCCTGTCAATTATTCTTCCCCGTTTACAGTAACAGCTCATATCACATTTTATTACTGTAGCTCATGTGCCTTTCACATCATTGCTTTTGAAACACTGAATTTATTCTGAAATGCGTCTGGTTTCTAGTCTAGCTTCTCACTGTTTCCTAATCCTAGGGGGATTTTGTTGTTGGTTTTGCATCTTTTCTGCTGGCTGCGGCTGTGTCTGCATTTCAGGATTATTGCTCAAGTTTCTGTGAGAAACATGGAAATGTTTTTCCTTCTCTTCTCTGACTTCCAAGCCTTTTAGCTACTTCTGTCCCCACCTGCTCTCCTTTCTGAGCCTCAAGCACTGTGCTCCCTTGCCGGCCATTGTGTCGAACACAAAGATGAAATGACTGGGGCGTGTGAAAGCACTTGCCTACACTTCAATATTATCTTCTCCTGCAGGATATCACAGTTAACCCTGGATCTCCACTTCCCTTCACAATCACCTTATTTTCATTTTGAGAGAACTCAGAGCTCGCAGCAGCATGGGATTAGTGTCTCAGCTGCTGCTGTGTGCAGGCAGAGAGCCAGCTTCCTCTCCCACCGCGTCACCCAAGTGTCTCGCACTTGGCCACCTGTATGACCACCTGTATCCCTGCATGGCTAAGGGCAGCTCAGAGCTGTTCATCCCTCTTACCATTCCTCCACATCAGTATCCCCATCTGTCAGGGCCTGATTACACCTGTGAAGCTGAATTTTCCAGAGAGCAAACAGGATCATTTTAGAGGAGCTCCTGCTACCCCCTTCCCAGAAAGAGGGAAGCTCATGATTCTGCTATGCACTTTTTAAAAACCCACTGTAGCTGATCTGGGGTGGGGAATGGGAGCAATGTACTCTGTTTATAATGTGAACAGCATTTAAGACTTCCCCAGATGCTTATACTTTTGCCAGCTCCAAATGATAAAAAAGCATGCGTCAGGTCTCTAAACACAAGATTGTCTTTAAAATTCATTACAGTTAAGAATATGAACTTTGAATGTTTATTCATTCTTCCCATTCTGGGCCTGGAAGTTTATTTGATAGAACCTGCCTTTTCTTTGAGAAAGGAAGCTTTTACCTCAGATGCTGGAGCATGGGCTGCACAAAGCATGGGCTGCACTATTCCAGGGTTTAGGGTTTTGGGAAAAGGAGGGAGAAAAAAAGGTAGGCCTGGATGGAAGAAGTAGGAGAAACCGCTGGAGAGACCGATGCTCAGAAGAGACAGTGGCTACTTCTGCCTCCAAGACTTGGTGTTCTCCACCAATTCCAAAGACTCAGGCTCTTCTTTCATCAGCACCATGTAACTTGTCTTTCCATGGTTTAGACAAAGCAGGATGAAAAAAATATTATGACTTTGCTACCACTAAGAGTCTATTGTCCTTGGTGACACGGTCTTCCCTACCTCTAGAGCCCCCTCCATCTTATCTGCTGGCAGAAGTCTCTCTGGAAAAGGATTTTAAGGTGATCAGGTCACAAGGTGCATCCATTAGATGGGGGAGACTGCCAGGCCCACCTTTTTTTCCTGTAAGTGGCAAAAACAACTAGGAGAAATTTGGAGAGCACCCAAAATGTGTATCTAACTCTTGCAAGACAAGAGAACATCCCAGGAAAGTGAGGGTTCCATTGAGTGGGACCACAAGCCGGAAGACTGAGAAAGAAAGATGTTTCAAAACCTCAGTCAGTACAGGAAAGACATGCAGATTATTTTGGTTTATTGTGGTTGTATGAAGACTGAAACACTTAACTATTTTCTACCAAATAGCATAATACCTTTAGAAAGCCTTTCCTAATATCAGGTAGAAAGCAATAAGCCAAAATCACAAAAGAAATCTATGAAGCTACGATTTCAATATGAAGACACAGAAAACTTAAATATAGGCTGCTACTCATTGTAGTAACAGTAAATGTAAGCTGGGTAACCAGCTGAATAATCACAACTGCTGATGATTACTTATGAGCATTCCTGAAAGCAAAATGTGACCCTGAATGTTATCTGCTGGAAAGAGTATAAACCAACTTTTCATTCCAAGAGAAGAGATAAGGGTAATAGGGGGCAGGGAACTAGAACACAACGAACACTACATCAGTAGCTAACAAACAGGTAAGGAATTAATAAAGTAGTTGTTGTGTGTTTGCTACAGCAAAATAAGGTGATAAATAGCAGACAACTGGGGCTTATAATGCATCTGGCAAACCAACTTAATTATATTCTTTGACAGGATAACAAGCCTAGTGGACAAAAAATACTCCACAGTAGCTATCGATATAGTTCCCTGAGATGACCTTATATGTGGATTACCAAAATCTGAACGGTACTTCTCAAACTCCAGGGAAATGTGTGTCACAGCGTGCAGTGTTTTGCAGCCAACACACAGTCATTTTAAACTACATGGCTGTTTTAAGCATGTTTTCTCAACCTCCAGATCCGTGAAAGCCACCGAATGAAAAGTAAATTGCCCCAAATCCCTTTAGATAGAAAGGATCTGAATCTTAAACTTCAATATTCTAGAGGGGCTCAAAAACACAGCTACGCGTATGTTTTGCTATTAAAGCAAGCAATCGAGGCAATAAACATAATCTTGGTTTATTTTGCCATCAGGTGGTAGTCAGCAGTTTACTGGAGGTGGAAAAATTGTTGGAGCTGTGAACAAACACCCTCTTCCAAATTCATCAGGAAGGCTATTGCTCAAAGGTACGTACTTCCCTCCTCCTTGACACCCACTCTGCTGCCTGATTTCCCATGCTGGAAGGTGGCATTGTTCACGCACTTGTTTCAGCCAGTGTGGGAGGAGATCTTTCCCTGGCTGTCTCTATAGTACACTTCCAGGCAACTAGCAAGGGCACTAGGAGAGGTGTAGAATAGTGTAAATCCATCTAGTGCCATTACATGTCAAATGCTCTCTGAAGAGGAGATCCATTTGGAACACCAGCCATGGTAAGTACATTGGCATTACTACAGTGCATTTTAGAGGTGCTTGTTCCCTGTGTCCTGGTTTTGGGCCTATAAATACCATGGGTTCCAGTGGTTAAAAATTGCATAGCTAGCACAAGGACTTTGTTAGTAGCACTGCTAGGAGCTTAAAACATGAGCCAGGTGTGGCATGGATGACATGGGTCAGATCTGCTAACACAGAGGTATTTGAAAATACACGAACCTCAGTGTGGTCTTGCTACTGGAGGAGGACAAAAATCCATCTTCTCAGGAGAGGTCACACAAGAACACAGTTTGGTCCATTTCTCCTGAGAAGGTCTGGAGCAAGTATGTGACTTCTCTATCTCCTACTGGTTTTTGTTCTCAGTTGCATTCTATATGACTTTGTGAGTCTAGTGGGTGGCATCCTTGCTATGGTGGGGGAGTTGGAACTAGATGGTCTTTAAGGTCCCTTCCAACCCAAACCATTCTATCATTCTGTGATTTTGAGTTCTCTCTTATCTTTATGCTGATTGACAAGAAAAAAAGAAAAGTTATTTCTTTGTGAAATTGCAAACTAGCCTCCACTATATTCCTATAGTGGAGATGGGATCAAGTCTAGTGGGAAGTGAAACTAATGATACCTCTGCCTTGTACAAAGCCTGGTGAAAAATAACCAAACACAGGACAAGTGTTGGAGAATTAATCAAAGAGGTCTTCTGTCATGCCCAAGCAACCACTCTCAACCTGAGAACAGAACCATACCTGAGGAACAGAAAGGTGGAAGCACATACTAGACTCTGGAAGGTGAGAATACCCAAAGTGCAAGCTAGAAGAATGAACCGAAATCAATTAATTGAAGTTCAACCTCAATAAATATAAAGGGAAGGATGAATAAACATGAGTACAGAGAAATTAAGAGGTCACAGAAAAGAGTCCTAGGGTTAATGAGAACATACTCAATGGGGAATTGCTAGATGAGGCTGGCACAAATGCACAAAATGTTCTATCAGATGGATATTGGGATTAATAGGTGTCATGACTTTAAGCAAGTAATGTAACTGGAGAGTACTGAAGCATGTTTTGGTCAGCACAATTCCAAAAATACAAAAGCCAAATGGATAGAAATGAGATGAAAGAATTCAAGAATCAGCAAATCTGGACCCAATTTGTTTGTTAAAAAAACCCAAACACTCAGTTTAAAGTTTTCTTAATACTGATACAAGTAAGTCTCCTAACTATGGAGCTTAGAAGAATAGGACCTTGGTTCCCTTCATGAGGGAAAATGGAAACAACCGTTTGTAATTAGCCACATTTTCAGGAATTTTTGTTTATTTGTGGCTTCATATGCTGTGTTCCACTTTATTTGCAAACACTAATATGTTATTGCTGTGACTGCCTGTTGAAAAGCACAGGGAACATACACAGATGCTTTAGAGAGGGTGAACCACAGCTCCGCAGTAACTTTCCAGAATGGGCACAGGGAAGAAAAGTATTAGGGGTAGTAGGGATGAGAGCTCTGCCTACAAGCTGCTGAATCACTGTCAGGAAGCCCACACCTTCCAGACTCAGACAAGGCCCTGGGACAATTCTTGTCCCCTAAGGCTGGCCTGGTGATGGTAAGGTGACTTCACAGCAAAGATCAAGTCAGACCATTTGCAGAGATGCACATGTATGATACCTGACTGAACCAGCACCAGTGATGTGTTCTCTGAACTCAGGAGGGCAGACCAAGCCAAAAGTGATGAGCCACACCAGAAGGCACAGATTTAGCTGAATTGAAGAAGGCAGAGAAAAGTCTATGTGTCTCTGATACCTGTAACTGTAAGTAGGAACAACTGTTTCTGTGCTTCCATTTATGCAGCAGTAGCTGCCGCACAATGTCAAGATATCCAGTACAGTTTCAGTTTAGGATGGAGGTGAACATAAGCTACCTATTTGTCAAGAAACAGAATGGGATGGCAGAGGAAAGAAAAAAAACCCAAGGGACAATTAAGTTGAAGAAATGTAAAGCTAAAACACAACCAGGATACCTTACAGAAATGGAGAGACACTGTAGACAGGATGGTGAAATTTTCATCTTTAGTTATTTTAAAATTAGTTTCTTACATTGGTCACTACAGAAAAATCTTCTGAACAAGCTGAACACAAACAATTGGCTTCTTATTTTAAAACAAATTTAACAGCAACAACCCAAAGCAAAGCTGACTCTGGAAACAAATTACAACTGAGCTTTGGTTGACTTCAGCTCTTGAAAACTTCACTATTTCACTGATGGTGGTCACCAGAGATATACCCTATTACCACAGCTACATCTACACTGCTAAAGGCCATCCACCCTAAGAGACACTTACTTTGATTTCCAAGCCAAGTCATGTAGTGGAGCAGTCCCCCCAGTTTCTGGTAATTCCCTCTAGAGAACAGCCATGCGCTCACTGGGCATCCTCTGAATTCCCCACAGAACTCCTGGGGCCCTGGAACACAACCCATTATGCTGTTTTTCTTTCTTTGTCAACCCAATGTGCACTAAAACAAAAGCCCTTTTGCTGCAGCCCCACCTGTTTTTAAGTAGGAACATGCCATAAAGGTTGGTGGAGGTATTTAATTCTTCAGTCCCAGCTCTGTTTGCCTACATAGTGACTCACCTCACATGCTTCAGATCAGCTTCTTTTGAGGAGAGGAGGTGTGATACAGGTCCCACTGCCATGCTGAAGATGACACTCTGTTATGCTTGCAAGACAGGTCTTAATTACAAAGTGAAAATTGTTATTTCGTGCTAAAGTGCTGGGACAAGATAAATGAAAGCAGAGGAAATATTCAGTAACTGCTGAAAAGGACACACAACACCCATACACAAGGAGATGTCTCATTAATTACTTGCTTTAGTCCCCTTTGGGCTCAGAACACAGCAGCAATAGAATTACTTTTGTTAACAGCTGTGGGCTCTGTTTTGACTAAGATATGTATTTTCTCTTCATACTTTACTGTTTTTTGGCGTGTTTCTTTTTGGTGTGGGAATTAATTGCCTACAATTTACCTAGAGCCTGTACTTAATTCACGTGTCAATCATTCATGTTTCGTGATGTTTCAAAGACAGCAGCAGAAATGAGGACTACTAAGAACAGAGCAATCCTTTCAACATACGAAGAGTCATTCAGGACTAGAGTTGTTAAAAGCCAGCCCAATAAGGTATGTGATATTCAGCGATTGAATGCCACGCAAAAAAACAGTACACTTGAAGCAGTAGTTGTCACTGGACTGAATGCCAGAGAAAATCTCTCCTCCTAGAGATCAGCTTTTTCATTCTCCTTTACTTGTCCAATATTTTCTATTGCAAATCTTGAAGAAATCTCAGAAAAAAATAATAGAAGCTAGTGAGGGACTAAGATGTTGTAAAGCAAACAGTATTTTTCCCACAAATAAAGCATAGGTGCTTCAGAGTGACAAGGGGCCCTAACTTGTGACATCACCTCCTAAACCCAGTCAAAATGTTTGAAAGATTTTGTGGTCCTAGAGTCTTGACTCAGAACTGCTTCTTGTAAATGGAGTTTGTTACTCCACTAAAAACAGCGTAGCCCTAAGAATCATCTACATCCATACCTTTTGCCTGGGAGGGAGTGTCAGGAGGGAGCATGAGTAATTGCAGTGGCTCTGGAGCTAGGGCCCAGAATGCAGGGTTGCCTGCGCTGTCCTCTTGCTCCTTCCCACCTCATTCCCAAAAATAATGGAACACGAGACAGAGTAATTTGGTCACCTCTCCATCGTGCTTTGTCACCGCTACCCATGATCTTAGCAGTTTATATTTATCCAAGGAGAGAGGAGGTGAAACAAACAGAAGGAAAGATGGAGGAGTGGATGAGAAACTAACAATTCCTGAAACTGTAGAACCTGGCAGGCTTTGGTTTTATGGCATCATGGTGGATAGCTGCACAATGTAGAGCTGGCTCCTGTTGTTAGCAAAACTATCAGCAATTTTCCATCCAGCTGGGAAAGATTTTCTGTTAATGCACATCATGATTTTAATAGCATGTGTGTAGGTGGTGAAGAATTGAATTTTTTTAAAACTTTATAATCAAGGTGAGAGGAGGCAGGCACAGCACATGAGAGAAACATGCGGTGTCAACTCATCTATTATCCCCCAGGTCACACCGGTAGATCTTTCCCACCTCCCACCTACTGACTGGTCTTAAAGTTGAGAAGTGTACCCTGCTCTGAGCACTTGGCTTTTTTTATTTATTTATTGTAAAAGCTTAGCTAAAGGTGGAGAAGAAGGATCATTGAGTTTATCTGTTAATCTCAGAGGTTAAAAGTGATTGCTCACACTTTGTATCAAAAAAAAATATCTACATGCAGCCATATATATATGTAAAGTGTGCCTGTGGAAAGGAATCTGAGCAGTGTTTGCTTA
Organism: Manacus vitellinus; assembly: GCF_001715985.3. Taxonomy (NCBI): domain Eukaryota; kingdom Metazoa; phylum Chordata; class Aves; order Passeriformes; family Pipridae; genus Manacus; species Manacus vitellinus. Next base: position 7,946,912 of record NW_021940122.1, read on the forward strand.
GTACAAGATGAAGAGGAATGTGCAAAAAAGCAAAATCCAACAAGACAAGGCAATTAGTAATTTTACCGTTAATACATGTAAATGCAATATAAAACTTGAGCTTTGCACTCTGGTGACTTGGGTTTAAAGCACAGCCTGCTTCATCTTCACAAGAATGTTTTCACTCTCCTCTAATGACAGGGACACCAGCGCCATTGATGCTTTTTGTTGCGCTTTGCCCAGTGGCTGCTGAAAGGGGCCACCTCCCCTGCCCTGGCCATGCGCTCCTGCGACTCCCCTGCATTAGCTCTAAGCTCTAGAGGTTGTGCAAAGGGAGGGCAAGCTGAGTGAACAAGCTGATCTGCCAGAAAACTTAAAAAGTCAAAAAGCAAATAGTTCCAGCACATTGATCTGCCTTACACGTGACCTCACAAGGTCTGGTACAAGGGATGTAGCAGGCAGGGGAGGCAAGGAAGAGATGGTTGGTGTGATGTCAGAGTAAGTTAGGCCACGACTGACTTGTCATCATCAACACAGAGCCCAACCGAGTGGTCACGCTTGACAACTTCGAGATGCTCAGAGCAGTAGTCTTGTTTGGGGCTCTTTTCCTCTTTATAAAGTAAAGAGAAGATTGATTGAAAATTCCTGTGGTTGGCCTGGTGCCAGTCCCATAAATAGTATAAAATCAGCCCCGTTCTAAGTTGCTGGCCCACAAATGTGTATTCCACTCTACTCACCAACTGGGAAGGACAGAGAACCACTCATCACACTGACAGTCCACTGTACATCTTCAAATACAGCACATCATATACTGTCTCCAAGGATGGCACGGCATCCTGGTTTCTGTGCTTCTGCTTCAGCCACATTTGGTTAGGATGCCATAAATTCTCCAACTCCTTCAATGTGGCTTTTATGTCTGAAATGTTTTGTGGTTGTTTCATAGCCTTGGCCCTAGAACTCTTATTTCCTCTACGGGTTCCCTGAGGGTAATTTCATCCACCCAGATTCAACAAGCATCACTATACTGACAAACATAGTACTGACTGGTGTCACTCTCCTGTCCAAACTAGCATCTCAGCTTTCATCTGACATAATTTTAGGGCTAGCTAGCTGTCAAATTCAATTCAGTACGGCCAAAACAGAAAGCTGATTTTGACTTCTCCCCTCCTCCCCTCCCTGATGTTTTCTCCCCTCCTTCTCTATTACTCCCTCTTCTCCCCCCCAAAACATTGAAAACTTATAGCCTCCTCCTAACATCAATATCTAGTTTGAATCAGCTTTCTCACACATCTATCACCCCAGTTACATTCAAGGCTTGCTGCCTCCCATTGCATATTATTCTAAAATCCCCCGTCCTGTTCATTGACTCAACTACATCTCCCAAATGCAATCAGTTTATCAGCTCCTCTTTCTAATAAGCTAGTGAGAATAGAAATTTTATTGCATTATTACCACACTAGTATCTTTCTCCTGACCAGCCAGAGCAGATTGTATGGCAAAAGAAGAAAGTGTGGCCCAAAGAAGACATTTCCAAAGACATTTGTGATGCACCCATTAAAAAAAGCACAAGAGCATCATGCTTCAGGAATTCTGTATCTCTGAGTTTATGCCAGGTAAAAGCCAAGACTCAGTATGTTTTTATACTCGAGGTTGTCAAAGCTTACTTAAAATTAATACAATATTTTTATCCCAGCACAAGGTTGTAAATATAGTGTTCTGTATTCATAAGTGATTTTAATGTAGTATCAGAAAGACTGTGATATAGAGCCTTACCTATCTACCAGTATTTTACATGTAATCATTCCTAGAAGTTGGAAAAACTTCAAAAGCAAGTTGAAGTCAGCTTAATTTGGCTACCTTTCCAGAGGTAAAAGAGTGTCTAAATAAAGTATAATGACCCCTTTCTTCCAGGAATGATTTTCGTGAGGTAGGATTCCCTCTGAGCTCAGTGAACAGTCTTTGGGGATTTCCTTGCTGGATGAGTCTAGTGTGGAGGCTGTGTGAGCAAGTGCCTTAGAGGAAGTGAGAACAGAATAGCTGCTTAAGAAGATTAATGACTGGATTCCTTAAAGCTAGCTTATGGGAAAGGTGATCTCTTATGTGCGAGCCAAAGACAATTAATTAAAATGGGTCAATTAGCCTGTAAAATACAACATGTATCCAGAGTTCAAGCTTTTAGGTATTCACACCAGAAACTGTGAAATCAAGGGAGAGGGAAGACCTTTTTGAATCCTACAGGGTAGAAGATGAATATGAGTTGGTGAAGAGGTAGAATACTTGCCTCAGCCTCCACCAAGCCCACACTTGTGAATGGGTAAATGATGTGTTGGGTCCTGCCACCGGTGTACACCAGCAACTGCCTGCATCTGCAGCATCCTTCAGTGTAACAGAGCCAGAACAAACTATAGAGATAGAAAAACGTGCAAGTTAACACTTGGATGCCAAGTGCCCACCAAAGCCGCTCTGCCACTCCCGTCCTCAATTGGACAGGGAAGAGAAAATATAATGAAAGCTCATGAGTTGAGATAAGGGGTGAGGTCACTCGCTGATTACTGTCATGGGCAAAGCAGTCTTCATTTGGAGAAATTGATTTAATTTATTACCAATCAAATCAGAGCAGGATAACGGGAAGTAAAACAAATCTCCAGCAGCACAAGGAGACAGGAATGGGGGTTACAGTCAGTTCATCACATGTTTTGCTGCTGCTTCCTCCTCAGGGAGAAGAGTCCTTTCCCTGCTCCATTGCAGGGTTCATCCCACAGAAGACAGTTCTCCCAAACTTCACCAGCATGAGTCCTTCCACAGGCAAGAGTTTGTCACAAACTGCTCCAGCACAGGTAGCTTTCCATGAGGTGCAGTCCCTCAGGAACAGACTGTTCCAGCGTTGGTCTCCCACAGGGTCACAAGTCTTGCCAGCAAACTTGTTCCAGTGTGGGCTCCATTCTCCACAGGTCCACAGGTCCTGCCAGGAGTCTGCTCCAGCATGGGCTTCCCATGGGGCCACAACCTTCTTCAGGCATCCACCTGCTCTGGTGTGGGGTCCTCCATGGGCTGCAGGTAGATCTCTGCTCCCCCATGGACCTCCACAGGCTGCAAGGGGACAACCTGCCTCAGCATGTTCTTCACCTGGAGCACCTCCTCCCCTTCCTTCCTCACTGACCTTGGTGTCAGAGCTGTTTCTCTCACATATTCTAACTTCTCTCTTCTCTGGCTGCAATTGCTTCTGCCCAATGACTTTTTCCCTTCTTAAATAAGTTATCACAGAGGTGTGATGGGCTCAGCCCTGGCCAGCAGTGGGTCTGTCCTGGAGCTGGCTGGCTTTGGCTCTTTTGGCCATGGGGGAAGCTTCTGGCAGCTTCTCAAAGAAGCCTCTCCTGTAGCCCCCACCCCTGCTACCAAAATCTTGCCACACAAACCCAATACAACACTGAATAAAAACCCATTTCTGAGGTGGAGTCAAATTCCAGCTATATAAGCAAAGAGGGAACTGTAAGGAACTAGTGTATTTTTTTCTTCTAAGTGTGGCATCAGTAGCATCAGAATATAAAAACCCAAAAACATTGAAGATGCAGAACAGATTGGATTTCAGCACAAATCTCTGAAAAGACAAACCCACCTTGACAGAATCAGTTTTGGTGAGTCTGAACTAAATGCAGTGATGAAAATACTAAGTCAGTCAGTTATGTGATATATTTTAAAGAATAGTCTGATGAGAACTAGAAACCACCTTTGTTCTATCAATCACTTGAAATGCATTTCCTTCCAAATGTGTCTAGAATCTGCACAAGCATCAGTGTATGTAAATTCAGAGATGAAAGCAATAATTCATACTGGTAGGAAAGCATAAGGCATTTCTAAGTATGAATGCCAATCATTCTCCATAGGTTATGTTGCTGAGCAATGAATAGGATGTGAACCTGATAAAAACTGAACATTTCAGAAGGCACACAATCCATAAAATGTTCAAAATGAGGGAGAACTTTGGGTATACAACTTGCCTGTAAGCACACAGAGGCAAAGCAAGGGCTGGGATGCTGTGTTCATGTTAGCCAAGAATGGAAAGTTTAGACACGCTTCCCCTTGGTTTTTAAAAAAATCCTGGGATCACAATGAAATGGTCAGAATCTGTGCTGTCTGGGGGACAAAAGGCTTTGATGAATCACTCAAACTCCTACAGCCCAGGCAGCTATGCAAACTTAAATACCAAATAAGTTACTACTTGTAGCTGCTATACATATTTACCTTCAAACCTGCCAACAGGTGAAACAAATTACTAAAATACATGACAAATGAGGGAAAGGTAGAATACTTTAGTTTAGCTGTGTGTTATTTACTAACTGCCAGATTCTTAGTGTTATCCTTTAGACCAGGATTTATAGACTTATTTACTTTACAGAGATGAGAAAATAATTCTCAAAAATACGGAAAACTGAATTCTATTAGGCAGAAACTGTCAAAATGCTCCATATAATTTATCAGTTTGAACACTTTCCAAATGATAGAGCCAAAGATTAAAAGCGATTTTCCTTGTGGATAGAGATGAGCATGATGTGACATACACAAGTGGGCTATGCAATTACTTGCTAGTCACTCAGTAGAACAATAGACAGAATGACTTTTTAATTCTTTTCCTGGATTTGGGCAATTAAGAATGGTTTTATGGCACAACTGGGATAAAAGAGCACATCCATCTGGTGTATCCCACCTAGAAGGCAGTGGGTCTGCCTGAGAGAGACTTACATTTGCAACATGGGACATGGTCTCTACCAGGTATTTCAGAAAACTCCTCCTGCACCTTCTTGGGAAACTCATTTGGTTCAATGGTCATCGCACAAAACTTGACATGTCAGACAGCTGTGATTAATTCTCCACTGATAAAGGCATCAAACCTCTATAAAGGACAGGAGTGGAAGTCAGTGACAGCTATTTTGGACTAGTTTGAGTCAATAGGAAGACTGAAAAAATATGCCAGGTTTAAAAGATGACTCTAGTAGAAATAAAATGCAAGCAACATTTGGAAAAAACAATTCTGATGTTTCCAAATCAAACATTTCCTATTTTAATTTTTAGATATTTATTTTAATATATTTATATTATATATTAACAGATATATTAACATTGTTTTGGGCTTCTGAACTGGAAAACAAATTATTCCAGGCACTCTAAATAGGATATACTGTTTATACACTGAAGACTTAAGCCCAAATCTGAGGTAGACAGTAGGTGTTCTCATTTCCTTCGGGCTTGAAGAAATGGCCATTTATAGGATTATACACACACAAATTGCAAAGGAACAGACTTCATGTTCAGCATTATGTTGCAGATCAGCATGGCCCTAACTTCTTAGCTGGAAAAGCGCTCTGCAAATATCCACTGCCTGAAGGATGGAGATGGGACAGCAAGGATTCAAAGCCTCTGAGACAACTCAATCCAATCCAATACAGGCACTACATACCAAATTCCTATTTGATATATCACATTGGCATAAAGAAAATCCCTGACTGAGAGACAGAACAAGGGCTGAAGAATAATACAGCTGTCATTCCTGGCATGAAGAAACATTTTTTAAAGTTCTAGCTCTGATTGGATTTTTACTGCTGACATTTCTGCCAGACTTCCTTTCAACGAAGCATCGAGACTAGGATGGAATATTTCATAGGATACTTGCAGAGGAGACAGAATGGTCTCATCTGCCTTCACTTTGCTCTTAAATTAAGATTAAAGGGGGGAAAGGAACAATGGAGGGAGGGGGAAAGGAAGTCATAAGAGCCATTGCAGTGATCAAATTCACCCACAGACTAGCGCAGCCTGACACAATTCTTAGACAGCTGATTAGGTGGTTTTCAGTCTTTCTGCAATGAGGGATCTGGCTGTGGTCAGGATGTGGCCCTGATCTGGGAGATGGTTTGTGGGGGATGGTTCCACAGAGTATTAGCGAGATTTTCTTCACAGACTTCATAAGAGGGTTGAAAGTCAGACTGCAGGCAGCATTTGTTCCCTGGAGTCTTCTGATGAGGCTGTTTATTATGAAGTATTGCTTAGTCGAGAAGAGACAAGTGTATTGGTCTTGCAGGTCAACAGTAATGTATTTGCAGAACATATCAGTTGTTAAAAATGAAAGATGCAGACATAAAACTGAATGCTCTTCATGACAAAAGGACTGAAATACTAGACCGTGGGATCCATTTTCCCTTTGCTCTTCTTTTCTCTCTCTGCTTTAATCTTTCCAACTATTGTTTTATGCAAATATCTACACTATTTAAGGCCATCTATATGAAAGGCCAGTCACCTGCTTTTGGACCAAGGTTATAACAGGTCTAGACTTTTCTATGAGGATTTTTTTGCACAGAGGCCAAGGATGTGATATCTGATATTTTGTGAACTGACACATTATATTTTTGGTTCCTATGATTCATCAAACTACTTTGAGTGAATGGACCTTTTTACCCTATAATTTAAACTGAAGGATATTGAAGGGCAACTGAAATTTTCCCCAGCTAAAAAGAAGTCTCTTTTCTGTGAGTATTAGAAGAAACCTGCTCAAAAATGCAAACTGTGCTGATGGCTTTTCTATAGAGCAAGTGCAGACTCATGAAATGTATTCTTTTTTTTCTAACTCCTTATGCTCTTCTTCTAATTGAATATGAATTCAAAGATTATGTTTCAAACTTGCAAGGCTGTGTGGGTTTGAAAGCAACCGAGACAAGTATCCCCGTCCTAACTGAGACCTTTGTTAGTACAGAATCTAGTAAAACAAGCTAACAATTTGGAATACGTTGGCTGTCACTTCAAATGTCAGTGATAATTTGCAAAACATTCAGAGCAATAATGGGAAAAGGCACAAAACGTCAAATTTGTAGCAAAGCTGACAACAAAAAGAATATTCACTGTGAATTACAGTCTTCCTGACTTGCTAAAGCTCCTACTGATTCTGCTTTAATAAAGGATATTCTTCTTTCAAGGGATTTAGATGCAGTAGATTGTCTAACATGCTTAACTGATGCTTAAAGTTCTTTGTCTGAAAGCTTATTCTTGATGACTTGGAAATCTGTGGTCTCTTGCTAATGTTTTTGGGAGGGTAATTGGTCAGTTTGTGATCTGGCTATATATTACCTGGATAGGTACACACTTGGTCAAGGACCCCACCATTTCTTTCTACTGGTTATCCCATTTTTACAGATTTTTTTTTTTGGAAAGCTGTTCTGAGAACTAATAACAACTGTCTTTGGAAAGGCATTGGCTCCTGCTGTTTTGCATCTACTAGAGAAGACGAAAATGTTCAGAATGAAAAATATTAACAAAAAATTCAGAAAAGGTATATATTGGTCAGACATATGCTTGATGGAAATTAAAGCTTCAGAGTAGGAGAATAACAAGTCTGCTTTCTGACAATCTGTACTGCTTACTAAAAATATTTCAGTGAACCACTGCACCTTTAGATACATCGAATGTGGACAGGCTGGATTGCAAACCTGGGTCATTAGAAGTTCAAATAGCCTGGCTCACAGCAGGACCTGGGAAAGCCAGACGGTTTTGTCTAATCCTTAGTGAAGGAGTAAGAGGGGAAAGAGATAGCTAAGCTATGTGACAGACAGGGATCTATAAAATAAAGTATTAAGAAAAGGGATTAAGAGCAAGAACTAGAAAACTGTGCATAGAATACAATGCAAATTGGATGCAGAGAGAATACCAAAAAGTCAGTTAGAGAACTACAATAAAGGCTGATAAGAAAACTGTGGCGACATGGTACATGGCATATATTTACTACCTTAGTAGTGACTAAGTCTCTTAGACTAGTTTTGTGTCCCAGGCAAGGCCCCACATTGTTGTGACTAGAACCCAAGTTATCTTGATTTGACATCCCAGAGTTCTGCATACTTGCTACAGTAAAGATACAGAAGATGATTGCTGTGCAGATAGTAATCACTGAGGCTTTAGCTCCTCCATGGCTTCTGTTACAGCCTGTAACCCACAATCTCTTAGAAAAAGACCCCTGCTTCCAGAGCAACCAAATCTAGGTTGAGTCCCACCTAAGCCTTGGGAGAACCCTCTGCAAAAAAATGCATTCCTCTAATGCAGCAGGACAGCCTGTACAGACTAGTCCAAATTCTTTGCCCCAACTGCTGCTCGGGTGACTTGTGACAGTTCTTCACTGAGATCCGCAGCCCTTCCTGGATATGGCACATATTTGTACTATAACTCAATAGGCCACCACTGTGATGAATTTATACTGTATGTCTGAGCCAAACCAGATTTAACAAAAGCCAGGCCACCCTCATTGCCCTGTCCAGGCCTATAGCTCTGCCTTTCTTTGCACTGGCTCTGGGGCTTGTCTGACCCTGTGCGGAGTTAATCCAGCTCATTAACCCAAAATAAAACTATTGACTTTTCTAGCAAATTAATGCATTGCTGAAGGGACAAAAAACCCTCAAGGGCTCAATTGGATGCAGGATTTTCCTTTTCAACACCAATGAGAACGGATCACCCAAGCTGAAACAGATAACTCTACTTTACACCTGTACTTGGCCTACTGTGCAAAATGGAGTTCTTATTACAAAACTACATTCTCAGTTTTGTACAGACACATCCTACAGCTTCTTCATTAAGAAATCTGGTCTCTGAGCATGCATAAAAGATCTAATTTTTATGGTAAATATTTCTATCCTGTACTTGTGAAGAGAAAAAAAAGGATTATGTATTAATATTACATGAGGATGAGGAATTAGCTTTTTATCCACTGACACCTATGTAGGATGAAAATGGCACTGCTGTTTTTCAATCAGCAGTCTCTGTGGCACCTGAGTACTGAAAGATCCTAACAGAATAGGAGGCTTCCAGCCTTCTAATATTATTTTTTAACAGCTCTCTTTACAGCTAATAATTCAAAGCGCCAAAGGAAACCTCATGTTATTCCAAGAATCAAGCAGAATGATCAAGGTAATAATAGATCTGGCATGCTAGGTAATCCTAGACAATATAGTGATGTTATGTGAATTAAAGCAGTCATGCTATGTGTGATTGAATCAATAAGGGGTTAAAGGTAGGAATATAATGAAAGCAAACCCGCATGGCTTTGTGGAAACAAGTCTTGACAAGCAGGCCTGACTTCAATTTTTTATGAGATTACAGGTTTGTTTGATCAAGGTAACCACATGGATGTGATAGACTTGGACCTTCCTAATGAATCTGATTTAGTAGTGCTTGACATTTTGATTAAAACATTAGCATTATATAGCCTTAATAAAACACATTAAATAGATTAAGATCTGGCTAATTGATAGAGTTCAGCAAGCTGTTCTAACCAGATACTCAGCACTGACTGGGGATATTTTTAGTGGGGCTCTGCAGGCAGGAACACTATGCTTACTGCCATTCGATGTTCTGGAATTACACAGAAACATGGGTAATACTGGCAAATGTCCCACAGTGTAATGAGGAATGGGTAGCTATGGAAAGTCACAGTTTTGCCTGCATTGGCATAAATGCATTTGTGGTATCTGATTACATACTTTTTCTTTTGTTCTGTATAAGCACAGAGGTTCTCTTGCAGGGTATAGTTGCAGGGCTGTGGTCTAGTCAACTGCTGATGGGTATACAATGATTTCTCTCCAGGGTCGTTGATTTTTTTCTACTAATTCATGTATTGTTGAAGGGAGTTGTATGAATCATTTTAAAAGCATGAGCTGTGAAACCACCCCTTATTGCACACTTCTGCATGTCTTTTTTTTTTTTTCTAAACTACCAAGAATATAACCTGAGATTTAAATATGTTTGAAGCTTTAAAAAGTCAGGAAATTCTAGTCCATGGGCTGAAGAAGGATTGCTATAAAAAAAATAAACCAAGAAAGCCAGATGAGGTAAGCAAAAAAAAACCCCAAAGAGAACTAAGCAACTTCAATGATCAGTCATGTACAAAACATATATAATCTCTACTACTATCACTTTCTGGTCAGCTGATCTATGCACATCTTTCTCATTCTTCATTTTCTTGGTCAGTTCTTGAATCAGATTGAGGTTAGATAACACTGAATTAATATTACTCTCCTTTGCTAGATTTGATTCTGACCAGTCTTGTAATACTGCTACATGTAATCACAAGCTTACTTAAGCAAAAATCAAAATGAGAATTCATACGAATTTTTATGGTGTAGAATGTTAAAGATGCTCTTTCTCAGCAAAATCTTTATAGCAAACTGTTGTCCTTTTAACATTTGGTTTGGTTTCTGTTTGACCTTGCAGAACAAGATGACTGATAAATATAAAAGATACTATCCAGGAGAATATATTTTCCTCTTACTATCTAAAATACAGATTCAGAGACAGATTTTCCACAATGCATTAGGATGTGTTATTTAACTTGGTTTATATCAATTTAACATCTAAAATCTTTTCACATTTTCATAATTTTACCAACTTGTGTTAAAACTCTTGGTGGCAAATCTATGCAATCTCAGAAGCACCCTATGAAACATCAATACCATCTAAACCAGCACAAGCCAGCAAGTGGATGCCTCATCTATCTACTGCTTGTTTCTCCACTAAAAAAAAGAAAACCAATTTTTTTTTACTGTGTCAAAACTGAATTGGTCCTTTTTCTTTTTTTTTCTTTTTTTTTTTTTTGTTATACATCAAAACTCCTCCCCAGCCAAGTCATTACATCAAAACTCCTCCCCAGCCAAGTCTCAATGGGGCTCCTTTCTGTGCCTGTCATCAGTGTTACTGAATTTGTCTAAGTCCTACACTGTCCTGTACCACAACTAATTTCCATCATTCTCTCTCTGCTTCTGGATTTGTGTCCAGCTTAGAGCAAAATTTTCAAAAGGGACCTGCATGCCTTCCATGTACCAGTAATGAGCCAAAATATTTTCCTCAGTTGATATTTTTAAACAGGACTGATTATGTTTTGTTGGCCACTATGGTTTTGTTGGTTTGGGTCTTTTTCCTACAAGTCAGTTTTCCTAACACCACATTGGCAGTATGAGGATCCTTGCTTGCCCTTTTGGATACTCTGAGGTAATATCTAATTGTCAATACTCAGCTCTTCATTCTGATTCTCTGAAAGACAAACATTGGTATTCAAAAAATGTATGCATCTTACTCTACTTCCAAAGGCTTTTTATCATTCTTCTAATTTTAATCCTTCCCTTTCTTCTCTTAAAACTGTCTTATCTCTGTCCTCCCTAGAACTGTGGAACCGTTATATCAGATTTTCTTCCTCTGGTACCCCCTGACTCCCAGTGTCTTCTCTTTTTTGCAAGCCTGTGACATTCTCTTCATTCTAATTACTTCATTTTTAACCTTATCTTTCCCTTTCCTATTTACAATTCGTGCTGTTATCTTTCTTTTGGGTTTTGTTAGCCTTTTTTTTTCACTTGCATTGCCTGTGGTGAACATAATATCAGTAGGACATGACATTCTTGAAATAGCTTCAACTGGGTTTTGACTTTTCCTTATTCTCAAAAACTCTGTACTTACATCTTTACAAATTTGCTTACTCAGTTCCATCCTCTTTTTCATTTTTGTCTCCTTGCCATAGTCCTCATATATTTTGTTTCCCATACAAAGATATGCTCCTTTTTTTTTTTTTCTGGCTGCAGAAACCTATCAACCTTTCCAGTTTCATCAGCACTGTATCCTTTATTTTTCCTAAGGGCAAAAGTGAAGCTACGATTATTCTTTGAACTTCACTGCAATCTTTTTATCGTTCAGAGGGGGAGTACCTGTGAACACACAGGGATGAGCTAAAGTGAAAACAAAAAATATATGGATCTCAGTGTAAGAAACCAAAGTAAACACTATTACCTTGCTTCACAGAACTGTAAGATTTACAAAAAAACAATTAGGTGTTAGGGTGGGTATCAGAACTCTCCTAAGCACCCCTGAAACATCTGCAAAATGGGGTGATCAATGTGCACACCTCAAGTGTGACCAACGTGCAACACTTTGGCGAGGTGTTATTTATTCCTGTACAGAACAAGTTTCTTCCTTACACCATTTTAGTCAGTTCCCGGCTTCCAACCACGCTGACAGCGCTGTGCCATGAGTCACTTTTAACAGCTGCCTCATTTGCTCCCGACCTGAATAACGTTTCCATAGAGGTTCGTGTACCGTGTAACACCACCCGTGCTGGACCGCGCTCCGGAGGCCCGAGAGCCGTCCCACGCCACTTCCATGGCTTTGGAGCGAGCCCTGGAGAACCTCCGAACCACGAGGCGCCCGGAGGGGCAGCCCTGGGTCAGTGTATTCCTCCGGGGAATGAAAAGGGGATTAGTCCCCGAGAAGGCCGGTGGTGTCAGTGTCCGGGCTGAGCACCGACCCGCACAGACCGCTCTGTGCCAGGCGGGAAATGGAGCTCCCCGAGCGACGGGGGAGCTCCGCCACCACCGGGACCGTCATCTCCTGTGACATCTTCACAGAACCACAGAACATCCTGAGTTGGAAGGAACTCACAAGGATCACCGAGTCCAACCCTTAGCCCTGCACAGGGCAGCCCCAAGAATGTGCCTGAGAGCGCTGTCCAAACGCTACTTGAACTGTCGAACTCGGTGCTGTGACCACTTCCCTGAGGAGCCCGTTACAGTGTCCAACCACGCTTTGGGTGAAGAACCTTTTCCTCATATCCAACCTAAAACTGCCGTGGCACAGCTTCATGACTAAGTTTGGGTCGATTCGCCCTCCCGTACGCAGCTCAGGCTGCGAAACCAGCCTGGATCCCCACGGCCTCGCCAGCCTCGCTCCCCCCGGCGCTGTTCCCCACAGCAACCGCCGCCGGTCCC
>NW_021940122.1:7960633-8158905 GCF_001715985.3 Manacus vitellinus
GGGGTGGGCAGGGAAGCAGAGAGCGGGAGCCGCGGCAGCGGCTGGGAAGCGGGGATCCGCTTCTCCGAAACCCTGGGGGCGAAGGTTACCCCGGCTGAAAGGGGTCTTGAGGTGAAGGGGAGATTGAATGTAGACGAATTTTGGCAGTTTTGTTGAAATAATCAAGTGCCGAGGGCAAATTTTAGGCAGATAAGATAGAGGGATGGATCCCGCTGTTTTGGATGCCGGCTTGAATTTTTTATTTACTTTTCTGTTTTGACCACTGCTAAATGTGGATTTTGTGAGAGAACCCGATGGCTCTTGTTCCATTATTCCTTGTTTGAACGTAAATCTTAGTCCTGCTGCTTGTGGATTTTTTTTTTAATTTATTTTTTAAAAGGACCTTTCCAAGTAGCTTTCACGTCTGACAAAATGAAGCCTTTGTATTTTTCGATCAATTATACCTAATATTGACGTCCTGTTTGGTACAAGAGACTTAAAGTGCTGCCTCACTCAGAGGACCATTAAAGACTTTCCCGGTCGCTACATGTAGCTGAATGTGTTACGACACATCCTTTCTCCCCCCCAAAATCTCCCGAAAGATTTTTCCAAAATGAAGAAATTTAATTTTCGCAAAGTTTTGGATGGTTTAACTGCCTCATCCCCCGGTGGAAGCAGTGGTGGTGGCAGTGGCAGTGGAAGTGGGGCTGGTGGTGGCTCCGTGCACCCAGGAGGGACTGCAGGAGCTGCAGGGACACCCAGAGAGGAGATCCAGGAGACACTCACTTCAGATTATTTTCAAATTTGTAAGGTAAGGGCTGTATTTTTATTTTCTATGGAAACGATAAAAGCTGCGTTGAGTTGGGGGGGGGGGGAACAGGAGGGCAGTAATCTGATACCAGTAAGCCTTTTACTTGAGAACTGCAGTGGTTGTATAAGGACTTTGGGATGAAAAGACAGATCTAGTGGATTTTTTTTTTCTTCCTGCTGCAGAGTTGGGGTGGTCAGTAAATTCATAGAAATCTTGATTTCTGCATTCAAGGCCAAATCCTAAGTTCACACTTGGATCCCAAACTACTGACAAGATTGTGGGCAGGAAAGCAAATCAATTGGTGCTAGTACAGATAAAATAAGTGATTAGAAATTTTAGATTGTATATATCTACTTCCCCTCCTCACTCTTTTCATCCTCCGTGCCTTTTTTTTTTTTCTTTTAAGATAAAGGCACAAGCTAGAAATAAAAGACAGTGCACTGATTACTGAACATAAGACTTCAACTATTTGTGAGGGACTGGATGTACTTTCAGGATGGCTGTTTATCGTTAGTACTAAAGATTATAATTGCATGACAGTAAACTTAGTGGGACAGCATGAATACCACAAGTTGCCAAATTTGTTTGGAATTGGTTTTCATGTTTTGGTCAGGTCTTTAAGTGAGAATTTTCTTTGAGTAGAAAGCGTAAGATATCCCTGCGTGTTTTGTTTTGTATCTGTCTTCTGCAACAGAGCTTTCAGTGGTGCTCTTAAATGTACCAGTAAACCGGTACAAACTATTTGGTACTTCTGACTAACTCTGAAATATAAAAATCATGTGTTTGTAATGAAGAGCAAAAACAAAAGGAGATGATATATTATGGTCCTCTGCTGTTATCTTTAACTTCTATGTGAATTCTGTTGGCTTTACTGCAAGTTTTGTTTGCTTATTTGTTTTGATTAGAAGCTTCAAAACCAAAATTTTTAAGTAGTGCAATGTACATTATTAGGAGTAAATGGACTTCATCTATTAAGTATACTTTCCTTTTATTAATCAGATACCACTTGATTTGAAATTTAGGTTTTGGTCAACTCCCAGCACGTTCTCATTTCTTTTTTGTGTTTTGGGAAGAAGAAAGCAATAGAAACAACCAAGACAAGCTGTAAGTTTGTGTGCAGAGCTAGTCCTTGTGAAACACACAGCTTCTCTCATCTCAGATACCATGTTTCTAATTCTGTTTGGCTTCCAGCTACAGCTAGTGTCAAAACTGCTACAGAGTTCAAGGGAAGAAGGATGAGCCACTATGACTTAAAGACTCAGAGACTTCTGAAATAGGTTTTACATAATTCTATTTTTTTAGATACATAGTTTTTTATAGTTCTTTGCCATCCTGAAACAAAACAGGTTCAGGCCTATTAACTCAAGTTATTCTATAGTTTAATGGAGCATCAGTAATGAGTGTATACCTGCTTCCCAGAGTTGAATTGGACTCCTTTTGCTTATGGACAGTAATAATTTAGCATTTTGTGAAACTCCAGGTATTCAGTACAGTGATTTCCTATTTTTGTCACTTAAGTAAAAAGATAATGCAAACAACCAAGACACATTAAAATATTATTAGAAGGTCTGACATTCTAAGACTTCTAAGTAAGGGTAAAGTCAACATGGTTCTTCATGTTTAAGTCATTTGATAGGGCTGAAGATCTATATTTAGTATGATATATTTTTATTTTTCATGACATTTGCAAAAATAAAAGATGAATTGAAATTATTTTTTGCCTAATCTCCATTATTTCTCTTCTTTGGCTTGATATTACCTGAAGACAGTTAGTATTATATTCTAATAGATCTACCTGGAAATAAATCTGGTAGATCTACTTGGAAATAGATCTACTTAGTGTATAGGAATATGTCATTTGAAGAAGATTTCAGTAGGCTGTATTTGCCTGCCTAAGCTCTCAGGTTGAAATGTTCTCAACAAAGTAAATATTTGTACAGGAAAGCTTTTGGTTGTTTGCAGCAGCTCTTGCTTATGAATGCATGCTACTGCAGAAGTCTATTGTATATGAAATATCAGCTTTGTGGTTTTTTTAAGATACAAAGGTATGCCAAAAGCAAACTTCCAAAATACAAGGTGATTATGTGCTCATAAAACACTGCAGTGTGTATTCAGTGGGCTCTACTCAATCAGCTCTGTTGCAGTTTAGTAACCTTATGAGGATGTTTGAATGAACCCCCAAAACCTCTCAGGCCCCGATCCTGCGTTAGGCACTGTGCAAGTGCTCTGGAGGCAGTGGGACCTGACGCAGGCGCAGCTCTCACCCTCCCTGCTTCAGGGTGCAGGATCCAAGCCATAATTTGCATCTCAATCACTTCAAATTAAATTAAAAACACAACAAGGCATACGTAATCCGAACTCTGTCTTCCCCAAGCTTTTGTTGTATAGAACTTCTGATGTTTCAAATGTGTATTTTCGTGTTCAGTTACATAAGTTATACAGGCTGCATATTTAAGGATCCATGATCTGTGATCCTGCTGCACACAGAACTGAGTAAAGCTAATGGCAGTTTTGGTTTGTTATGATCTGCAGGATCAAGGCATGTGAGCTAACAGTCTAAGTAGCACCTCAAACTGGTTTTTCTTTCTTTTCTGATTATAAAAATCTTCATTTTAATGTGAAACATAAAAGCTGACTCATAGTTAAGAATTAAAGGGCCTTACCCTGCAGTTTTTATGTAAATAAATTTCCTTTCTGAAGTTTGTGGGAGGTCTGCTTGACTGAAAGCACAGATCGAACCCTCTACCAGAAGACTTTCACTGGTAATACACCTGACTTCATTTGTAACACACCTGAAAGCCATCTCTCCATCTTGTGACATTTTTAGGATGCTTATTACCACAGTGTCTTCTTGAGATACAGATTAGAACTTAATAGAAGTAAACTGAATATTTCATTTTACACTGAGATGTTCACAATGAGTTACTTTTGGCATTTATATTTAACATGTTAATGTAATCCTCTACATTGAAAGAATGGAATATTTTTGAAACTATTACATATGAAATAGCTATGGCCTGTTTTAAGCATAGTAAATTTAGATGTTGGTGGCTCTACTAATGAATCAATGGCACCATTTAAAAAGTGTTCAAGCAACGTGAAATTTTGTCATACCTATTTTGTGACAACAGGAAGCTGGGGTACAGTTTGTTATATTGAGGGGCTGCTCTTGGAATTTGGATATCCAGGTGGAAATCATGAAAGTATCAGTTATAATTCACATTAATTGAATATGCGAGATAACAGCAGCATCTGAAATTTAGACGTGATCTAGTAGTAAAGTCTGTATTAATTTTAATTGGGATAGACCTAATTTCCTTGGGTTTGCTGCTTTCTATTTTCTCTCTGTATAGGTGTTGGGTTTTTTTCTGACAAGGATTTTTTAGGCTCAACTGTGTTTGTCCAGAGCATTTAGAAACTCAAATACAGCACTGGGGAGAGATCTGCTATTAATACAGGAAGTGAGAAGATCACAGTTAGGATGCTTTAAATCATTTGCGTAGAACTTTGAGCAGAGGGAACCTAAAAGGAGAAAACAGTGATTTTATTACTTTTGCAGAAGGTTGTTTGTTGGGGGATGACGCAGCTGAGAAAAACCAAATAAGAATGAAGTTGTACATTTTTTGTACATAGAGTATGTTCTTCCTGAAAATAAGTGCCCCGTATAGAACTACTTTACCTTTTATTGAAGAACAAGCATAGGGTAGAATTTGTAGAGCATGAGGTTAATAACTTTATGCAGAATATGTTTGAAATCAAGACCTCAGTTAAAAGCACAATAACAGTTGCACTTTACTAGACATAAAATTAATCTGCTCCAGTATGTTTTCTTTAGCTGTAGGCAGCAACTAGATACCCTCAAAAAGGTTCAAGAACTGCCAATTTAGTCTTCTTCTCAAAGAATCACTTCCCAAATGCTGATGGCTATGGACTGCTTTAAACCCCAAAGCATGAGATAGCTATTCTTTTCCAAACTGGCCTTCATGTTATTACTGGGTAGTCTTGCAATCTGATAAGCATCCCTTTGTATCTTGCTGCATTATTGATAGTACAGTCATAGTTTCAGTATGCACATGATCAAGTCTTTATGTAAAACCCATGGAAGCAGGTATAGCTTTAGAATTTTGTTAAAACTCGTATGGAATCCCGTGGCAGACTGCAATTGTGTCTTCCTAATCCTACTTACCTTTGACAAAAGCAGGCCTTCAAGATACAGCCAATCAGTAGCCAATTTAAATACCTCAATTATTTGGATTTCCTATCAGGTGGTCTTAAATCTTAATTCCTAGAGTTTATAGGTGGTAATACCTTATTTTGTCAACCTATGAAGATAAACATTTAGTCCCCCTTCTGACAGCAGTCAAGTAGGTACTTCAACTGCACATGCAACATGATGCTATAGTTCAATGATAATAGAGAGAAGATGAATTTTGGAATGGCAATTAAAGCACAATGCTGCAGGAGCATATAATTCTATTTTTGGTTATGAGGAATAAAAAAAAATAATCTTGCTATCCCATAGTGTTTTAGTTAGCTTGAGCTGTTTGGTTAATTTCTCTTACCTCCTTAGTAAGGTCATGCAGGGAACAAAAAATAAAAGGTGTGTGAAGTGCTACATGTCAAAGAAAACCCATTTTAAAATTAATATGATTACTTGTAAGTGCTCAGAGTTCATTCAATATTTTAATGGTAAATAAGATAATGTTGGGAAGGATTTTTTTCCTATATACCAGGGTTTGGATCTAAGGTTAGATGCAAAACCCTATTATGTTAAAACTACAGTCACAAATGACACTTCTAAATTAGGTTATAGTAATTTTATGAAATTTGTGGTAAGCAAAATGTATTTTCTTTTTTAAATGTTTGTATTAATTAGAAATAGAATTCATCCATGATAAAGAGCATAGCACATTAAAATCTTCTTTTTAAGGAACTTTGAAAATTTTAAGGTACCTGTAGTAGCATAACTGGATTCACTTGTTTTGGTTTTTTTGCAAATATCTATGGTTTTGCATCATTGTGTCTGGTTGTTAATCATGTATTAATCCTAAATGCATTAATGCAGAGCCTTCATAGCCAACACATGCAATTACAGCTTCAAATTAATTTTCAGACTTTTACAAAAAGGTTACAAAACAAAGCACTCAGAAGTTCCACTTTTTAAAAATAAGTTTGCTTGCAAAGAGAACTTTTAATTACATGATCCCACATTTCTTCTTTAGGTTTAATTTAGCAAAACAAATAGTGTTTGCTCATTGGAAAGCACTTCAATATTTCTCTGCATACTTAAAACTCAGAGCATGCTTGAATATTAAGTTCCCTGTGGACTTTTGCAACAGAAGTGCTCACCACTGAAGTTCCGAAAGCTTTATAAACGTTAATGAATTGACCTTCACAATATTTCTGTGAGATGAAGAGGATATTATTCCCCCTGTATAGATGCCACAGAAAATCCCAAATGCCACAAACATTTAGTGTCCACTATCTTGAGTTTCCAGCTTGACCTGCTTTACATGTGTTTTTCTTGTAGCACATTTAACACTTTTATATCTCATCCTTCCATTGCACCTCCCATTATTTTCACATTCTATTGCACATATTGTGCACACCTACAGAATGATCTTTAGGCTCCTTGTTCATACTGTTAATTTATACATCCACCTTAGATAGCCCGAATGGCTCTGAATTTCCTTTTTGTCTCAAATGACTGCAGGTGGATTTCTGGCTCCACGCTGAACTTGTGAATTGCACCTGAGGTATACGAATACCATCAACCTCTACTGTCTCAAACTGGTCAATCACAAAATGGGAAAATGATTAGCAGCCACATGTGAAAAGCTTAATTCACAACCATTGGCTTGCTCATTTATAACACTAAATGATAACAGCATTGATAGAATTTTTTTTCTGCAATTTTCTATCTGAATTGTACCTTGTACATTCCTATTTTGCACCAAATAGACAAGTTTGGTAGAAAACAACTCTCAAATTGTTTACTTTTGGTTTGCCCATAGGACAGGTCAGACTGTACTATGCATGGGGGAGACAGAAGTTCTATGGCAGACAAAGATAATTAATCCTTACAAGTGGAGAACAAATTCATGCTGCATAGATTATCTTAGTTAACGTATGTTCTAATTGTTCTGCTTTTTATGGTTGACCTTGCATTTTTAGCAATATAAGAGTCATAGAATAGGCTGAGTTGAAAGGGACCCACAAGGATCACTGAGCTCAACTCCTGAGTTCACAGATGAAAACCTAAAAGTTAAGCTATTTGCTGTAATTTTGTGTGCCATTTCAAATGGGTGCTTTGAGGTTTGGTTTGGTTTTATTTTGTTTTGGTTGTTTGTTTGTTTTTTTTTTTAATCTGTGGAATCATAGATATTTGAAAGGACCTTTAAGATCATTGAGTTCCAACCCCTCTCCCATGGGCAGAGACACCTTCCACTAGACTGTGTTGCTCCAAGCCCCATCCTGCCTGGCCTTGAACACTGCCAGGGATGGGGTACACACAACCTCTCTAGACAACCTGTTCCAGTGTCTCACCATGCTAACAGTCAAGAATTTCTTCCTAGCCTTTGATCTAAACCTACCCTCTTTCCATTTAAGGCCATTCCCTCTTGTCCTATCACTATATACCCTTGTAAAATGTCCCTCTCCAGCTCTATTGTAACTCCTTTAGGTGCTGGAAGGTGCTATAAGAGCTTTCTCTTCTCCAGGCTACAGCTGCTAGTGGAACTGGACACATGGGATATAATGTACATCACCTGTGGGCCACCACTTAGTTAATGAGAATTTTTCTCACTATTGCACCGAGAAAAGCAGTTTTTATTCTCTTCTGGGAGGACAGAGGAAATTCAACCTGGTTAGCCCACGTAACAGGAGTGTTCTGATCAAATAACTGTCTCGTAAAACATTGGTTGCATAAGCAACTTTTTTTTCCCCACTCATTTCTGAAAGAAAAAGACTTGTACATAATTTTTTTTAGGAAATGAATGAGAAAATAGTTAGAAGTTCGTGGATAAAATTATGAAGATTTTTTCCAAGTAGAAATACAAATACTATGCCAAACATGCAGCTGTCCTCAGCAGAGGTAGACTAAATCTAAGACAGACCTCATTCTTACTTAGTTTAGATGAGTATCCATTCACGTTTGATTCTTGTTCTGAGATGTCTGATACCCCCTGTGTATGGTGTATGCCCAAATCCCTTTTTGAGGTCTATGTGAAAATACTGTGAAAACTTAGCATTAGTATGCTCACTTTATAAACTGAGACAATGAAGCAGCAGAGAAGTGAACTAATATACCCTCCTAAGCTACCTGAATATACTGGTCTATTGGCTATTCTAAGAAAAAGGGGTTATAAAAACAGCTTATGGGATGTATAAATTTGTCACAATGTGTGATAGAATCATTATAGGGGAAAATTAGAGGAGTGTAGGATAAGAAGTACAAGTAATGTACATCTGTGGAGAGGAGAGGAGAGAAAGCAATATTGATAGGTACAGATGGCTGGCAAGTATGCTCAAATGTAATAATGTAATGTTATCTTTGTGCAGTGCTGTGTCCATTCCTAGCAGATCACCAGCAAAGACTATGAATAATAAAAAATGCTAGAGACAATCTGTCAGCTGTCTCTAGGGTCAAAGTCTGACAAGGTACACTTTTTATGGTTCCCTTGAAGTTAAGTTGCATATAGTACTGAAAAAAAACCCATTAATATTTAAGGCTTTGAGGTGGTGAATGTGTGGACTCAAAAGTAATCTCATTGAATTCAGTGGTATATATGTAGGTGCATGTGTGTATGGTAATATATCCTTATGCATAATTTGAATCCAATAAAGTAAAAACAATTGCTTGTGTTCCATTTGAAAATCTGTTACATAAGAATGCTGTGAGATCAGACACTCAGAAGTCAGGTCCCTTATTCAGCTGGTATTCAGTTATGTCTGTATCTGTGGCAATCTAGTCTTTATTTAATCTTTTTATTTTCTTGAAGTGTCTGCTTGTATTTTGCTCCTGTCCTCCATCACATTTGTTTTGAACAGTGCCCAACGTAATGGGGATGCTGGATGCTATTCTCTGTGTGTTCTTTGCAACAGTTCCTATGAGAAAATCTCTGTTATCCATTGGACATCACAAAAACTTATTCTAAATAAATTATGAATGCTTATCTCCACTTTGTTCATCCTGTTCTATCTATTGTACTCCTTAAGTGTGGAGATGTGCTTTCAGTTACACCTGTCCATCATCATTTGTGTTACAGTTACAGTCTATTGTAGTTGTGGATTAATTGTAGTGAGTCTTAAGATCCCTAGTTTATTCATTGTTTGTCCCTACATATATTTTTAAATGCTCACTGAATGAGGCAAAGGCAGGAAAAGTGGTGTGTGGTTGTGTAAACAGAGATCTGATTCTTACGATCCTTGGATATGGTGTCTTCATTTGTGCCTGTGAGCTCTGTCCTTGGTACCATTATGGGCAATGCAGAGGGGGATAATAACGTACAAGGTGTGCTGGATTTCACTGATGTTAGAGGGGAAAAACCTGCCACAAAATACCTCCATATCATTTGGAATGTATCTTCACCATATGTGAGATGAGATGCTGGCCATCTTCAGATTAAATTCTTGATTCGACATCAGAAAAAAAATTCTTCAGATTGCGCAGAGCATTTATTCAGGAAGAAAGTAGGAGAAGGTTAACTATGAATTAGTATTAAATAGTAAGCAACATTGAAAATGCTAGTTATGAAATCTGGTAATAGCGTTTGTATACAAGAATGCCAAATTATGTTGCAAAATAGATTTTCACAGGAATAAACCAATAATACAGATTATATCAAAATAGAGTTTTAAGACAGTGTTTCTATAGCTTCCTCCCCTGCCTCCTCCCCCTCAAAAAAAGAAACGCTGCCCAAAAAAAGAAACCCCTTTGCTACTGTGATAAGAAACTTTATCACAGTAGCAAAATTTTTTAAATCCTCCAACATGGCCAATTTTTAAAACATTAAAATATTCTGAAAGCAGCAACCAAAACATTTGCTTCAGAAGAGTAACCACAATCAGCCATAACAGAACAGAACATAATCAGCCTAAAGTAGCGAAGTTTCAGAAAATCCAAAAATGGGAAGTCATGAAAAATTAATTAGAGTTATTGCTATGTTGGTCTGATGTAAATTCAATAAAAACAGTTTTGTTTGTTTTTTCTTTTTTAAATTTCTCATTAAAGTTATGAAATTTTTTTTTCTCTGCATCCACAGTAAGAGTGAAGACAAAAATATTTTCCTTTCAGGGCTATCAGATTAGTTTTTTACAATTCATGTAAATACCCATAAAACAGATCTCCATCAGATAGATGATATTCTAAACCAAGCTGTTTGAAGTTCTAGAGTAATACAGTTAAATGATGCAACAACAACAACATCAGTAAGAACTGCTATTTGAATTACTTCAATTGTAATATTCTCCATTTGGACAGAAGTCTTGCTTGAGTAGGTAGGCCAAATTGAGCTTTGAAATCAGTGGTTTAGGGTTGGGTTTTTTTTAAAATAATTTTACATTATATCCAAGGCCAAATATAGTTTTGTTAACATCCATGGCATTTCTCTTGATTGCTGCCCTATTTCTTCTTGCCAGTTTAAATGGCAATAATGTGAAGTACATTATAGCATATTTACTGCACAATGGATGCAATTCCTTTGTGTTCTCAATTTTTCCTCCCTTTCTGTATATTTGTCTGGGTTTGTTGGTGGTTTTTTTTTGTTTGTTTGTTTGTTTTTAAACTTGGTAGAGCTCTTTTAGAAAGAATAGGAAAGGAAGAAGTGAAATAATTTTGCATACAACGTCCTCCCTTGAATTTAGGACTTCTCCAAAGGGCATAATACCTTCCTTGGGATGGTTATATCCATGTGTTACCCTGTAACTTATTAACTTACCACTGTAACTCAGTGCTGTGGTAGATGTAGCGAGATGGTGTAGTTGCCAAGCAGTTGCTTGGTCACAGCTACACTGATTTAAATAGATCAAGCAAGTAATATTAAAATTCAACCACTCTGCTTTGGGCAGGTGGGATTGGAGTGGACAGTCTGCAGAGTTCCCTTCCACCCTCATCTGAGCTGTGAACTGGGAATAATGCAGCTCAAGGATCAATGTAATTTTATTTATTTGTGGATTTTTCTGTCTAAATTACATCATTTTGTATTTTCAATACACTACAGTGTATTTCAAGGAACAAGCATGAGAAGAATACTTTCTGAAATTCAAAAGGCCTTATTTTTCCCCTGTGGTTTACTTAACTTGGCTGTTTGTACCTATATGAATCACATGTAAATAGGACCATCCTTATTTGATAGTCTTCAGCATCCAGCTTGCAGAACTGAAAATAACAGTGGAAAAACACATCTCTGAAATATCTGCAGACATTTTTGTCATGGAAGGAGGAACTTTAGAGAGGACTGCAAGATTCCTTCTTCATTTTAGTTATTTATTTAAAGCTAATTGTCTGGAAGATGCCTTTGGATGTACTTTCTTTTTCAATGCCGAGCAATATGAGGAAATTTAAAAATTTTATGATGTGTGGTAGCATGTTTCAAAGAACAGTCATATGGTCTGCATACAGACTTTTTAAAAACAGTAGAGTGAAAACAATATGATACTAAAAGTGTAGACTTGATACTAATTTTTCAAACCTTGTTTTAGGTTTTTCAAGTACATTAAGCTGCTTCCAAAAAGAAATTAACTGACTTGTATATTATACGTATGATTTATTTCAAATACTCTATAATCCCTCTTATTTTTCATATAACTATCAGTGTGTACTATTTGTGAAACTAAACTTTTAAAATTCAGATTGCGTTTGAAGTCTGCTTTAGGTCCAGGACCTAAAACTATTTTCTCAAAATTCTGCTGTAGCTAATTAAGTTGACCTTTTATAACAAAGTAAGTTTTGGAATTTAAAAATTAAAAGACAAACCAAATTTGCCTATTACTAAGAATATTATTTTTCTATGCCAAAAGTTGTGTATTGAAATATGAAACTCTGATTGTGCCCTGTGCGTATCTTTTCTTCCTGCCCCTGCATTGCCTATTTCAGTAACATTTCTCTTTTTCCCTTGTGTGCCCACATTTCTGTCTTTATTCTACTGTGTTTTTCTCCACTAATACTGCTCCCCTTTTTCTTCCTCTCTCTGTTTTACTGCTGCTGGTGAAGATAATAAGCTCATAAGAAATACCCTGCTGAGACAAAGCAACGGCCCATATCGCCCAGCAGTCAGTCTCTGACAGTGGCAGCACAACGTGTCACTTAGGAAGAGTAATAAGTTGGATCACTTTCTGCAGTCCATTCCCTTTCTAATCTCCCATCATCCACCATCGCTGGATTTGAGATGTCAGAGAGTGTATCCTTAGCTGGTCCTTTTAAAATCCATTTATCAATAATGGCAATGAATTTGTCTAATGCCTTTTTGAGCCTTCTGATACTGTCAGCCTTCAAAACCTATGGCAGCAAATTTCAGAAGTTCATTACCTTTTTTTCTGTTTTAAACTAATCTTTCATTTATTTTGAATACTGTTGTTTCGCCAAATTTGTTTAACATACCCACTCACTTGATTATGCAAATCTTAGTCATATCCCCCCACAACCTTCTCCTCTCCAGACTGAAGTTGCAGTGCTTTTAGTGTTTCCTGATAAGGTCTCTGTCCATCACCTTGAGCATTAGTTGTCTTCCACAGGGAAGACAACTCTGTCCATAGAGATGACAGCTCTGGATCAGGTCTGTCTTTTCTTCTTCAGATGTGGACACTAGAGCTCCATATAGTTCTCAAGTAATGGGCTCACACAGGTTTTATGTAGCAGCAAAATTATGCCCTCTGTGTTATTCTTTGTTCTTCCTGCTAATGTCCAACATTACTTGGCTTTTTGACTTGCTGCTGCATATTAAACCAAATACTTCAGAGGAATGCCAACTGCACCCAAACTACTTTCCTGGCTTGTAAATGCAAATTCCAAATTTAGCATTGTGTAGACCTGTAGATTTACTTTTTTCTCCTCCTAGATGCCTTATCTTACATATATCCACACTGAAGTTCACTAATCAACTTCTTGCCCAGTTTAGTCAGACTAGTGAGCTCTTTCAGGAGTTTGTCACCATCAGTAATGAATTTCACTATCTAAAGAATCTTACTATGAGCTATGAACTTGGAGATTTCAGTGTTCATTATCTTTTATAGGTAATCCTAATAATAAATAAAATTGGTCCAAGCACTCATCCATGAAGAATTATACTTGTGAATTTTTTTCAGAGTAAAAACCCATAAAACTCTATCCTTTGCTTTCTGTTATCTAACCAGCTTTCAGTCCACAAATAAACCTTTTTCTTCAGTCCCATGACACCTTTGCTTTTTTAATAACGTTGCTGTGGAATGTTATTGGAAGGCATTTGTAAAGCTTATGTATATTCATATCCCCTTTATTTACATACGTGCTGACAGCTTCATAGAATTAGAGAAAACTAGTCATACAGGATTTCCCATTGAAGAAACTCTGCTGACTTCTGCAACAATCTTTATCTGTGTGCCTTGTTAGTCTTTATTTTACCATCTTGCCAGGGATAGCAATCAGCCTTCCCAGTCTACAGCTCCCTTTTGTAAATGGCTTTTCTCCAGATGACTGTTTCTAGCTTTACACCAAGAAAAAGAGTTATCTGTGGGTACTTTTATCTAAGAACAATTAAGAAAAGATAGTTTTTTAAAATATTCTCTGAACATGCTCAGAACCCCTGGTTCCTAATATAGGTTGAGAGCTAGATGGAATTCATGGCTTGGGTTTGGAAAGTTTTAGCTAAGCTCTGATTTTTACAAAAGGTATTCCTTTGAAAAATGAAAATGTAACTAATAAAAAAGTATCTCTCCTGTATTGTTTACTTAGGTTGGAAGCCTACTGATATCTTGTCCTCTTTCCATTTTTCATGAGTAGGGGTCAGTTTTACCAATCAGAGATAACAAACACAGAGGTCTATAAATGAGGGATGTCATGGTTTTACAGCAGTATAATACATAGCAGCTCCTCTGGAAAGGCACCCATTTTCACCACTACAACCTTTGAGTACCACAGTACTAAAAATAGTACTGTAGTGGTGAAAATGCTGTAATCATTGACATTTTTTAATTTCCTTTATAGCCGAATAAGAGGCTAGAGAGGTTTCAGTCAACACTTCATCCTCTGTTTTGTAAACCAATCAATTACTTCTTCAATGAGGTTTCTGCATGTGCACATTGGTCACAGTTTGGAAGCAGGCTCTACATCCTGAGTCACAGGTTTAGAGTACATAGTTGAATTTCAACAAATAGACATCTTCTCAAAAATTATTTACGTAAGTAAATATGTTTGCTGTCAGATGTTACGCAAACCTGGGTATCTATAAAATATTAGCAGAAAAATTATGAATTTTAGGTTTGTGCAAATTAGCAGCAACACTTTTGGCTATAAACCCTATTAATTGGCTGATACAGTTTAAAATTTGGTTTAGTTCTATATTTTCTGGAACTATTTAGAAAATATTATAATCACTTTTAAAAACGGTGCCTTTGCAGTCGGATATAAACCACCACAGATAGAAATTAAGAAAAACTCTTATACTGAAAAATTGCATTATGCACCATGTGAACAATTACACTGGATATTGCATATTAGTATTAGTGCAATTTTTTTTTTCAGCTAATAAAATATGTCATGGTATCTTAGACAGAAAAGGATCGTTGTATTCTGTACAAGATGTTGAAATGTTCATTGGTAGATTACTAGCAAGCCCAAATAATCAATTTCCTATATTAATTTAGGTAAATTGGTTGTGTAAAGATTACTTTAATGACAGATACATGCAATTCACTGCTTAAAATTATTTAAAAGAGGATTTAAGAGAGAATAACAAAGCTGAACAAAGATTTATTCTGAAAATATATCTGCATTTGCAATTGTTCTGTTTCAAAAATTTATTTTGCATATAGCACATAAACTGTATGTCCTAGGGAGCACAGACTGCCTCTAGAGACAGCATGCCAAAAAAGGAGGCATAAAAGGAAGATGGATAATGTGGAGAAAAGCAGTCCTGGCTCCATCTGGTGTCTGTTTTTTTTTCTCTCTCCCTCTTTTTTTTTTTTTTTCTTGACATCTTGGCATTTGTGGTAGTTAGGTCCTATATTTCTTTGAACCCTGACTGATTTTTTCAGTGTAGTTTTTCTGCTTTTGCCTGCTGTTGAGATAGTTTAATTTGGGGGAAAAAATCCACTTTGTTTTGTGTTTCTGAGCACCACCAATACATTTGTTCTGTGTTGTTCCCACTAGATACAACTCAGATTAAGTAGGAACGTAGGGGTTTTTTCGTTGTTTTTTTTAGTCACCCTAAAATCAAGTTAATTTTGTGGCCTTCTCTTCCTCTTCATCTGTATTAGTAAATGCTGTAAGGAGGCCCAGGCACAGTTTTGGAATTGTTATTCATCCTTACACGTGTGTTCACATTAGCTGTATCAATGCATAATTGAAAAGTCTACTCCAAGTGCTAGATTTTCATGTCATTTTTTCTCACAGTCCTCAGAAACAGAAGGATTGTTGGACTAGAGCTGAGGATGAGAATCTGAGAGTATGGAATGCTACAGATTTTCCCTATTCTTTTGTTGAATAAGATTGATGTTCAGAATAATTTCTGAGGCTGCTCTAATTTGTGCCAAAACCTCAATCACAGAGATATCTTTTTCTGCCCTAACCATGTACTGTATAGCTTGGCTCTACTTCCAAAATGGTTTTGTCCTTTTAGAGTCCTAATAAATATAAATATTTTACTGAAAAATTTTAATTTACTTGGATGCCCAATAGATTTCAATAGTTACTTTCTTATATATATTATACAAATGGCAGAATTTTAAATTCACAATTTTGTGAATTGCATTCACAAAAACTTCCCAATTGGACTTAGTCTAAATACTGAAATTTGGAAAATGGCTCCAAAACAGAAATAACACATTTGCGACAATCCTAGAGTTCAAAAATTTTTACTGAGCTATGATCCTGAAAAGATGTACATCGCTGTTCTTCTAAAATGTAGTTCTATCTTAAATATAGGACCCAATTAAAATTTCCAAATGGGAAGTCTGATTACAGATTGCAGAAATACTGAAATACTAAATATGTAGGCAAGAATGCAAGTAAGTCTTTAAAAATATCGATCTTTGCAATAGTAGTGAAAGCTCCAGTCATAGCTAAACATCAGAAAAGCATACTGTGACTAGAACTGATAGAAATTCAAACTTTATTATAGAGAGGATTTTTAAAAATTAGTAATTAACAAAAGTAGTTGGTGAAATATATGGGGGTTTTTTTTCCAGAAAAGGAAGAACACTTATTCACCATAATACAGAATTTGCAAATATAATAACATATTAGTAATGCAGTTAGGCTAAATATTCAACATTCTAGAAAATACTACAATTCATGATTCCTGATGATTTTGTGACATAAGAGGTAAAACCATTTTTGTGGTGTGTAAGTCTAGTAGCAGATTAGATGCCAGAATAAAAACTTTATATTTGAACAATCCTAACACTTAAGATGAGATGATTAAAAAAGAAACCAAAAAAACCAACCAAACAAAAAAACCCCAACAGCAAACCACAAACCAAACCAGAAATGGAGTTGTAGAGGTCTCTGATAAATGCCTACATTAATATAAAACGTAAGTTACTTTTCTACAGCTTACTAAAGTAGCATATGCTTCTGGATTTTTTGCAGTCTAGAAACCAATAGTTTGACATTCTTTAAACAACCTCCCTTATCAGCAATAATTAAGATATGAGACAAGTAAGATCTCTTTTAAGGAAGTGGTTATTTGCTGAAAAACATACATTTGGTTGTTCCCAAACTGCTTGTGAATATCAGTTCAAGTGTTTCCAGCTGCAGTAGAAGAGTTGGAGTGATACAGCTGTGAAATCATCAGCTGCCTTTTACTCAACAGGTCTGCAATTAAGGAGTCCCTTTTGTTGAAGCTGTTCCATAGGGAACTGCTGAATGCTTAAGCAGACGTAGTTCTTGAAAGAGATAATTTCAAGGAAGAAGAAGATATCTCAAAAAGTTAAATTTCATTCGGTTCAAAGCACTTCCTCTCCAATCTCAATCACATACTAAAAAAAGATTCAATCCTAGAGTTCAAGGTTTTATTATGCTAAATAAAACATTATTATTATACTAAAAAAATACTAATTTTTACCCATTTTTATGTAAGCAGTCACACACACAAAATTAATTAATATTCATTTTAATGTGTATTCTTATAGTCTAGTCTAGTTATTTTCGATTTTATTCTTATGTTAATGTTCTCCCCCATTAGGTTTTTCCTCATAAGAATCAGGCAAGTCATAGTAGTCATAACCTCCAGGTTAAGATAACTTAAAATATTGAGACAGTCTTCAAAGATGTGTTGCATCATGCTCAGTTCATTTATTCCCCAAAGTATCTCTTCAAAAATTAGAATTAAAAGCATAGTATTATAAATAAAGATTAAGAAAGGATGAGTGATTCAGTTGCTCATTTTGAGAATATCTTCTCTGGCATCTTTGTTTTCTAAATTGATATTAAGGATTTTTACCGTGTAGACTCAATTCAGTTTATTGGTTTATTGGATCTCTTCCCCTGGACATGTTCCATTTCTTTCTGCTGGAGCTGTTCTGTTGAGGCTGAGGTTATTTCTGATAGTGTTTTGAGAGCATATTATGTGTCTTTTTTTTCAATTTACAGTTCAACTGCCTTGCATATTGAGGTTATCTTTCAGTATACCACATAAGCAATATATGGCAGTTGTACAGTGATTTATACTTTGCAATCTACTTTGTTGCAACAAAACCATTTTAAATACTACTGAGGAAAAAGCATAACAAGAATTTCTAGTGAGCAAAATTCACTTCTGTATTCAAAATACTGTATCTTTTTAAATACTTCTCTTGAAGTATTCTCTATACAACATACAGAAAAATATAGATTCTCTTCCTGTACACATCACATAAAACACTCATGCTGTTATCTGTGGTTACAGTTCAATCACTTTGCTCATTTTTTCTGTTTCAGACGGTTCGCCATGGTTTCCCTTATCTACCCACTGCCTTAGCTTTTGACCCAGTTCAGAAAATTCTGGCAATTGGAACAAGAACAGGAGCCATACGAATGTATCCTTTCTCGTTCAGAATTTACACCATTTCTATGTATTTCTAATACAGTGATGTGAATTACCTTCTACAAGCACTCAGGTAAGGTTACGGTTTATGTTATGTTCTACTTCATTTTGCTTTACTGAATGGACTGGAAAAGGATGTGCTGTTGAGGAATTCACCAGATCCTGAAGGTGTCCAAAGAAAAATTTTTGGTTGAATTTTTAGCGTATGGTTTTGGTATATATTGGTTAATGTAAAACAGAATTGAATATTTTCAGCATGAAAAGTAAAGGTAGACAGCAAAGTGGTAATGAGCAAGTTGTGAATGTTGTGCTAGCAATAAATAAGTTCATTGCTGCAATGCAGTTAACCAGCTGTAGGCATCTTCACTGTAGATATTTATGTATGAAATTATTTAGACTCCTTCAAGTGAATGGTGGGAAAAAAGTGATTTAGGGCAGAACTCATCTCTTCCTGGAGGAGAAGGTGAAACACTGTAAAAGTACTTATTTCTTTTCATTAATTATAAAGGTACTTCAGGGCCAGCAATTTATATGGTTTTTTTATACAAGTAGCAATTTTAAGTTAGAAGTCTACACAGAATAAATTTAATATAAAACTAATGAAAATTTGGAGACTTTGATTTAAAAAAAAATCTGAGAGTATTTAAATGTGATGTATTTCAAAATGTTCCTCTACATAATTTTCTTAGTTTTTCATGGTTCCAATGCATTCCAATTTGGTGAAAATACATACGAAGTAAGGGAAAAAGGAGAAAGAATATTGAAGAAAGGTTTAAAAGTTACAGGATACAGAATTAATAAACCAATATTTTTTACAAACTTTTTGTAGCTGAATGAATTATATGTTTATGGTAGGGGACAATGCTGTATAAAATACCAATCTAATATCTTCTGGTTATTTTGCTATCCCTGTTCCCAAGGTAACTATAAACCTAATGAACCCAAAGGCAGGTTACAAAGTAAAGAAAAATCTCCTCCTGGAAAACCAACCTGTGCTTCATGTAACAGGACTAAAACTTGTTTCCTCCGTTTTTGGGTACTCTTGGTCTGAACAGTTGCATTTTCGTAAGCCTCATATTCTATCTGATCCAGAACTTCTCACAAGACTCAATTAATCATCTAGTTATGTGACAAGCTTTGCTTTGATAGTCCTATTCTTAATATTTACCTATATGAAATAGATTAAACATATTCTGTTCAAGTACAAAGAAGAAAATCCTCTTAATTTGTGCACTTCTGGAAAAGTGCAAGTCCAGTAGTCCAGTCATACTTTCTTCTTTTCAGAGATATGCAAGGTTAGAAAGCTGGAGCTTTGTTTCTGGAATTTTCATTGGTATCTTCTGTAAGTGAGGACATTGGGAATTTCATGGGTAATGTAGAGATAGGAAGAAGACCTTGGAGAAGATTGACTCCTGAGCCCACCTCTTCTTTCCATCTCAGCAATCTGGCTTTTCTAGGAGCAGTGCTGTCACTGGCTTGGCATCCTGTATCTTTCTAAATCCCTGCTTTGAGGAAAATGCAGGTACAGAGCCTGAATTAGTACAGGTTCATGTAAAGTGCATGTCTTTGGCCACAGGAATGGAACGTGAAGTAGAAACATAGCTTTATTACATAAATTTCTATATATATCTTCTATAAAAATGTATTGTAGTTAGAGGAAGGAGGGAAAAGAATGTTTTTGAAACATTGTAGCATCTCTTCTCCAGTTTTTTAGCAAACTCCTAACTCATTCATTGAAAAATTTCTACCAATTCTAGTATATGAGTCAAACAAGAGCATAAAGATAACCAGGAAATTTGATATTTTTTAAAGATACGTCATAACATAAATGCTTCTCAACTTAGTCATACAGAGCCTGGTTTGCTTAATTGAGCCCTGAGTTAATAGAAACTATGCATTGAAAACAGAGGATGCCATAGAAGGAGTTACTTATTTATTCATTTTAATTAAGGCTTCCCCACTTGGCTCTCAAATTTTCACAGAACATATTACATAAAAAGCCTAGCTGTGAAGTAATAACTTTGCAGTGAAACAGGGCCTAGGACTACACACACAACACCACTCATTTAAGCCAGTCTTGTTGCAAACATTAATAATTGTTGAAATAAGACAATAAAATTCAAGTCAAGATGTAACAAATTTGGTATTACATCTGAAAGTACAATTCATAATGGATTTTTTTAAGCAAATTGACAACAATGTAGATTCTAATGGCTCTAAGTCTTCCACAGCATCCTGTAAAAATACTTTTTAACAGAACAGCACAATTTTGTTCTGCCATGAATATGATATGTGACAGATAAAAAAGATAATTCATTCATACATATGTTGTGTTTGGCTGGTGCTTCTAAACAGTGCTGTGAATAGGTTGAAAGGACAGACTATTTGGCTACCATCAGAGAAATTCACCCAATTATTTATTTGTTTATTTATTGGTAGCACCAAAAGGCCCAGTTTGGATTAGACTCCGTTGTGCAGAGCAACCCAAAGGCATAGGAAGAATGAGTTTATGTTTAGTATTCATGAAATGGTGTAGAACAAGTTTTCCTGTGACCAGTGTAAGTCACAAAATGGTATTGTTGCCTCCTTGTTTTTCTCAAAGTTTCACAAAGTATTAGTGTTTCGATTGGTCAGAAGTTAACAGGTCTCAAAAGACAAGCTGTTTTAAAAAAAAATGGAGTGTGTACTTCTGTGTTGTGAATTAATGTTTAACATCTCGCCTTCAGGTGATCATTTCGAGTGATCCAGCAGCACTGCTGGAATTGACTATGCTAAATTGGCCTGAAATAGAGTATATTATTCATAGGTTGCCATTAGAATACAGAGATAAATGAAAGTTCATTTTGGTGTGACAGTCAATTTGTCTTTTCCTAGATTTCTTTTCAGGGTGCTTAGACGCAACTGCTCTAGCTTCTGTAGCACTGGGAATTGCTGTTGCTATGCTCTGCTGATCCTAGCAGTCTCTGTGGGATTCTCAAGGAACTTCAAACACTAGGGAACGTTTTACCTACAGTCGTAGCTGCTGGGTACTGGATCCTCATAGGGACAGCTGTGCTCTAGCCCACAGAATGAGAGTGCCCTCTAAATCATCAGTGAAGAAGTATCTTCCTATTACCAACACAAGCTAACAAAATCTGCAAATAAAGGGCCAAAACCCCAGTCCTGAAACAGTTGCTGTGGCATCTGGTTGTTATTTTCCTTTGTCCTAAACACAGCATTTATTTCCCCTCTGAGGTCTTTTCTCCTGTTTGACACCTTTTCTCAGTTCCCATATCTTTGATCATTGCTCAAATCATTGCTTGATACCACTCTACCTGGAATATCCTTGCTTCAGCAACATACATTCAGTTGAAGAGGGGCTATGAAATTGAATTCCTTTTCTTATTGTCTCCATACCCTTCTTCTCTAGTCCCAGTCTGGAGAGTCTTCTGATGCTATACACAGTAAAACAAAGCATGCAGTCTGTGGTTACTATTAGAGGAGCTTCTGTATCACCATAAAAGGAGGTGAGAAATTAAGATAGTTAGTCAGACTGAAGTCTCCATTTCAGAGGAAGAAGAGAAGCCTTAGTGTTTGTCACAGTCTCAGTCTGAATAAATAGATTAAAATAAGCATTGTTAACAATGATATTCCAGTAAAAGATCTGAAGAAGAGTCATGTTGTGCTCAGATTTCAGGATGCGTATTTCTATATTATCATTTATTCAGCTGACAAATGCTTGTTAAATTTCATTATGGGTACTTTCTGGAATCACCAAGTCCTTTCCCTTGGAATTCTTGCATTGCATCAAAGATGGGCTTAGCCAGTACAGCCACTTATTTCAAACATAGAGAATACACCATCTACATATTTTGGTATTGAGCTGCTGATTATTTAGTGGTCAACTGCAGTAAGACATTCTGAAATCGACTCCTATAGCTATTATCTTCTCTTATTGTTAAGTGAAAGTTTATCTTAAATCCAGTGCAAAGTAACCAGCCTACTGGGTCCAGAACAGCTTCCACACCACTGCAAGCTTGTACACCATCAAACAGGCTTAAATTAGTAATATGTTTTTGTACATGTTATAGTATTGTATGTTTTTGTCATTAATACATATTCTTTAGACTAATGGGCTCCATATTGTCATGGATGCAGGTTATGGGGCATGCAAATCTTCATTTTCACTGTTTGTTGCTTGAGTGAAAATGTAAGCCACCCACAACACGTGCAAGGCTTTTCTAGTAGGCATAATAGCTTACTGTATTCCAATATTATCAGACAACATAGTGGCCATTTTATACCTGAGCAAACAAATTATTCTGACTCACTAACACATGAAAGTGGAAGTGTTGCTCTGCACCCGCCTTTCATTTAGCTGCACACTCCTGACACTTTCTTTGCTGATTCTGGTGCTTATCAAATATTTCTGTGAGCAATCCAATGCACTAACCTGGAAAATACTTTGCCAGGTTACCTTTTTGCCAGATCAGTGAACTAAATTGTCTGGTGTTACCTCTGATGTTAGTCAGAATGATGCAAAGAAACTGGAAGGAGTGCGTAATTGGGACTGAACAGAGAGAAATGGGAGAGTAACAAAATTTTGGCACTAAGGAGCAGGTTATTAAATTGACTTGTCTTACTCTGCGAAATTGCAGCTGAGAAATCTAGCTATGGCAGATTGGAGCCGTCTATGAAATTTGCTACAAAATGTAGAAATAGCCTTTCAATTTTGAGTGGTATGGAAGATAGCATCTCTTTTGCTGACATTTAAAAAAGTCTTAGTGTAAAGCCATTTGCAAAACACAAAAATTCTTACAGATTCTACTCAAGAGAGATTGTGCTTTAGGATCATATTTGGAATAATTTTTTTCTGGCCTGTTTTATGTGTTTCTTCCAATGCTTTAATAGCATTTTGGAATATCAAAATAATGATTTTTGAGTATCGAATAAGGTACAGCAACACTTCTTTTAATAGGTACATTTTGTGAAAAAAACAAACATGGCTTCAAGAAGGCCAGTGACATCCTGGCCTGTACCAGGAATAGTGTGACCAGCAGGACCAGGGCAGTGATTGTCCCCCTGTGCTCAACACTGGTGAGGCAACACCTGGAGTTCTGTGTCCAGTTCTGGGCCCCTCACTACAAGACAGACATTGAGGTGCTGGAGCATGTCCAGAGAAGGGTGACAGAATTGGTGAAGGGTCTGGAGCACAAGTCCTGTGAAGAGCAGCTGAGGCGCTGGAGGTGTTTGGCCTGGAGAAAAGGAGGCCTGGGGGAGCCTTCTTGCTCTCTACAACTACCTGAAAGGACAAGAGGAAATCGCTTCTGGTTGTGCCAGGGGAGTTTTAGATTGGACCTTAACCGGAAAAATTACTTCACTGAAAGGGTTGTCAAACCATGGAACAGGCTGTCCAGGGAAGTTGTTGAGTCACCATCCCTGGAGGTGTTCAAAAGTCATGTAGAGGTGATACTTAGGGACATGGCTTAGTGGTGGACTTGTTAGTGCTGGTCTTATGATTGGACTCAGTGGTCTTGGAGGTCTTTTCCAACTTAAATGATTTTATGAAATTGTCTTGGTCTTTCTGTGAAACAGTCAGTAATCATATCTTTGATTCCAGAGTTACTGTGCCAAGTGAAGGGGAAGGGAAAATCTAAATCCAAGGTAGCTCTATTGAACAGCATGGTTCCTCAGCAGCTGATGTACACAGAGAGACTGTATTCCTGGGAGGTAGAACTGAGGCTGTTTGTGCACTCTAGAAAAAAAGAAATCCAGCAAAGAAAATAAATAGCACTAATTAAATCATTGTTTGCAGAGTTCTGAGTAGGCATAGAATTTTACAGTAGTTGAAGGAAATGTGGTAAAGAATGTTTGACATCAGATTGGATGTACTTTTAAAGAAAAGAGGAAAATATAACTTGAGGTTTTGGTCTGTGAGAAGGATGGCATAATATCTAAATATAAAGTGTGACAGATTTAGTCTCCCTGGAGCTGCTGGCTCTTAATCTAAACAAGGTTTCAGTAGACCTTTATCCTTAAAATAAGCCAACTGTGTTCTATGCTGTTTACTCTGTGTGATTTATTGGGCAGATGGAATGGGGGAAGCACAGACAAGATCATAAAACCAAAGTTCTGTTGTTTGACTTGGAGGAATCATTGATACATTTCATCTTTTATCTCACTGTGCAACATATTTGAGATTTTTCCAGAGAACTTGAGTGATTCAGGAACACAAACTTCACCGAGTCAGTACTCCTAACATAAGTTCTTTTAAAAATTCCCCTGGAAATCAACACATACAGATATGTATTTTTGCCTGCATAGATACCTAGACAGGTTATTACAAAAAGTAATTATTTTCAATTTACAAGAATAAAAAATTTTTGTGAAATATGCAAAAATAATAAAATTTACCTGTATTATTAAATTAAACAGAACCAGAGTTTGGGGAGTTTTTCTATACTGAGACTGATATGCATTTGACTATGTGTGCATTCACATATGCAGACATACTAGGTTTCTGCATACATGCATAAATTTGGATCCATTGGTCTTCCAAGCCTCTTTCATGCTTTTTAAGAAAGCAGGTTGAATATGTTGCAGTTAAATGTACTGGACTTCCTTCACTTTCAGTTGGTGTTTATCCAGGAGATAAAAGTGGAATCTGACATCTGCAAACAAATCTAGATGTGGAGACACACATAGAACTGGCATACAGGTGGATTAATCTGGCAGGATTTTAATTGGAGCTGATGATTGCATTTGTGAACACTATCTGAAAAAAAATGCTTTCTGGATGTTTGGTACAAGATTTTTTTTAGTGTAATAAAAAATCCCACCTTACTCTGATATTGAAGCGATGACTAGTGGTGATAGTCAACCATTTCAAAGAAGTGATATGTCTTAATTAGACCTTGTGTAAGCTTTAGAGCTTTCCCTACCTTTTTTTGTTCAAAACTTTCTGTCACCCACAGGAGTGCTGACATGCATAGGAAGTAATGCACATCAATTTACTCTCCTTTCCAGTCTGCTAATTATCTTTTTTAGACAAATATCCATGACCTAAATTTGGCAAACATCCTGAAAACACAGAAGTTTGTAGTCATACTATATGCTTAGTTGTTTATTTTGACTCCTTTCTTATTTTGTTTTTTATCTGGCAGATACTCCTGATGGTAGAGAGAATTGATATTTCTCCAGACAACTTAGGAAAACTAACATCTAGCAAAAAGACAAACCCAAAATACATAAGCACATACACATACTGGAAGTCTTTTAGTGTTGTGAAAAGAGACTTATATTTACCTAGCCACAGGCACTCTTTCCATTTAAATTCTTGTGGACTTCTCAGAGTTAGGTGTCTTTCTTGCATGTATGTTATTTATGGAGGGAGAGCACGGACAAAAGGCAGTTGTGGAGAGTTGAGTCTCCATCCTGAGGTAGAAACACCACAATGACCCTGAATAATTGTCTCTGCATTGGGAATACCAACGTAGAAGAACTTTGGGAGTTTTTGGAACCAAAGAGATCCACCTATGAGGATTTTCTACAACAAGGAATATGGACCCAGCTGATGGTGGTTCAGTAGGAGATGGGACAGACACAGTCAGACACTATTTCAGCCAAAACCTTACATGTAGGTGGAGGACAAAAGCACAGTTTTTCCTGAGGTCTGAGAAATGGGAAGATGGACAAAACAGAAACTGTGATCTTATTCTTCCTTGAAGAAGTTCTTTTCCCTCATCCATGGTCGGCTCACTCCCTCTTTCCCTAACTGACCTAGTTTCACTCCAATTCTTATAGTTCTTAGATTTCTATTCCTCAGCCCTGACCTGTCTTTTATTAAGTGGCATCAAACAAGCAATATTCTTTCAGTCTCCATCTTTCACCTGACCTGTGCAAGGCAGTCTCTGAATAACATGTTTTTCTAAGGAAACTGTTCAAGTCAAGAACCAAGATGTTTCCCAAGTGCTTTAGATACAGCATTCAAAGCCACACATGAGTACAAAACGAAGAATCAAAAAAGAGCATCATGGGAGAAAACAAGTTTGACCAAAAGAGGTTGTGGATCAAGAGCTATCAGAAAATGAATTCTTGAAGCAGACAAGTCCTAGAGGGCATCAGAGAATGAAAGCGTGGCATCAATCTCTTTGTCCAGACAGAGCACAGGGAGGGGAAATGACCCAGAAATTTTCTGAGTCTGTTCCTTTTTAGTGTTGTTATGAAGGAGATCAAAGGTAGTTAGAAATGTATATGTAGAAGTCATCACCACTTAAACATATTTCTACCAACCTACTCAATTCCCTTCTGGACATACAGTAAGTTCATAGCTCTCCTCAATTTTGTACACAAGTACCATCCTCAGTGCCCAGATCATTTGGAGATGGTGAAGGGTAGTACTTCAAAAAGAACTGGTCCTTAGTATTTGTATCTGAATGGAAAGGCTTCCCTGAGTCCTTTCAGAGGTTTCACAAGGGACAGCAGGCACCAATGATGTAGAGAAAACTGGGAACATTATACCCCAGTCTCTTACATAATGCCTTGCAGTCAGACAAGTGTTTTTCTTTCACTACTTCTGCGTGCAGATGTCCAGCCACTTCCTGGAAAGCAGGGCCTCAGCACTTGGAACACTTAGTCACTTGGGAAGATAAATGCTGTAGTCACAGACATCCCCTACTTTTCCCTCCTTTCCCTGAGCATGATGTAGTATGGTATGGAATATGTCTTTGGCCACACTGGGTCAAGTGTCCTGCTGTATCTCCTCCCAAACCTGAGCCTGCTCACTGCTGGTGCACCATGTGCAAAATAGAAAAACTCAATGCTGTGCAGGCACTGCTCCACGATAGTAAAAACTCTAGTGTGTTATCAGTACTGTTTTAGTCTAGTATCCAAAACACATCACCTTACTGAATTCCATGAAGAAAATCATCCCATCCCAGCCAGACTTAGTACGCTTTTCAAAAATTCTGCAGAACTGTTTGTTTGAACAGTTGTGGTTTTCAAACAATGATGACTGGAAGTCTAATGATCTTAACATACTTTAATTGTAAAACCAGTAACTTGAGCAGAAAAAGGATTTCACAATTTTCTGTCTAATTATTGACAACAACTGTGCTTTCCAGTAAACAGTATCTGGGATCTTTTTATTTTACTAAATATTGGCATGTCCCTGGGTATATTTACCTGTTAATATTCAACATTAGCTCTAAAAATTCTCACAGGTAATATAAGAAAGAAATATTGGAATTTGATTTTTTTTGTACTATAGTTGATTTCTGGTTGGGTTTTTTGGTGATTGCTCCAAGAAAGCTAAATTCCTAATCATCCAATACACTAGATTTTAAGCAGCTACAGCAGGTGCATTTTAAATGCCAAGACTTTTAGAAGAGTTTGAGTTTCTGTTTTGTTATTTAGCTGTATTTTCTACGATGCAAAATTGATGGCCCTATGACATATTTACATATTTCAATTCCTTCAGTAAAGAAGTAAGGATTGACTGAATTATGTGGTATGATCTGAGACACACCAATTGCAAAGGCACTATGCTTTTGTAGATCACGTTATCTTAGCAAGACAGAATTAATATCTAATTTGTAACAGTTTCATGTGTCTGTTTCACGCTGGAAGATCAAATGGTACCCCATGGTAATTTCAAAGTTGCACTTAAATTCAGAGCTGCCTGTCTGCGCCCATAGCTCTTGTCTATGGTGAATACATTTATTTTATATTAACAGATCATTGGATAGCATAAACAGATTATAGTAGGGCCTGGAAACTAAGACCTCTCCATCCCAGGTGAAAACCTGCTAACCATGATTTCTTGTTCCATCTCCCTTAATTAATGAGTATTGCCTTCTCCCTCAGACATCCACATCCTGCCCTTCTGAACTGAAAGAGCCAAGATTTACTGTATTTCCAAGGAGGGTCTGGTCAGGACATTGTGCTTATAGCATTTTTATTTTAAGCAGAGTAACCATTCATTTTTATTCCTCATTATCTTGAGACACAAAGAATGTTGAACTGTTAATGGGGCAATTTTTTCATGCTTTATAAGCACACCTTTTCATTCATACAATAAGGTAGCTGGTGGACAGAGGCACCTGCAGATTTAGAATTTGTTACATGGATTATTTTGAGATAAAATTTTCATCTTTAGCACGGCCTGAGACTTACCTTTTCAAGTCCTTTGGCCTTTAATAAAGAGTCTTTAACTTGATTCCTGCTGTTCATATCTGTAAAATAGCAACGTATCTACCAGTGTCAAGAAGTCATTACATTTTTTAAATGTAATGCATGGTTGTAAAATTCTTTTAAGATTAAGAATAACAGAGTTATATTTTCCAGAACTATAGACAAAGGAATCCTTAAATATGTTCACAATAAAGCAATGAACACTGTTGCAAACAAGCTGTGAATTATCAGGTGTGTTTTAATCATGCCTCCACAGGGTGTGGTTTGTAGAAAGTGAATGAATAGCCATTCTTGAACATGTATTTCTCAATAAAAATAAAATTATGCATAAAAATGGACCTTAAATTTGTTCAAAGATAACTTACCTAAATTAAAACCATTGTCCAGACCAAAGCTTTTCAAGCTGTCAATTTTCTCAAATGGGATGCCCCTGCTAAAAAGAAAAGAAAGGTAGAAACCCCAGTCTTTTCTGAAACAAGAGGAGAAGCACATTCTCATGTGAAAATCATCCCTAGGAATGTCTACTCATATGCTCCTGAAGTTTGTAGCTTGCAGCTACTTGATAGTTTGCAACTCTGAAATGAAGGGAAATATTAATGAAAAACTGGTTAATTGCATTGGTTCCTTCAGCTTTAATTGATAGATCATTCTTTTGTACTTGAAAATACAAGAATCACTTCATTAGACTGACAGTGTTTACTACAGCAAAGAAGCTTTCTCAGATTTTAAGAGTAAATTAAATTACAGGGAAATCAATATCTGCAATAAGAAAACACAGTAATTTTCATGGCTGTTGAACAACTTAAATACTTGAGTTATTTTCCAGTTTTTTTTAAAATTGTTTAAACTATTTTTAAAGGAATATATATAATGCTGTATGCTACATATTTGTAAAATTAGACTACAACATCTGCTACAAGAAGGGACAGAAAAACACTAAGAGTGCTTACTCGTTTGCTTAGAGGAATAATTATCTTCTGACTTGAAATGTGTTAGTTAATTTAATTCTGAGCAGGCAGGTAGAATGTTGTACCTTATTTGTCTATTTTAGCTAGCCAGTGCCAGGGCTTGCCTATTTTAGCCCTCTAGGGCTTCACAGGCAAGATACTAGGAGATATATTAAGAGTGACTTTTTTTTTCCTCCTACATTCCTATTCGAACCAAAGAAACTCTGAAACATAAAGTTCACAGAAGTCTGGTACAATTAGGTCTGCATGTTCAGTTCATTCATTTTTCCATTAGTCCTGCATCAGTTCTGTCCCCACACTTCTCCAGCTTTGCTTCTGCTATTGTCATAATTCTTCACCAACCTTATGCTTCTGGGCCTGATGAGGAAGAGCTGTATCAGGGTCCCTGTCTACTTTGCCATACTTTGTGCTGTAGAGAAAGTAAGAAGCACAGACATTGCACGTAGAGGAAATGAGGATGAAAGAACGAAACGCTGCTTTTTTGAAGCGCTGCATTCTTCTGTAGCTGCTTTTCCCTCTTCTCTCCTGTGAGACTGAGATTTTATCATGAGGAGAAGAGAAAAGTTTGGTGGTTTCTTGAAACAGTCTAGTTGGTTGCCTGCTCCCAAAGTACAGCAATCAAAGTGTCTGCTCTGGTTCCCCTGGCATGTCTGATACTTATTACAGGGATTGAAAATTTTTCTGGTTTTCTCAGAGGGGTATCAGGTACAGCAAACTTTATTAATCTAGGCAAAAGCTATCAAAACTGCTGCCACTAAATAGTTAAAAGATTTTCTTTTCTACTTCCCTAGTTTAGAATAGGATCCTGAAAGCTGGCAACTGAAAAATTCAGCAGTTCTGCTGACATGGTGCAGTTTC
This sequence comes from Manacus vitellinus, assembly GCF_001715985.3. Lineage (NCBI taxonomy): Eukaryota > Metazoa > Chordata > Aves > Passeriformes > Pipridae > Manacus > Manacus vitellinus. The sequence continues at coordinate 7,990,639 of NW_021940122.1, forward strand.
TAACATGCCAGGTAAAACTTGTGAATGATGGAGATAGAAAAAATGTTCACAGAGTGTGTAATCGGTGTCATCCTTGTTGTCCAGAAACAAAACTTCCACTAGTGCCTAATGGTTGTCTGGCTACTGATTTGTCTCTAAGCACCACTCGATGAGGTTCATGTATAAACAGATCTCCAAGTCTGCAAAGATAAGGAATTGGTAGTTAATCCACAGTCGGGTTATGTTATCTTTCCTTGCTTCTGATATTTCCCATATTTAAATATCATCTGTATGATCATCAGCTCTTAGTTTTACAAGGTCTGTGCTTTGATAGAGGGCAGGCCATGAAAGACTCTTACCTTCTGGTTTAGAGCTTCAACCCGGGCTAAATATATTGCGCATCTGGACTCTGATATGATGTTGGTATCAGGATCTTAATTAATACGCAATGGTTTAGCAAATTAAGGTTGTACATGCAAATTTAATATTTCTGAATTCTTGGCTTTAACATGTCAATGCTAATTCTTTAGCATTCCTTTATCACTTCAGTGTGATTATATAGTAAATAATTCTTCAAGATCTAGAGTTAGTTTTGCACTAGTGTAGGAATCACAACTTATTTTCTTGTAAATTTATTTAAATGTACTTAAAACATGAGTGCTAATATTGAGTTATGTAAATCATTATGTAAAATAAGATGAATTTCAGAAAAAATAAATTGTATGAAGTGTCTCTCAAACTCTGAATTAGAAGTAGCCAAATCTATTAAAACCATTAGTTTATTTTCCTTTTAAGTAGCCGCTTTACTTTTCTAATTAAAGCTATAATTGGTTATCATCCTGCTTGCTAGAGAAACCCTTAGAGTCCAAGTTTCAGTTCAGTATTTCTCATTTTTGCTTTCTCTTCTTCTCAGTAGGGATTAGAAAGAACTAATATTGTCTATAGTTCCAGCAATGATTATAAGGGATATAAGGGAAAGTCTGTCAGTATGCCATGAAGCTATGAATGGCTATTTATGAATGAAGTTAAGCCTGATATCAGAGACATAGAAGATCAAGTTTAATCTGCTCGTGTTGCTGCTTAGGAAATAATGAAGTATCTTGGATGATAGAAAAAGAAGCTTACCCAAACTAGATAGTTTGAGAATTTCATAGGAAGTACTTTCAAGCTGCCTGAAGAATCAGCAGAGCCTTTTGGGAGGCAAGCATCTTTCATTAAAAAAAATAACAGGAAAAACCATTTCTCACCAACATTCTTAAATGCATACTTAGGAAATTTCAATGCATCAACTTGATGCAAGACCAACAACAACATTATCAAGTGTTATTGAAGTGATTATTTTTATACTGTGCATGGAAATGTTGCTTTTGTTTTTGTCGTTCTAGTCAATCTATGGTTATATAATCATAGTACGTATGCCCTGAAGCCTTGTTGTCACTGCTCATTGCAGTTATTATTCAGACATTATTCTGGAAATTTAGGCAGAGTATTTTTATCAACAGAATCTTGTAAAGTAATCTTCTAAAGAGAAATTAAGCTGTGAATCTCCATGTCAGATTAAAGCTTGTAAGCATATAGGATCTCTCATGGGGCTTTTTTATTGTAAGAATTGTATTCATCAGCATTCCATATAGAATTAGTTATAGGGATTCACACATCTCTTCCTAGAATTCCTGCGTTAAGTTTGGGTTCTCCTGATGTGCATAAGCAACTATACTTATTTTTTCTTCTAGTGGAAATCATATTGAATTTATCAACTTTGCACATAGCCGTCATCTTGCTCTTTCACCAAGTTTGTTTAGGTCTGTTTAAAGATTCTCTCTAAACTTGCTAAACCAAATGAATTTGTCACATTTGACTCTTTAGGTCTTTAATGTACTAAGAAATATAGCAAACTTTGTCAAATCTGTATTGTAATACTGTGGCTTCAGCCTAAGTGCCCTTGCTTTTAGTCAGCCATTGCTGTCTTCAGAATGTCAGAATCACTGTTGAAAGGGTGCCGTGCTCCCTTATCTCCCAATCATTTTAAAAACAGTTTTCAATTACTTGAAGATCCTACTGGGAATTTTTGAAGCCTATTAAAATTCAGTTTTTCATTTTGTTGACAGTTAATCATACTCTTTTTTTCCTACTATAGTTTTTAATTTTCTCTTATTCTGCACCCATTTCTTCAGTTGCATTGTTTTCTGTTTGAGACTATCTGTAGCCTTTGGACTACTGAGGAAGTTTTTGTCCAGTTTCGTGACTTTTTAGAAGGCCAAGCAGTACCAAGAGATCAATATCAAAGAACATTTTGGGAGAAATTATCATTAGTTTTCGGGGAATAATGTTTAGACTAAATTCTTTATTGTTGTGTTCTTGTTTTAATTTAAAGATGTTTGCAAGCTGTCAGTGTAAGATTTACTGTTTTGTAATTTCTCAGATAGTCTCAAGTGTCTTTTAAAAGTATCTGTTAATATTCATGCAGTTTGGGGGTGGGGATTGCTAGCATCCATTCTGCTTCTTTCCTATGCTCCTTCCAAAGCATGACATAAGTTTTATTCAAACCCACTTAGAACTTAAGCTGCTGGTTTCTGAACCTACATTTCTGATATGTACATCTTTAATAGTCTTACCTATCACACACACACACAAAAAAAAGGAGTATTCATAAAGGAATCTTTGCCAATATACTCTGTTAAAAGGTGAATCAAATAAATAATTAAATTTTTTGATATTCTTATTTGATTGCCTCCTGTAGCCCTGGGTAACCCAGGAGATTCATCAGGTTTGGTTGTAGTTGTTATTGTTTTCTAAGCTTGCCATTTCCAATGTGATCAAAACATCTAACTTTTTTTTTCCTACCTTTATCTCTCATAATACTCTGGACACTGGCGTAAATCTAGAGCAACTCTTCTGAGCTGAATGTGGTTATTCCAGATGGATGTTGTACTTTCCACCCCCACATAGCATGACTCAAATTTCCCCCCAGGTTTTATTCTCCTTATTAAAATAAAATAAAATTTTTGAACAAGGACATATATTTGCTTTTTATGATAATGGGCAAGGAGTTGGATTGGTTTTACATAAAGAAGTTTGGACTGTTAGCCCAGATGCTGTTCTTACAATCACAAAATCCCCATTGTAAACATTTTCTTCTACCTTTTTCAGGAAAAACAGCATCCATATTTGTTCCATTATATTTAATAGGTAGCATAGTCTTCACTAGAAGTGAATTTAGGCCTCCAGGGACTTTTAAAACTAAGAAAATCTCTCTTATTAACCAATGCCTATGGGTGTAACACCAAGCAAATTGCAGGGAATCATATAGTTCTGATGGATCTCAGTTAGTTTCTTTAAAAAGGAAGTTTAAACACTCTTGGGAAGCATTTCATATAAAGGAAGACACAATTAATTTGTTTTCAGTGCTTCCATTTTGCATTTGCATGTTTCAACTGACTTTCAAATAGAACATTTAGAATAGTTCTAAATTGGTATTTTAAAATCTATACCAATATTGATTAAAAGTACAAAAAACAGCACTATAGAAAGGGGGAAAAGCAGTATCTCTTAGGGAAACCTTCAATGACCCAGTTTCAAAATGATTAAAATGGATAAAATGTTTTACGGATAAGGAAACTGAGTAATGGTAAACTGATTTGATACAGTCTTTAATAAGAGGTGGCTGAAGAGCATACATTCTTTGATTTCCAGGCTGGCACTTGAACCAGAAGTTGTTGAATTCAATGGCATTTAGCCTGAAACTTGTTTGCATATTTCTGATGATGCTCTTATGTATTGTCTTCTAGATCATAAGGAATTCAGGATTAATTCCCTTACACTTTTGCAGTGTGCTGGTGTATTTAGCAACTTAAAAGCATAATGTATTAAGTATACGTTAAGTACATACTATATCTTATTTTCCCCATACACTTTACCACTGTTGAGGCTTGATCCATGGGTTTTAGATTGCCTATTACAATCATTGGATGGCACGTGTATCATACATGGAAATTGTTCTCAGAGTCATGTCTTGAGCACTCTCATGCATACACAGGCATTTGTTTATTATGTCACCACATAGAGAAATGCCATGTAAAATCATGGGATAAATGAATTCAATGTGCACATTCCTCAACTGTAAGAAGAGGTTGTAAAAATTTCATTGCCCAAATGCATGTCACTGTGTGTTATTTTAGTTCCTATCTGAAGTGAGAAAAATTAAGCAGTATACACATGAAAACCAAAGACAATATTTTGGCAGCTGCATACTTTGAGATTACATTTGCATTTTGGGGGGGAACCAGGAAAATGCTGTGTAATGTGGCCGCCTGTCAGGAAAATTACCACCTGTCTCCAGTCTTGGACTTAGTTGTTCATAACATTAACAGAACAGAAAAATAGTAGTATCCCTATAAATGAAAACGATTGATTGATCTTTTTTAATAGGATTACAAACTATTACCCAGTTAGTACAAGGCTAAATAAATTCCTTGTACTGTGTATCAGAATATCAAAGTCTCAGGCAGATGGAACTGGCTCTTAAGATCTATCTGTATATTAGCTTTTAGGTTCTGTAAGCCAACATATTAAAAACCTCTGCTTAAATGCTGCTTTAATTTCAGTCACAGTGGCAAATTATAATCACTATTACTTCAGAGTTCAAACAGCCATCAACTATATCATCCATATTGTAGAATTCTCTTATCAGTTTCTCTTACCACCTTTCTCACAAACAGGGATTGGGAAGCTTTCAGGTTCTCCTTTGCCCCTTCTTCCCTGTCTTTTCTCTCTTTGTGGAGAGATGAGACAGGCTTAACCACTGAACATTCACTGAAATTATGAATGCATATATGAAGACCTCAGCCTTCAGTAGCACATTGCTACTACTGTCATAGCCAGTCCTCAAGCTAGTCAGTGTGAATCACATCTCGAAAGAAGAACGTTCTCAGGCAAGTCCTATTTCTCTTTCTTGTCTCCAACTATGTTTTGTTACTAATTGAAATCACTTGGACAACCTCCCCTGACACTAAATCACATAAAGCTAGCAGGTACTCCACATCTTGCACCCTGAAATACTTTTCTTCTGCATTCTTATGTTCTGCAAAGCCTAAGGAAACCAATTTTTCTGTAGCTCTGCGCATATATGTTTGTGCAGATCCTGAACTGGAAGCCTAGTATTGTCCATCTGGCTATTCTGCTGAGCTCTTAACAGGAAAAGATAACCAGGAGAGAGGGAAGCTGAAACATCATCATCTCAGGGAGAGGACACAGCCTTCTCAAAGCCTTCTGCTGTAGAATACTGTCCTGCTATTGCAGTTCCAGTGTCTTTAAACTACTTATTCTTCATATACTGTGGTACTTCTGCTGTTTCACAAATCTGCAGCCACTTTTCTGCATCCTCTCGGTATCAGCAGATAACCACATTAAAGCTGTCTTAGCAAACCCAGGAATCCTTTACTCCTACCTGCCCAGCACTCCTCTGCATGTAACTGTGCCTCTGCACGTTTCTCAGATCTGGCATTTGCCTTTCATTCTACAGTCTCAAAACCTCCCAGAATGCCCAGTGAGTCTTACCCCATTTGTTCATCTACCAGAGCTGCCAGGTTTTGCAGAGTTCTGACCTTATCTTGCTACTGTTTGCAGCAGGATATATGGACCATATACACTGATATATGTAGGTGAACACAATGTATTTTCAACTATACAAAATCTGTGTTAAATATAGAACTTGAAGATTTGGCAGTCATAAAGTAAAGGGACAGTTTCTCCTACTTGCAATTGAAGAATATTCTAGTGACAAATATAGCAATTGCTAAGAATGGAACATTAAAAACAAAACAAACAACAAAACACACCAAGAAACAACTGTACTGGTTTTAACTTATTTTAATGCAATTGGGTCAGTTGAAAGGAGAAGGAGAATAAATATCTGACTTGGACAGTTCTCTGAATTCATCAGCAAGTCTCCAGAGATTGTTCAAATATTCTTGCATATTGAAGTATGTTTTTTTCCAGTCTTTATTAAAACTTAAAGCTTCTTGGTGTGTAGCACCACTGCAGGCTTCGCCGTCTGTGGGCATACCTAAGCTGGGTGTCTGGATTACAGTTGAGGTAGGAATGAGCTCAGTTCTTGAACTTGCATTCTGCCTGGGAATGTGAATACGTATTTGAAGGTCAGCCTATAATGACCTTTCTGCTGCTGCAGACAACATTATTACAGTACCAAAGCTTTGTGAGCTCATTGGGAATTACCTTCCTGAACTGTAGTCACGTCTTTGCTGGCTGTATGGTTGTCTTTTTATAACTAGAGGCTGTACTCCTTTCATATTTTACAGTAACTCATAAATGTTTAAGACAGCTTTTGAGCAATTAGTACTGCTTCTGCTGTAGAAGTTATGAATTTGTTATGTGCAATGATTTTCATAATGTGTCACTTTAATTGATTTCAGTCAGTTTGGCGAAGAAAAGCAGTAAAACTGAAAACATGTAAGATTGCAGTTTTCTAGTTGCATGAGTAATGTGCAATATGAATTCCAATCTATTTTCATGAAAAAAATAACAAACAGCTTATTCCACTCTATTCTTAGCCTGGAAATATGCTGACACATCTAATGCATCATCAAAAGTACTTTACACGTGAGTTACCTTGGTAAGCAGCTCACTGGGTCCCCACACTTGTGCTTCCTATTTATGAAGTGACTTTACACTTGAATGCACTTTGTTTCATAATACTTAAAGACAAATAACCCTTTACAGCTACTAAAACGTGAAAAAAATTGTTGGATTAGAAATCTCTTTTTCTACAAGGGGTTTGGGTTTTTTTACCTGTAGCCATCATGTATTTCGTATTCATCCCTTGTGTGTGGCCTATCGGACTGAAGTGGCCTGTGGAAAGGAAAAGCAGTCCCAAATAAAAATACTTGGGAGTAGCACTAGAAGAATTTTGATGCAGATTTATTTTTAAAAATCCACATCAAAAAGCCACTTAAGGCAATGATTTTTTTGACTAATGACTATTGACAAAAATTTTTTGAGAACAAGTTGGAAAATACATCTGCTTGTTCATCTGTAATCATTCTCCTCTCAGAATGGGATCATATGGACTGGATATACCTTCTGGAAATCTTGAGGATTCCTGCCTTTATGAGTTCTTGGGTTACAGATGCATTATTTGACCTTCCTAGAGAAGATAACTTGCCAAGGCTAGGAACCACCTGGATAGCTGGAAAAAGTGAGTTGTGCTGTGTACTTGAACCAGATAAGAAAGACTAAGGAGGAGCGGTGCTGCAAGTTGTGGGACTTCCCTTTCCATTACCACTTTATCTCATTAGATCTTCTCCATTTGCCTCTTTTTATCCTTCTCCTCACCACCCCACCCCGTGTGTTGGGGAGACACAGGGAAGGTCAGAAAAAAAAGTACTGAAAATCATTAAATTGTTTCACTTTAAAAAGTTCCTAAGTTCTTTTGTCCTGTAATTGTATTCCCCTTATAATGTTTATTTCATAATTCAGGATCAAAATAACTTAAGCAAATTTGGATCGCAATCCAGCACATACTATGCTACAGTAAATGATTCAAATTTTAAAATGTTTTCCTAGATATCTACTTGAGAAACCTAATAGGAATTTGGAGTTTCAGTTGGTATTAGCTTAAACTGAAAGTGGTGGAAGAAACCAAAACCTTGCAGCAAAAACTGTATTCTCCTCTTTACTGCTTTAATGTGTCCAGAGCCAACTCACACATTAAATAAAGTTGCTTTTGATCTGAACACTTCAAGATATTTTTTTTCTTTTAAGGTTATTCAGCCATTAAAAGTCATATGAGTTGTTATATATTTGCCTAGAGCTTCAGATTTGCCTAGAGCTCCATCATCCATGAGCTCAGTAAAAGCTTTACTTGAAGTTTTATTCTGTTGATAGGGTGAATGACTGGAAACTTCTTTGTTGAAACTGGTCATCAAAACCCCATTTTTTCTGTGCTGATGCAAACAGTGCAAGAAATAAGAAAAAAATAAAAGGTTGTTTTTCTGTCTGCACACGCTCTCTTTAGACAAGGAATTAATTTACAGTCTTTTCCTTTGTAAAATGCCATTAGAAATAGAAACTAAGATTAATATCGAATCACTTGCTATTTGCAAATTTGTTTCACTTGTTACATTTTTATTTTTAATATAAACTGGTATTACTATGACAGTTTTGATTTTGATTGTCAGAAAGTAATTTAATATTACTGTACTTCCAAAATCTACAGAAACATATTTAAATTAAAAACAAAACTGCAAAAGAGAAGTTAAATATACTGAAGAAGTAGTTGGAAAACCCACTGAAGTACTGTAGACTTTAACAATGTTTTAGAACCTGGGTGCCTTGCGTTAAGTTTCTGGTCTATTTAAGCAGATAAGAATAGGCTGATATGTTTTTCAGAATTAATGAGCTGACAAATCCAAGGTGAATTAATTTTAAAAGACTTTTTTTTAATAAATAACAGACACAAAAAAATGAAACATTCTCTCTCTCTCTCTTTGAATCTATATTTTTTTTTTATTTGAGGAGTTCAGGACTAAAAGATATAAAAAGTTGGAATATCATATTTAACATTGTCTCAAAGTGTGCAGCTGCTCAGTTGATTTAAACTAATCTGCCTGTATTCCTACTCTGAGGGCTGGTTCCGTTCAGTTCCCTTCATCACCAGCAAGCATTCCCATCCCACCCTCTGGCTGCCTGATGAGCCAGATCTGGGAACTGGGAAATGCAACCTGGGAGAAGAGAGTTGTATTGTCTTTTGCTGTGGAGCTGCCTTTCAGCACAAACACTTCCCAGTTGTGCTTGTGTAGGAGCAAAATGAGCCACAGTGTCAGCACAAGGAAGATAAGATTGCTCAGCCAAAGGCGGCAAGCAGAAAGCCTGGAGCATCACTTTTATTGATACTGTGAACTTAAATTTGTTTAGGCCAACCATGAAACCACACAATAGGATTTCCCCCTTTGCTGTTTAACATTTGATATTATGAATGAACTGAAGGTATTAACTAGATTGATTTTCAATTTGTCAGTCATCTTCAAACCATCAAAAAGACAAGGCAAAGCAGAAAGATCAGACAAACAAGCCGGACTGAGTCAGGTCACAGAGTTCCAGGTATAATAAGATATATCAAAATTTCAGTGCAATTATGTAACTAACAGTCTAGATTTTTATTAATGTGTGTTGGTCACTGAAAACTGGAAATTTCAATGAGGAATCTCTCTGTTCTCAGCAACTTCTCTTGAGATGTAGGATTTCCACGTATAAGGCTTTGTCTCAATAATTTTTTTCTTATTTTAGAAGGCTATCTATACAAGTAGTACAAAATTCCCATCATCTTCAAAAGAGTGATGTGTGCACAAGTTAACTGTTTCATTAGTTTTAAATGATACCATAGCAGTAAGCTTTCACTTTCCCATTCACATGTTATGGGAGAATGTGACTGTGCCCTTCCTAACTTTGACAGTTATTTATAAAAATATTTGTGATCACATTTTTGATTTATATTGTTTTAATCCTGTCAGATAATACAGGTGATCCTAAAACTCCTATATAACTCTTAATCCATAATTTTAATATTTGCCTGAGTCTCTGATTTCCATTCTTTCTCTCTTTACCCTTTAATTTCCCAGTACTTTGAGAAGTTATCATCGACATTGAATCATCAAGCTTTTGCAGACTACTACCGTAAGTGGAGTACTGTTGACATCATTCCTGAATCTGTTCAAAGCAGGTTTCCACAGGGCAAATATTGCATGTGTACAATTTGTTTACAGCTTCTGCGTGGTTGGTGATGAAAATAATAGGAGAAAAAGGTCCTGGGAATTAAGCCGTGAAGAGATTTGCTCTTTAATTTTGACATTATATTGGCTGCTGTGCCGTCTTCATGCACACTAGAAATATAAAGTGCAGTTCTTTTAAAAAAATCACCATCAGTGGCTGAGATGCTCTTTAGAATGGAATTTAATGATATGTAGCATCCAAGAAGTCAAAGTGCTTTTTCACATGTCAACCTTTTCCTTATCTTATGCTATTTAGCTAATTTTGTCAGATCTTACTGTATTACTAACTGATAGCTTGTCATGGAATAGTAAAGAATGTTACGACTCTGTCTTACTCTGTCCATTTTTCTTTTCTTTCACTTAACTCTAAGTGAACACTTCTCTCTTTTGAGTATGATTTTATGCATAACAATCTCTTCTTCACTGAGTGGCTGAGTTTTAAAATGTTTTAGAACATCCATGTACTGTTCTTTGAGTTTCTGTTCCTTTTATTTCTCTGTTGCAATTTCATTATTGCTGATGGAAATATTTAATATATATAGAGAGAGACTTGTCAAACAAAATACTTTTATTTTAGTATTTTTATAAATGCATGTGTTTCATCAATCAGGCATAATTTTACAGTTTAACAAAAGTTAGAAATCAAGCAATATGCATGTAAAAGTTGTATGTATGTATGTACATTAAGCAAAAGAATATACATGGAAAAATGCACATGAAATGGAGCAAACACTATGAGACATTTAACTTCAAAATTGGCTTAAATTCAAAATTGCAGTATTGTGAAGCAATATTCAAGTCTTGTTTCATAAGCACTAAAAGGTTGCTGAACTCAAATAGTCAAAAGGCATTAAATTACCTAAGTTATGCATATGTTTTATGCTTCCAGTGACTGTGCCAGGGAGCTCTCTGAGTACATGCCCTTGCATCCTCAGAATGTCGGATGTGTGTAGCTAAGGCAGCAGTTTTGTGTTGCACAAGCAGAAAAGACCTCAGCCAGTTTGTGTGCTGTATGTTGCTCTCTAGCTTGTAAGGATAAAAGAGATATGTGGGGATGAATCAGAACACGTGCAAGATAGACATTTCTCATACTTGAGGATTTTTCCAGATCCAGTGAAATTTTTGGCAATCTATACTTAATTTTTGAAAGGTTGAGCAAGCTATATATCTACAGAGGGAACAGGATTCCACAGTCCTGAGGTTGTTAAACAATTCTTTTAACATTCATAGAATCAAAACCTTCAGGATTTGTTTTTAGACTTTTGGGGGAAGATTGTTCTTACCTTGCTATTTTTTTAATCATAGTTCATCTTGTTTTTCATCACTCAAAAGGCTTTAACAATAAAGCAAAGATTTTAGTTAGCTGGGCTTAAGTTCAGGATTTTATTAAGATTTATTAAGATTTATTAATCAAGATTGTATATCTCTTCACCTGTTTCAAATTTTCCCCAACTAATTTTTTTCACTGTTTCTTTTTTTAGTTGTGAGTAGTGGTGACTCAGAGGATGTATGGACAATGCAAAATGCTGTCCATCTGAGGAAATGCATGTTGAACTCCAAGGAATAAAGTATCTTGCTTCAAAACTACTCATGTCTTTCTGTTTTCTGAGATGTCACCTGGCATAACATTTGATTGGGGTCCACCGTGGGCCTATGATCTTTTTCTTTCATTTTCTCTTTTCACTTCAGAGGCTCTGAAATAATGTGAGATCTGTGTTTCAGCCCTGCAGCACAGTATTTTATAACCCAAGACAAAGGATATGTCTACAAGCTCTAGAGTATGGTAGGATTGCATGCAATGGTATCTGAGGATAAAAAACTTTTGGGTTTAGAGCTGAAAGACTGGATAGGGTAGAAGAAGCCAAACCAGGCACAGCCTTTTCACACTGTATATGGAGAGTGCTCCTTGGAATACTCCTCCTGAACAACTCCCTTGTTAGGTCTCAGAGTGAACTAAATGCATGTCTTCAAAACAGAGCCTGGAAGCTAAGTAACAATTACATCACATGGACAATCAAGGAATCCACTCCTCACTTTGCTCCTGGGTATTATTTTACTTAGCAAAGTAGATGCAGTAATCTGCCTTCCAACTGCTCCTTACATTTTGGACTACTTCCACACTCATCTATTGCATTTCTATTCCCTTGGATTTAAACACTAGACAGAAATGCATTTGATGACAGTTGTCAAATCAGGCAGTCTGGCTACTTAAAGGTACCCTACTGAATTAACCAGGAGCTGTGTCAACTAGGGCAAAGTCACTGAGGGCTTTTCCTGGAACCAGGCACCTTAGTTAAAGACAGTTGCTGTTGTCCGGTATAAATGTTTTATTTTACAATCATTGAATTACTAAAGACACCAATACATTAATTTTAAATATTGCACAAGATATCTCTTATGCATACCTTACCCTTCCTATCTTCCCATGTTGTCAACAAAGTATCATTCATTAATAAATGAACATATGATACTTCTTTATTTATTATTACCTTATAAGTAAGACATAATACTTGATGTGAAAATATAAAATGTACAATTCACCCATTTTCTCTGGTTTCCTCATTATTTAAAAAAAAACCCAAAAGTTTTCTTCCATATTTCTAATTTGCTTCTTTTCAAGTCCAGCTTTCAGGAATTGCTGATTATTATGGCTTTCTCAGATTAAAGAACTCTTTAGTAGTATTTTTTTCTGAAGTATATTTGTAAACAATAAGCAAATAGTCTTCTTTTTTATAAACTGTACTGATTGCTTATTTACTCACTTTTTTCTTGATTATTTTCTTTCCATTTTACCTTTTTGTCTGTGAATATCACAATATTCCATTAGTTCTTTTAACATGGTCTCCAATTTCATTGTCACGTATCCAGAGGCTGTGGTAGCCTTTGTTTTTAGAAGTAGTTCATAATGAGTTACTTGTGGTTTATGATTCCTGAATCCTACTTAGTCATTACTTTTCAGGATTCAATCCTCCATTTTGTTTGCCTGGACCCAGGCTCTGGAATTCATCAGGGTCAACTTTTCTACCTTTTATCTTTCCTCAGAGAATAGCCTATTCAGTACTTGAAGATGTTACCAGCACTGGTTTAACTCTCAAGTCACTAGTAAAATGTATGAATAACCTTGATTTACTCAGCAACTCCATGGAGCCTCACTAGGTGCTATGAGGAAAAAAATGACATCGTGAAACTATCTGATACCTTTGTTTCTGACAGATTTGCAATGCATATTAATAAAGGAATTTTGGAATCACTCTGTGATCTCTGAGGATGGGATTTTGGAAGCTTTGCCTTACCACTGTTTAGGATAGTCATCCTCGGTGATTAAAAGATTTGCTGTATTGGTGATCTGCATTATGGTTTAGGTGTATTTCTCAGTACATGCTGGTGATATGTAGTACATCTGCTCTGAAGAACTGTATAGATCACAGAATCATGCAATCATGAAAATTGGAAAAGACCTCCAAGATCATCAATTTCGGCCTTTGACCTAATACCACCATGTCCCACTAAACCACTCATTTTTGAGAACTTCCAGGGAAGCAGTGTTTTCCACTCCTTGGTTTGGAAAATCCATCCAATAGTGATCTCATTAATTTTTAACTATAATCTATCCGCCCAAAAAATGTTTATCATATACTGTGAGCTATTTTCCCATAAGTAAAAATACAGGGAAACCTCCAGAAGGAAACAAGTCATTTGATTGTAGGTGTTTTCTGTTTGAGGAAGGGACTTCATGTTTACACAGCTTTTTGCCTTCCATGTCAGTGTTTTGTGTGACCACAGAATCTGTGGTTTGGGAAGTGGAAGGAGGCAGTAGGAAGCTTATATTTCTCTGTGTCAAGTAAGAGAATGGTATCATCTTCATGCAAGAGAATGGTATCATCTTGTCTGAATGTAGCCTTATAAGTGTTCTGTGGCTCATTGCGAGAAGGGAGAATGTACAGTCTGCACTGTTGAACAGTGCTTAGTGTTGACATCTTTAAAGCAGTATTCATCTCTTTCTAACTTACATATGCCTGCTGAAACACAACCAAAATAATGCAAGAACCACATAACAAAAACCTGTGACCTGTATTATGTGAAAGATTAAATTATTTCCTTTTGCTTGTTATAATCAGTTTCTTTTTAATGTAATCATTAACAAATCTTCACACTCAAAATTAGGCAGGCTATTCCATTTTCCAGTAATTTGTTCATATGCCTTTTGAAGCTATGCCAATGGTCCTGCTAGCAAATAATTTAATTAGGTAAAACAATTTCCTTTGCTGTTTCCGAGCAAGATATTATCAAATCTAATAGCACCAAAAATATACTCCATAACTTGATATTTATAAATTACCATGCTCCAAACTGAAGCTGGATTATATTTACTCTCAGTTTCAGAAGAGCTTTTTGAGATTCTGTTTAGACCTTTTATTTTTCTGTAGCTCAGAAAGTCCAAAGTTTAAAACTGGTATCATTCCTTGAGGCCCCTGGATTTTGAGAGTGAAAGCTATTGCACAGTTGCTGAGTGCAAACTTGCAGGCAAGCTGCAATAAATGAGGGCATTACTCAGAATTACTCTGACTCAAGGGAATGTTTAAAGGTTCTCTCAGTGGGTTTATGTACAATGAATTGACCATTCTTCATATGTCTGGTACTTAATGGTGATATTATATCCAGTAAAGTATTTATTTTAAGTTAGAGAGACTGCCATAATAATTTTTATTCTGATAATAAGAACAGAACATAAATCAGGAAGCCATGTGTTTGAAATAAAAGATTGTCATGTTTATATCTGCCATTGTATTTTTAATTCTTTCTTTTGGAAATATCCTAGAGGTGGTGTTTAATTACCTGAATACACAGTACTTTTTCCATAGGATCCCTAACACCATGAAAGTCAGATAATGGGTTAGTTTGGGATAAGCTATATGTTCAGTAGTTTTATGAACATCATTGAGGTGCTTACCTCTATCATAGTTATTCTCCTGTGTTCCAGTGTTGTGAAGAATATGCTAGTGGGGATTTTTGCATTTCTTTTTAGAGAATTCATTGTTATCACAACAAGCTTGCTGCTTTTGTAATGCTACTAAATGGCTTCCAAGGCGTGGATGTGTCATGCATATGGTCTTACAGCCCAAAAATCTTGAATGAGTTACTCCTGTTTTCTGTCTGGGTAGGCCTAACTAGCGATGTGTTCCAGCTGAGATTTGGACATCTTAAAACAGGAGATAAGAAGGGCATTAGTGACATTTATTGAAGAATAAAGAGTGTGGAAATCAGCTTCCATCCAAACCAGCATCTGGATAGTAGCCTCCTACCCACCAGGGAGCAAGGGAAGTTCCTAAATTTCACTTGTGTACCCATCATGACCCAGTTTGATCTCCCCAGCAATTATACGCTGTGGTGCCAGCAGAGAGAATAAGGTGAGGGTTTATGAAGAGAAGCAGTGCAGCAGGAACTTACATCAGTAGCCACACAGAGCCATAAAAGAAACTCTGAATCAGACTTTTGACAGCAATATTTTGGGAGAGTGGGAATCTTAATTACTCAGATACCCCTGAGTTCTTTTTCTGTTCGATTTGTCTTTTTAATTCAATAGATATTGTTTGCTGAAATCTCTTTGACTGCCACTTCCCCACCTTGCCACCTCCAGTGGGTGGGGAATATTGCTGCCATTCATGAACAGTTTCTGACATTTCTGGCCAGGACATTACACTAATATAACTAGCACAAGAAAAGAGAAGAAAAAATGGCTGATCATTGTGTATTTGTATACTTTGAGGCATATTCTAAGAAGCTCTGGTAGCACAGCTCCTGCATCATCACCTTGTCTAGGAGCTAAGGAGAAGGCACTATCAAGTACCTTCTGTATATAAATCAATATTCTTGACTCAAGCCTCCTCAAATATTAATGTTTATAAGGACATGACATATGGCATCATGTGCTGTGTATCTTCCAATCTATTGCATGCAAAACCACCTTGATTCAAACTTCTGAAATCTGAATTTCAAAATATGCAGTTACACATGCAAAAGGCAACCTGTTATAATATTCTATAAGGATGACCTTAACATTTAGATACTCGTTTGTTGAAAGTGATATCCTAAAAGAATGAGAAAAAAACCTCATTCAAATGGGAAGAACAGCAGAATAGAACTAGCAGAGCTATATAAAAGTAGCTTTACCTCACTGGAATGTGAGAATAAATCATCATTTTGGAAAGGTATGCGGATGAAATTTAAAATGGATATTCTCAGTTTTACAAAAGGTTGCATGTTTCTTATCAAGACATGGAATTGTAATCACTGGTCTTTCTTTTCAAAGTAGTGAAATGAGAAAGGGCAATGGCAGTTCCAAAGATAGGCAACATGATTTAAAACTACCGACTAATGCTTTATATAAATGCAGAAATGGCAAATGGGCATTTATGACTGCAATATACTGCCTGAATTATTAAATAGCTGAGGAATGAAAATGAGCAGAATTTTGGCAGGCTTCTTTAAAAATCTCATGCAGTTTGCCTTGTCCTTAATTGCTGCTCTTTCTAAGGGAAAAATGCATAGATTTTATTAGTTTGTTTCAGCTATTTAGGCTATCTCATTGACACTATTAAAATGAGCTATCAAAAATGTTTCGGGAATCTCAAAACCTATAGAATGATCTGCCCTTTGCTGCTTTCCTTAATAAACTAGAAATCAAGAGGGCCCAAATTCTCATCTCTCTTCTTCCTCGTTCTTATTGTTTTCTTATGCTTCACAGTCCTAATCTTTGTTAATGGTATTTAATTACCTTCTCTCAGAGTTAGGATGTTGGGTCTTAAAACGTCTACCTACAGTAGTGTTGTAATTTAGCACACCAACAACAGAAACAGTTTTACAAACAATGTTTCCTCTTATAGTCACCTCACCATGGTAAGTACGCAGCAGATACTCTCGCCAGTGCTAAGGTTATACAGTGCTCAAGTGAGACGCTGCAGTCATCATCATCATGGCTAGGCTTCACGGACGAGGATTTGAGAAGGACTCTACCCACATTTACTACAAGCACGCTGATGGCTAAAAAGGCCAATGCGAGATAGACAAGTCCAGTTGGAAAAGGCACAGCGGAAAGATTCCTTAGGTGGTATTGACAAGGCACGGTTCTTTCCGCATTGTCTTTTCTCCTCGAGAGTGATCCTGCGTGCGTTCTCAAAAGAAGCAGCAGCGTTATAGATAGTATGTCTCCAGATCTCCTGATTGGAGGCCAGAGTAGACCAGTTATGTTGATCAATATGGCCAAGGCTGAGATGTTGTTTCAGGGAGTCCTTGTATCTCCTCTCTTGCAGCCAGTGGCAAGTTCACCATAAATTTAGCATGATCTTAGGGAGGCAGTGGTCCTTCATCCTTACCCTGCCCAACGCAGTTGTGTTCTCAGCAACATGGCCTCAGTACTTGCAACTGCTGCCTGTTCTAGAACAGACGTATTGGTCACATAATCTGACCAGTGGATGATTAGGACTGTACAGAGGCAGCATCGATGGAAGTGTTCTAAGAGTCGCAGTTGGTGGTGGTAGACGACCCATGATTCAGACCCATGTAAAAGAGTAGACAGCACAATGGCTCTGTAAACACTGATCTTTGTACTTTTCTTCAGGTGTTTATTTAACTAAACTCTTTTATGGAGTTTTTCAAAAGCACTCTATGCCTTTGCTAACCTGTTGTCTATCTCTCCATCAGTCTTACCATCCAAGGAGATGAGGCTACCTAGGTAATTGAACTGCTGGACTGATTTGAGCTCTGATTCACCAACAGTGATATGGGGGTGATGGAAGACTTCCTGAGGTGCAGGTTGATAGAAAACTTCTGTCTTCTTCAAGCTGACTTCCAGCCCAAAAAGCTCAGCAGCCTCTGCAGAGCTTAAACACTGCAGAGCTGCTTCTGTATTAGCGACAAGGGCGGCGTCATCAGCATAGAGCAGCTCCCGGACAAGATGATTTAAGGTCTTAGTATGAGCCTTCAGTCACCTTAGGTTGAATAGGCTTCCACTAGTACGATATCGAATGTAGATACCATCTTCTTCATCGAGGTCTGCTGTGGCCCTTTGGAGCATCATGCTGAAAAAGATTGTGAATAGGGTTGGTGCAAGAACGCAGCCTTGTTTCACACCACTGGTTATTAGAAAGGGCTCAGAAAGTGCATCGCCATATCTGACTTGGCCACTCTGATCCTCATGAAATAAGATGATAATTTTAAGGAACTTGGGGGGACATCCTAAATGTTCCAAAATCTGCCACAGACCGTTTCTGCTCACCGTATCGAAAGCCTTGGTGAGGTCAACAAAGGCTACATAGAGACCTTTGTTCTGTTCCCTACACTTCTCTTGCAGTTGTCTGAGAATAAATACCATGTATGTGGTACTCCTGTTGGCTCTGAAAGCACATTGGCTTTCAGGTAGAAGTTCTTCTGCAATAGCGGGTATTAATCTGTTCAAAAGTATTCTTGCAAGGATTTTACCAGCAATGGAGAGCAGAGTAATAAATCGGTAATTTGAACAGTCTGATTTATCTCCTTTCTTCTTATACAAAGTGATAATGACTGCATCACGAAGGTCTGATGGTAGTTCACCTAGTTCCCAACAGCGTAGTAAGAACTCGTGAAATTTAGCATGGAGTGCATGGTCTCCATGCTTCCAGACTTCAGGTGGAATTCCATCAACCCCAGCTGCCTTGCCAGTTTTCAGCAGCTATATGGCCTTAAGAGTTTCTCCCATAGTGGGGGCAATATCCAATTCATTCTTCACTAGTTGTTGTGTAATGTACTGAATTGCTGAGTCTTGAACTACACAGTTGTGTAGTTCATATTGCGAGCTATGCTGGTTATACCATCGCCACCATAGCTCGCAATCTCATAAGGGCACACAAGCTTCTTCCTCACAATCCGCCCTCATTGCAACAATGCCGGAACAGAGAGCGATCCCAAATGCACCCCCGGGCAGGGTGGGCACACAGATAAGGGGTCCCCACACCCACCTGGGGCTCAGTACCTCCCACAGCTCCAGCCCAGCCTAAGCCCTCCAACCCCCAGAGAAACCCATTACTCACCTTGACCTTACCTTCCCCCCACAAAAAAGGTAATTGTTAGAGCTGGAGAAAAACACAGAAAAGAAAGTCTAGAGAATTAGGCTGCCACTTTTGAATCGTTTCTTTATTTCTTTACTGCTTCAAATGGAGAAAAAATGGCATGTGAACAGATCTCCAAAAAAAAATAAGTACCAGAAACTTACAGTTTTTATCAGTTAAAGGTTTTGTAAGGAAGTTGAAGAATTCCGGATTATTTTTGCACATCAGTTAGACCAGTTCAGGCTAAGAGGACAAACTGATGAGGATGAGTTTTTAAAGTCACTTTGTGTTTTCTTTGAGTTCTACCCTTTTTTTTTTTGTATATGTGTGTTACAGAGAATATCTCGGCTGCATACAATTTGAAAAATTATGTGAAATATATTCTTCTACAACCTTGCATATAAATATGTCCTACTTTTCTATTCTGTATAGTCATTTATAATAAAAATCTGACTTTATCTGTGTATATAGTTTTAATACTTTAATACCTTAATTAATCAATACAGCCTTCAATGCATTTTTCTCTCCTACGTGCATGACATTGCAATTAGATATTAGAAAATAATATCTAGCATCAATATAGTCAGCATTGATCATGATCTCTTTGCTTTCCAAGTTAAAAAAAAAAACAACCCATATTCTATTTTGCTAACTTTTGGACATTTTACTTGAATAAGAATTTGACACATTTTTTTTGTGTGCATCAATGAGATGATCAATGTGGATTAGGATTAAATTCAGGAAACTTGGATTCCTGTTACCATACTTACATTTACTTAGGTTTTTAATTTTGCAAACTGTGAAAGTTATATCAGTGTGTCTTTTAGAGGTATTTGGTCTTTAAACTGTTATTGCTGCAAAAACTGAGAGTTCACACTGTTTCTGACTACAGAAATTCTTAGATCAGTAGACAAAGAAAACTGAGTTTGCTTAACTCTAAAAAATCAGATTGCTTTTTAAATTATCTGGGAACATAACATGAGGTATACAATTTTAGGCTTGTAATTTGAGTTGGAGCAATTCTTGCCTTTTTTTTGGCTTAACAAAGGGCAAAAAAGAAATAAGTGCCTCTACAAGGATTAATTCATATGGATACTATTGATCTGGTTCCTCTTGTTAACAAAGGTCCTGATGACTGCTAAAAAGAGAAAGTGGTTAAGAAAAAGGCCAGTGACTTAGAGGAAAGTTGTTATTAGAGGTGGCTTAGTAAATATTGTCTTTTCAGCTGTAAGCTGAACTGTGATTTCTGTAGAAATTGTTGCTTCTTGTTTTTTTCCACTGAGTTCAAAAGGCCAATTCTGAGCACTGAACCAAATAATATGAGTCATGTAAGATTTAGGAAAAGTACAGATTTCCAGTAGAGCAGTCATATTTTGTCATTTGAAGAGATATCATCCAGGGGGACCTGGACAACCACGAGAAGTGGGCCCATGAAAACCTCATAAAGTCCAATAAGTCCGAAGTCAAGGTGCTGCACCTGGGTCAGGGCAATCCCAGATGTGAATATAGATTGAGACAAGAACTCATTGAGAGCAATCCTGTGGAGAAGAACTTGGGGGTTCTGGTAGATGTTAGAATGGGTCCAGAGGAGGCTACAAGGATAACTGGGGGGACTGGAGCACCTCTCCTATGAAGACAGGCTGACAGAGCTGAGGTTGTTCAACCTGGAGAAGAGAAGGCTCTGGGGAGACCTCATTGTACCTTTCAGTACTTAAAGGGGGCTTATGAAAAAGAATTACTTTATACAAGGACAGCTAGTGATAGGACAAGGGGGAACAGTTTAAACTAAACCAGAAGAGATTTAGGTTAGGTATTAGGAAGAAAATCTTTACTGTGGGTGTGGTGAGGAACTGCAACAGGTTGCCCAGAGAAGCTATGGATGCTCCATCCCTGGAAGTGTTCAAGGACAGATTGGATGGGGTTTCGAGCAATGTAGTCTAGTGGGTGGCATCCCTGCCCATGGCAGTGGGGTTGGAATTAGATGATCTTTAAGGTGCCTTCAAACATAAAACATTCTATGATTGATTCTATGCTTTTATATATATATGTGTCTAAGTACAAATATGTAGATATAGGTGTGTATATGTACATATGTATGTATGTATGTAAACGCAAGAGGTGTTTTGTTCTTCCAGGGATTTGGCAACAGCTGAAAAGGAATTAAGGAGGTATAAAGTGAGATCACCTTCATTCAAAGCTCATGTTAGTTTATGGGGTGGAATCTGAAAACTAGAACAAGGACGATGTTTATTTTGTTGTTTTTCTCCAGACTATCTACACAGTTTAGTTTTTCATGGTTATTGCCTCTAGTTAGTTTCTGTCTCCACATGTTGTAAGAGGGAAAAAAACCCCTACACGGTGTTTGCTATATTGTAATAAATGTGCGTTCATGGATTTCTTGGGAGTCTTTTGACTTCCCTTGTTCTCCTTTAGGATTTTCTGGTGTGTTCTCTTTGTACTTCCATCTTGTGTCTAAGGTCTCAAGGATGTAAATGGAAGAATTTTCACTGTAAAATTCTTCTCTATGCTAGCAAAATATCAGTCTGACATGGAGGTTCAGTAGTTCAGAAACAGAATTTCATAGACCAGCTATTGTTTATCCCTGACTATTCTTCAGGTTGAAGAGTATTCCTTCTTTTCTAGATTCTTTGATCAGCATTCTGATCACTCTGCTTTTAACTGGTTCAGGCAAATGCGTACAACACTGACTATATAGTGTGTTGCAGTCTATTTTCATTTTACCCCTAATCTTTTCTCAGTATTTTATGCCGTACAGCTTTTACCAGAATTTACATTGTTGGTTTCCTACACATATTTCCAAGATCTTAGTTCATAATGGGAGGTGACCATATCAGCACAGCAAAGCTAGTTTCATAATATGAATTCTACTGGCTAAATACTGAGTCTCCAGAGCTATGAAAGTGCTCTCTGAAAAATCCAGTGACTGCTGCATCTGCAGAGAAGCAGGACTGAAAGCTTACTGCGGAGTGAGTCAGATGAAACACAGTAAAAGAACATTTTAGTGATTTCTACAGTTTTGCAGTTATTAAGAGTGACATTGACATTTTTCAAAGTAAATTTTGTGTCTCTGGAGGTGCCTCTGCAAGCATTATGCATTGTGCAACCTCACTTAAGCTATCTGAAGCTTTAAGTGTTCCGTGGTCTTCACTTGTTCACTGCTAAAGAATAAATGTGACCAAGGCAGTGTCTTCACTCACCAAGCAGACATTGACTGTGTGCCAAATGCAGTAGTGAACAAGTTGGGTTTGATTTACTTACTTGGAGATTTTTTCTAGGCTGGAAGTGTTTTAGTTTTGTTTTCTAGAACTGTAGAAGAAGCATCTTCCGAACAGCAATCCATGAGAAAATGAAACAGGGAGGTGTAGGGTCTAGGTTTCACTGCCAGTTTTGGAGGAGCAAGTTAGCATATGAGGTGTCGGCTTGACAGCTCTGTTTACATGTGACTCATATCGAGAGTCATGGTGCATGACAAAATGTCTCACTGAACAGGATGAGCCTCTGACATGGACAGTGCAGGACAAGAAGGTGGTAAGTGTGCAAGGAGGGCTCTGATTTTGGCTGAAGTGTGTGGGTTTATGGCTGAAGAATGGAGCATGCAGGTGCTGTGCTTTAACCAATGGCTAGGAGAAAGGAAGGGTGGTCAGGGCAGAGTATCTTTCACAGTTAAGTGGAGATTTTTGATATGGACCTTATAAAGAATGGAAGTATCGTGTATTTATTTTATCAATACTGCATTATTCAAATTGGGGACTGATGTCCAGACTGGATACTAATGTCCTTAAATAGGATGAAGTGAAAGATATTTTTCATTAACAACTCAAAGATATCTGTGTAGTTCATGGATTTTAAATATTTTCGAAAATGAGTTTATATATATAATACTGTTCTAACACTTCTGGAAAGATAACCCCCTCATAAACATTGGGATGTGATTTTGGAGCTGGGTTAAGGAAGAACAATAATCAGCAGAATTCCCTCAGACTTCAGTCTGGAGCTGCAGAAAGATACCGATTGACATCTGCATAATTAGTAGGGCTTATGTTTTTTGGGGAGGCTAGGCCTAAAGTGAAACTAGACTGTTTTCTGTAGCTTCTCATTACGTAACCTTACTTTGCTGTATAGAGTACAAATGTCTGAATACTCTTTTTTCCTCTTCTCTCTACTGTGTTCTCTCCACTTCCCATTTAGGAATCCATGGAAGTTTTCACACAGTGTAAGAATAGCTTCTGTTCAATTATCCATTTTTCACTCTGAAGAAATAAGCACAGTGAACTATTTTACCGAAACTGAAATAAAAGGGAATTACAAGTTGATAGTGAAAGATAAATTACAGCCTTTGCTATTTTAATAAGTAGTATTTATTCAGTTGCAGAATCACATGAATATTTTCTGATTATATAAATTACAAGATATTCCACATTTTAAGGTACAAATAGCAATAGTGACAACCATGTAAAATTTAAAACTAATTAACTTATAAATTACTACTGTAGACAGAACTATGAAAGGTCACAACTGATATGTAGCAATAAACAATCACTGTATTTTCCTTTTGTAGATTTACATATCTTTTAGTAAAGTAATCTTGAATTTTCAAAATATTGCTGATTTTACTACCTTGTTTATGTAGCATGCTATGTATAGTTTTCATAGTTTTTTGGTACCTCACAGATACCTCAAAGAGAATAAGCCTTTCGTAGAAATTTGGCCACAATACATTTGTCACTGAAAATTGGAATTTCTAGCATAGTATACACACATAAATGTATGTTTATATTTTATTTATACATACGTATTGAATTTATATTTTTGTGTACATATATATGTATATATAAGCTGTAATGACCAATAATGCTCTGCATATAGAGTAAGACAGATGGTTCGATAGATTGAAAACTATATGTATGTAAGGACAATTCAGAATAAATAGTTATTTGCAGAATTTGATGGAATCTCTTGCTTTACCTCCAGATAGATAATTTGTTTAGGGCAGAAGATAACTTTCTGCAAAAAATTCAGCAAGTTAAAAAAAACCCTCAAAATATGGAGGTAAGAAAAAAAAATCCTAGTTTTTAGTAATATAAATATCTGAGGTGTTATTTGAGAATAAGTATATAAGTCAATCTGAGTCTTTCTGAGTCTATGAAATAAAGATACTAAATAGTATATTAACAATGCTTTTAAGCATATTTATATATACCAGATATTGTAGTGATGTAATTACATAAAGCTGTCTGCAGAGCTTTACTTCATCACTTTTTGTTAACGCCAATGAAAATAATACATTGCTACCTAGCTATAAATTTTTTAAAATAGCTTATTAATCATAGGAATAGTGCAATACCATAAAAATATCAGACATTGCATGACATAACTGAAAATTTACAAAATATCCCATATGCTTCTCCAAGTTTCTTCTAGATGCCAAATCACAAAAATTATGAATTATATTGAACAGCTACAAGAGAGGTCTTCTATTGACCTCGCAAGGGTTCCATCTACATTCTTTACTGGCTGGCTGGATCCCTGGGGAAAAGGTTATGTCCCTGATTTGCTGTTGAATGCTCTCACCTGAGGGGAAGGTTCCAGCTGTGGGGGAGGGAAGAGTAGGGAGTGGGAAACAGCACTCCCAGGAGCTTGGTGCACAGGTGGCTCTGGTGGAGGGAAAGGAAGAGACCTTTTGTAGGTGCCAAAGAGGAGCTGTACGGGGTTAATGTGCCGTTTTGCAGGTCAAGGTTTCTTCTTGCTAACTTGTATTTGGAGCCACCTCACTCCCAACAAGTCTGAGGTTTTATCCTTCCCCGTTTTGGGGGGGGGGGCCATTTTTGGTTTGGGCCCTTAGAAGAGCTAATGTCAGTGATCCTGAGCCCTTGGGGAACTCTGGAGGTTGCCCACTTGGGAGGAAAGGAGCAGGTAGGTCTTCTGTAATATGTGATTATAGTAAATTACTTCATATTCAGGGACAAGGCTGTTTTCTCATGAAGCAGTTGGCAATTCAGATAAAAATTAAAAAAATAGATTTACTTCCCATGAAGAATCAGAATTCATGTCGTATTTTTTTGAGAAGTGATTACATGATACGCCTCTCCATTTATGATTCTGTACCTTAATGTGAGCATTATTATTTAGAGAATTGGTTAATTGCCTTAGCAACAGGAGTGTGTGGTAATGTTACTGAAGTTTAACAGCTGACTGCTACATTACTAGTTTAATTCTGCACTGGTGGTTGAGCTATTTCCTGTAGTGAAGATAAAAATTACCAGCATGTGAAATCTAGATTAGGGCTGTATAACCACAATGTAGTGCTTATTAGGGAAACTTTCACTGTTTCCTCTTTTTTTTGCTCGCCTTGTCTTTTTGTGAGTGTGAAAGACAATTGTAGAAATCTTGATAAATTTACAGGAGAGAAACAAAAATTATTTGGCTGGAAGAAGTATGTTATAATGAGAGAATTGAGGATCTCAGTCTGATTTAGTTTATTAAAAAGACTAAATGATTGTTTAACTGCTTTGTACATGTCCTTTCACAGGAATAAAATGGCTACTTAAAAGATTTCCTAAACTAGCAGAGAAATATATTAGTGGTTTGCAATTAAATCTGTCTAATTGCTTTAATATTTTTAGCAATATGTGTTCTTAGTCTTTGAAATTAATTACCAAGGAAAGTCGTAGAGTCTTCATTTCTTGAAATCTTAAAATTTATTGCCTTTCTGGAAGAGAGGCTTTTGTTAAACAGAGAGAATTGCATTCATTGAGCTAATACAAGAGGTTGGAATAGATATTTTCATGCTCCAACAACCAAGAAAATTTGCTTTTTATCCATTCACTATCAGAGAATTTTAGTTCTAAAAATTTAATTTCAGCCAGAGTAATCTTTTTTATAGTACTTTGTCTTGTGGGTTTTTTAATTCTTACAGCTTATTTTAATGTTAATCCAGAAATTCTAGCATATTTATAAAATAGAAGCTCTCTGGTAATAGAAGAGAGCTAATGATGAAAGGATGTTACAGTGAGAGCTTCAGTTAGACAATCAATAATTGACTACTTGTACCTTTTATAATACCATGATATGTTACGCAGTGTTCTGAAATAGATTCAGCACTAGAAGAAATGAGAGTGTCTTGGAAAATTAAGAATGAATCTAGTTCAGGTTTCATAATCTGTCTTGCAAAAAAATGTCAAAACATACCTAAATTGATGCAGGACACTTTGATACGTAAAGTGCCCTAGTGCAGAGCTCGGAATTTGTGGTATTTAACTCAAACAAGGCTTGAAACAATGAAGAAGCTGCCCTGATTGATGCTTTTCCACCTGTATTTCTACCAGGCCTTTGCTAGTCAACAATTATATTCGCTTTGCTCTTTCCCATTTTCTTCATTTGAAGTATTTCTTCTCTTCAGCAGGCAGCAGAGCAGTGAAACCAGGGTCCAGCTGTGGTATTTGCGTTGTGCTAGAGTAACAGTGTTGCTGGGGATATCACTGTGGGGCAAATATGGCCAGTATCTGAGTATTTTGTATCCAAAGATAATGTTTGTTACAGGAAACAGGGTCTTAAAAACATCACAGCAGAGTGCATTAAAGCTGTTGTCATTGTTCTGGACCCTGTTAGGTAAAGCAGGAATGCATAATGCATTGGTCATCCGCAAGCATAAGTATCTTGAAGTTGACAGAAACTTGAGGTATTACCTGTACTACTTAAAAACAGTCTCTTCCCAAAACTAGGAGGAATAGCAACAACAAAAAAACCCCTTTTCCCTGAACCTGTAGGTATCAAAAAAGCTGTTTTCCTCTTCCAGCCACTGTAGGCTATAGCAATGATGGGGCAGAATACCCAGGATAGAGGAAATATCAAATTTAGCATTGCAAATTAGTTTCTTACCTCATTTTATTTCAGGATCCCATTTATTAAGAAACAAATAGAGAAGAGAAATAATGTGTGTATATTCAGTGAACAGAAGAAGTGCTTATACTTTCCGGATGAAACAATATCATTGCAGAAGTGATTGGAGTAGCAGGTAGACTGTAAGTACTCCCATTGCAGAGATGTAATTTGGAGGAAATGAAAGAAAATGACAAGTATTTACTGTCATGAGGTAGTAAAGGAAAATAATAGTTTGACTTGTAACCTTGATTCTAATGTGATGTGGATTGTCAGTGCAAAAATTAATCCTCCTAAAGCTGGTACATAACCTTTTCTATTGTCTTTAATGTGTTGACTTTAATGTTACTGGTTTTCAAAATAAAAATGTGTGAAACCTATAGTATATATTTGAGTTATTAGGTAGATAAACCATTCAGATACTTTTATTGCTATTTGATAAATATTGTTGAATTTATTCTTTTTTAATATCAGAGGGACCACTTAAAATTTTATACTATCACTATCGTTTTACAGTACCATTAATAATGTCTGACAGATGATTAGTGTGCAGTGAATATGAATGCTAAAGATTAAAATAGGCTGTGGGAAATATAAATGTCTTTGTGATTTGGTTTTAAAATCTGCTTTTGTATGCATGCCTTAGTTTTTTAAAAAAAAGTCATGATTTTGTTATGGACTCACAGAAATCACGTTGAACAACCAGTGCTGTCTAACTCTTTGTAGTCAGAGAAATGCAGATCTTAGTCCCAGAAAAAACTTTGGTGTGGTAAATTTACAGTTCTCTTATTCTTGGCAGGATCAGCATGGGAAATGTTTATTGATAAGGTAGAGCTAGAGCTCCTTCTCAAAAGTTGACTGTTTTAAACCAGACAAAATTTAAATCAAGCCACAAGGAAAATGGGACACTGAGTTGCATAGCAAAGGTCTGGTTTAGGAATTAACTTCTTCTATGTATATAGAGCTGAACTCGTTGGCTAATATCTAGAAAAGAAAGTTTCACTGTGGGGTGCAACAGTAGAGGACTTACTTTGTGTTTTGCATGTTCTTGTGGGAAAATGTGTATAGATATTGAATAGACAGATTCTACATAATCACAGCTTAGCTTGCAAGAAAGTAGTTGTTGTAGATGCCTATCAGTTTCAAGTTCTGATACCTGTCTAGCAGAGAGGAGCAGGGGCACTCAGCAAGAATAAACATTTGCCTTTAAACATGGCCAGTTTGGCAATATCCATTTTAGAGGCATTTCTTCTCTTTGCATTTACTTAGTAATCAATTTTTCATTCTGAAAATTAGTGTTATGATGTAAAACATGCAGACTGTGTAACTTTAGCCAAGCTATGACCTTACATTTTTATCACATATTAGGATGTGATTATATCTCATATTTAAGAGAGATACATCAGCAAATTTGCACAAGAAAGCCTCCAAACATTCTCAGTAGCTGTGTGTACATCGTGCCAATGCTTGTTCTAATACATCAGTATTCTCAGAAGACCTCATAAATCTCCTGCTTTATCTATAGAGATACTGGCATTTCCTTGTGCAAACCTAAAATTTACATCTGTTTACCTACTCTTTAAAAGTCCGGGGTCCTTCCAAAGTATGAAAATCAAACATGACAAGTTAGTGTTGAAGAAAATTGTTTTGTTTTGGTTTGTTTTGTTTTGTTTAGGGTTTTTGTTTTGGTTTGGTTTTTTCCCACTTTGGAGTGTGCCAGAAAGTAAACTTTCTGTTTCGCTGCCTTTACTTAATTTTTAAATACTTTTTGCATTACAAAGTTTTGATTGTCCTATGCTGATTCACTGACTTTCTGACAGGAATGATATCATTTTTCTGCCTCTTGCAAATATTAATCTATTATATCCTTCTTTCCTTGCTATCTTCATATTTACCCCCTCTCTTTTAAATATTTCTCTCCATTCCAATGTGTTTGTGTGTGTGTGTGTCCACTTCTCTTTTCAATTCTGATTTTTTTGAGCTGATTTAGCAAATATATTGGGTCCTTTTCCACAAAGCCTTTTTTAATAAATATATATTCATTTGGAAAGTTAATAGACTCTTGAGTTTCAAGTATTGAAAAACTCCTGCTTGTTTTGATAAATTAAGCCACAGGGTGGGGGGCAACAACTGACAGTGGACAGTCCAATTTCCAAATTCAGAATCACTCTTTTATTCAGAGACAGATATCCCAAGCAATGTGATGTTTATGTGCATTGAAGTGAAACAGAGATAAATCTCTCTCCCTAGACTTTGCTCCATATCAACCTTTGTATTTATATTCTTTTAGCTTACTTTAATTAATCTAAATATTAGTTTTTATGCTGAATTGGGAAGAACAGGACTTGGGAAAAGAAAGGGTTTTTTTTCCCATTTAGATTAGTAAATTTGCATTAGTAAAAAAACCATGTAGAGCCACAGGAACAGTGCCCATACAGAGGTGATTTTTAATCTGCTTTTCAAGTCTTGCAGACAATATAGGATGACAGAAAGGTGATTTTTATGATTATTGTTTGTGGGATGGAATAGAATAGATATAGCTTTTATGTTACTGAATGTTTGGTAGTGTTTGTAAGGGTTTAACAGAATGAAAGCTAACCACCTCCATGTTTAACCTCTCTAAGAAGATTTCTGTTCTGACTTTCGCATTAGTGAGAGTCAAAGACTTTATCTAGTCAGTGGTTTCCCTTTCTTATCCTACCTACAGTTTATATACTAAAATTTCAGAATGGCTGTATGAATAATATCTCTAGCTTCTGAAAATCAGTGTGGGGAGAAGCCGATGCAATTGATGTGTGTATGTGAAGTTGGATTTCTTCTTGTTTTGCTCCAGGTTTGTCTTTTCTTTTGCTCATGCTACATGTATGATAGATTCCTCTCAGGGTTCTGTTTAGGCTGTAAAAGCTGTCTCTCCCTAGATGAAACCTGGCTTAATAATTAAAATTATTATGGGGACTTTTCCAGAAGGCAGTATGGATGGGCTACACTGTATCTTGCTTCCTCTACCCAGTTTGTTTCCCTGCAGGCTTCCTCCCTCACATCACACTGCAGAAACACAAATTAGATTGAGCTTAAGGCATTTTTGTCATTGTCTTGAGTAGAGACCAGGGCCCTGGTAGTGTGTGATATTGTGCTGTGCTGGATCTGCAGCTGTTACTGCAGATCTGCTTCCTGACATAGATAACAAAACCAGTAGATCTTGCCAGAGATTATAGCAATGGTAAAGCAGAGCTGAACTGATGGTCATCCAGCCTCAACAGTTTCTGCTGTCTCTTCATTCTGTAGAGAAGGATTTGGATTATTGGAACCAACCACCCCCACTAGCACCATCTCAGAGTCAATTACCTTGCAGAGCCTCGTGATGATAGATGTACTTCAACCGTGGCAGTGTTTCAGTTCTCTCAAATTCTGCAAAGAATAATCCCTTGAAGGGAGGCAGACCTCTTAGTCTTTTTAATTTGAATTGCCAAGGAAATGTACGAGTAGTTTTGATCCCTTTTGATTCTTGTCCAACAAGAATTGGGTTATTCTGAAATAATACCGTATTAGTATGGTAAGTTCTGGAACAGTGTCCTGCTTCACTAAAACATGCAGACTTTCAGAAATTGGCATGGAAAAACTGGGATCCTGAGAGATTTCTGCTGTGTCCTCTTTTATTCCCAAAAGTAGTCAGTCTTTTCTTAAAATTCAAATGCTCCTTGGAAGTTATTCAGTATTCACCAACCATGCTTTCAAACCTTTACTCATGTTTTAACCCATGTTAACTAACGCGATTATAAATTTTAATTCAAATAAAACATAAATGCATATTACAGCTGACATCAAACATGAACATGGTTTGTATGACACAATCTACAAGTGTCTGTTCAAAGTGGCAAAATCATAGTTCATACCCATTTACACTTAGAAGGCTTCTTGAAATACATTTTAACCAGCTGCTGGTTACCCGTTTTATGTATATTGAATGGAAGGGCTGATTAACTGTGGTCTATGTTGTACTTTATTTCAAAATCTAATAGAATAATTATGTGGCTCAGGGGGGTTATAAAACTGATAAATGTAGATACCATTTAACCTGTATCTTGCATTAGAAAAAAAAGTGTCTCTTCTATGTAATTTGTTGCTGAAAACTTTTCTTAAAAAAATATGTTTTACAGTAGTAGAAGATAAAACTATTTGATGTTGACTGATACTTGGAATGCCTTTCAATATAGGCACATATATAGTGTCAATTACATTGAATTAAACCAAAGAATAAATGATTCAATGATTCATTGAAAATTTGTCATATGCTAAATTAAATTTATTTCAATTAAATTCTTAATTTTTTTTAATCTTATTTATTCTGACTTGAATAGCTTCATTGCCAGTTTTGGCTTCTATTGATAGCATGTGTTCCTGTGTGTTTTACACAGCCATTCTTGCTTAACAAATGAAATTCTAGACTAACATCTCTCTTTATTAAGAGTTAAAAATAAGTATATTGATTGGCAAAAGAGCTGAATATTAATATAGCTTAACTGAAATTTATAGAACTGTCATTTGTTTTTCTGGGGTAGGAATGAAATTACTGCCTGGTTTAACATATTGAACTTCCATTTAACAAGTTTTGGATGTGAAGTATTTTCTGTGTTGTATCAGAGACCTCCTGGAATCATCCAATACTAAACAGGTGATAATAGAGCTGATGCAGTGGATGAATTTGAGGAATTGCTCATCAGCTGGCTAGCCAGCTGTGAGCAGTTTCTTGTTAGGTAATGAAATTATTTAATATTTTAGACAGCGCTGCTCTGCCTAAAAAGAACATGGTGTATGACCTCAGCATCTCTATTATCTTGTGGTTGCATAACCACAGAAATGTTTGAATGAAAGTCTTTTAAAGTATTTCTTTGGGCATATCGATGTTATAGAGCACAGTCCTTGAAACAATGGAATTATTCAAGCAATCAAGCAAATGAGTCTCTGAACCACTTACCACTTTCAAAGCCCGAGTCAAGATGGGGTGCCATCTTTCTCAATGCATTAGTACCTGTGTATTGGTGTCATTTTTTTCTGACCAAAGTGCCCTTGCATAATGTATCTCTCTGAGAATATAAGTAAGTATACTTAGAATTCTCAGTTAAAAGAGAATGTTCTGTGATGTCATACATGAAAATTTTCTGACGTATTACTGAATAAGACTGAAAATGCATCATCAAACAGTTCACTTTAGTGACTCAGGGTTCTATTTGCACAGTATACCTTGCTGCTTATTCCAGTACAATCAGAAAACATAACAGAATGATTATTTAATTTTATTTAT
The DNA here is from genome assembly GCF_001715985.3 of Manacus vitellinus. Lineage (NCBI taxonomy): Eukaryota > Metazoa > Chordata > Aves > Passeriformes > Pipridae > Manacus > Manacus vitellinus. The sequence continues at coordinate 8,022,687 of NW_021940122.1, forward strand.
AAAGTTGAGTTTCTACAGTAAATACGTGAATAAGAATGCAAGCTCTGCTAATGGTCTGTTATTGGATGATCCCCTCAGTTTCATAGCCTATTAAATGTCTTAATAGCTAGTAGTCTGGAGATTTTCAGGGATTAAATTTCTTAAAATTAATTCTGGAACTATTTTGTTGGTTTTTTAGCAAGTAATTTCAAATTTAAATTTGAAAGAAGAGAAGTTCATTATAGAAAGCATTTATTTCCTGTTTAAAGGGGTTTTTGAATGTCTCATTAAGATGTTCATAATTTTTCAGAGAAGTATAGAATTATCTCACTGTTTCAGTAGAAATTTTTCACTCTTTCAGTTCAATGTTGATTTGTTGATAAGACTAAACAAAGTGGTTTGGGGAGGGTCTTAGCACCTGTAAGAATAACATCTAGGACATTCCTATTGCAGGACTGAGCACAAAATTCCCCATGAAAAGTAGTCATATATGTGCTCCTAATTGCTTCTGCTTTGACTAAATTGGGAGTAACACAACAGTGTCCAAGGCAGCATTTGTCTTAAAACTCAGTAATTGCTCATGAAACACAGAACTATAGTTGTGTGGGACTCACTGCTGTGAAGTACCTGGCATAAAGAATTATCCAGAGGCAACTGGGACAACAGTTAATTATCCTATCACCATTCTTCCTTCTGTCTGTATTAGCCAAAACAGTGAAACAATTTCAGATAAGAACAAAAATTATTTAATCACCTGCTGTCATCTCCTACAGACTGCATAATTTGCCACAGGAGCTTCATCCCCTTATTCCTAGTCTGCTGGTTGGGGGTGGAAGTAGCACTTGGGAAAACACGCAGTCTTGCTTTAAAGATTTCCAGTAGTGGCTAAGTCCTGTCTCTGTTTAACAGAGGAAGTGCAGCGTGTATCCAAGCTTTGTCATTATATGGATGAAGGCTTAATGTATTATTTTACTTGTATAATTTTCCATAGCAACTAGAAAAGGAATTAATATTTGAGGAAATGTATTTCTATTTTTAGTTACATTTAGTTTGACAGGGCTTTTGACCCCTTTTAAAAAGACTTATTATATGGGCACTTTTCATTCTCTGTCTTCTGTTGTCACTAGTTGTTCTTCATAACTGGCAGTTATGAAGAAAATCTGTACCTTGTGATCACTGTTACTAATTGCTAAAATGCAACAGCCATTTAAAAAAAATCTCTGCTATAGGAAAATATGAGAAAAGTTTTGATCTTAGGTAGAGTTTGTATAGATAGTCTTCCATTTTTGCTTGAAGAGCAAACCTTCTCTAAACCTGTTATCAGCGAATTCAATGGCAGAGCGTACAAACAGGAAAAACAAATAGTAACACAACACACATGCTGAAATTTTAAATGCAGTTGGTTTTAGTATTAAATCATTGTAGATGGATGCATTTGTCATCAGTGACTGCACATGTGATAACCTGCGTCTGTTATGTGTGTTCTGGATGTACAGATACACATGGAGAAAATACTGTGTTAAATATTAATATCTGAAGGCTGAGAAAAAAATAAAATCAAAATGGCCAAGTTAAAGCTACCTGCTTGGTTTCTTAGGTAAGGCAGAGTGTCTTAGTCTACCATCTGTGCCCAGTGAAAACAGATGGGCAGCAAATGGTATGATTTGCATAGTCCTCCTAAAAGGCAGTAAATTGAATAAAATGGAGTTGGGTTATCATTTTTTTTATCTATATGTCTATATGTTGTTGTTCAGGGTCTTGGTTATGTTAGTGATTTTCTGGGTTTAGAACACACAGCCCTCTCATTTGTGTCTGTTTAGTTTTCCATATCCTCCAGTGTGCATTAGGGCAAAAGTATTCTTTTGTCCCTGTTTGTTCACTCTATAGCTTTTTACCAGATATGTTTGTAAACAGACTTTACAGATATGTTCCCCCTTCTATTTCCATATCGTTCATGCCTTTGGCTGAATTTGTGTCTGCATTTGTAAATTTCTCTGAAACATTAGCCCCTGTGAATATAATCAATTATACTCTTCACTCACTTCTATAGATTTCAGTTTTCACTCTTGGTTACCTTTCTTTATATTATCTGCACGTGTCAGTGAACTTGCTGAGGTTTATGATTACCTGGGAAAAAAGAGGAAGCCACTATAAACGCAACCTTATAGTGTTGTTTTTTACTACTGCATGAAGTACAATCTCAAAATGTAGATTTTAAGGGTAGCTGCCTGGCAATGTGGAGCTTTTGCAGAATAGTAACTAAATAGGTTCTCTTTTGGAGGTGAATTTAAAGCTAGAAAGTTTCTGTTAATTATGATATCTGTGTGTGTGTATATATATATGCATATGCAAAAGGAAATTGAAAATTGTTGATATTCCACAAATGAAGTATTAAATTATTCACCTATATGTGAACTAGATGATCTTTAAGGTCCCTTCCAAACCAAACCATTCTATGATTCTATGTTATTTGCAAAACATTGCTAGGGTCATTACCTGTGAGTAACCGCTTTCCACAGTTCACTACTTCAGGTTTAGGGTTGATTGAGTTCAGTCACATGGTGATTGCGTTTATATTCTGTTTCTGGAACAGATGATTCCGAAAATGACAAAGACGTTGAAAGGCAGTCTTATTCAGAAGAGATGAAAATATGTAGTCCTGTGAGTTTTCCTAATTCATGAGGTATCTGCAGATACTTTGGGAAATAAAATAGCTTCTAAATTCATAGGAATAAAAAAAATCTGAATAGTGTGGATGTAAATTTGCATTTGACTTGAATAAACAGACGTATTTTTCATAACATTCATTCAGCTATCTGACTGTAATCTATATACATATAGACTTGCCATTAAATACAAGCTTTCTGTAAACCTTAACCTGGAAGAAATCAAGCTTACCAAAAGCAAATTTTTCAGCCAGTATAGATCATAATGGATATTTAACTGTCTTTAGATTAACTCTTACATTATTTATATGTATAAACAGAGATATCTATGTCAAGAAAAATAATCAAGACGAAGGTCATGGTAGACCAAAATCTCACGCTTATTTGGTGCCAAAACAGTTCAAATGAACTCATGGTAAAACTAAATCCCTCTGTGTTTAAACCAAAACCCACTAAGAGTTACTTTTTAATGTAGCAGCACCCAGTGAATCTACAGCAAATAGAAGACCACAAAGCTAGGATTAGGTCACATGTCCTTTTTAAGGAATTTGGTGAGCCTAGCTACAGGAAGTTAACAGAATGAAGGTTGGTAGGGGGGCTTTTATTTTTTGCAAAGCAATGGAGAAGTCTCAAAAGTCATAAACAGTATGATTTCCCAATTTGTTTTGGTAACAAAGAGGTGTCACATACATGTATTAAAAAAATATATTGGATATAAGAAATAATAAAACACCATATACCTTTTTACATTGTATTAAAGAAACCAAGATGAAGTGTAGCTCTGGTTTTGATAGTTGAAAGAAGTTGAGCACACATTCTATATCATGTATAAAATCACATAGGAACTATTCAAGAGCTGACAAAATTACTGGTGACACAAAAATAGAGGAGCTCAGGGTGTTTTGGTTTTATTTATGCAGAAGATGGACAAGCTCGTTCAGACTTCCAAAGCAGGAAAGTTCTGCTAATAGAGTTATTTAATTTAGCATAAAAAGGCATAATGAGATACAAAAGCTTGAAATGAAAGCTAAATATTTTGATTCTACATACAGCATGACATTCTTAATAGTGAGGATAACAAAACACTGGAGCCATATACTTCAGAAATCAAAAAGATAGAATATCTTCTGTAAGGAGAGAAAAACCAAGGTTGAATCCCATTTGAAGCATAAAACCTAGGACTGTGGCATTTATTTATACCAGAATATGCACTGTTCTTAGTAGACAGAAAATTAATGTGTATGAGACTTGCAGAAACTCTATGAGGGAGCTGTAAAACTGTATATTCCAGGAATTGAATACTTCGTTCAGACCTGTGAATCTAGGTGTTAAGGATGATGTTTTCATAATTGTTATCTTTTGACAAAATCCATCCTGTGAGACAGATACAACTGACTAACCTTTTGGTTGGTGTGGTTGAATTCTTTGATCATTCTAGTACTTGACTATTTAGATAAACACATTGGTGCTTTTTTTAACTGATAAATCACTCAATACAGTGGAATAAGTCTTCTGCAAGAAAAAGCTGTCCTATATTCGGGTTACACACTAAATCAATTTTACAGTTGGTTTATATAATGGTGTAACCAGCCCACAAGCATCTGCTCTTAGGGTGCTGCATAGTCCTACTCAAACATGTACCAGTCAGTGTAGATCAGATGACAAGGACTCCTTCAAGCAGCAATGCTACTTCTGCAGCACCCCACAATTCCCAAATGCTTTAAAGAAGTGGCTATAAATGGAGATCGCCCATTTCTATGTGTCCCTTTTAATAAAACAGTGGATGTGAGACCATGGTTTCTGCTTAGTAATTATAACCCCTTACTTTAGCTTTCATTTCTGTGCATAGGTTGTTTTTAGTCATGGAAGAATTTATTTAAGTACTCAAAAAAAGTTAGAGCTGCTTATTTACATAACTTGGTGTCATTTTCTTCTATGGAATAATTTTAATTTTGAAAAAGGTGCCATATGTAATTTAAGAGTTTTTACTTGACAGGGAATATCTGTTAGCTGCATTGGCATGCCTTGATAGGAGGTTCTTTATGATACCATGTCTTCACTTCCTTGTCCTTGCAAAGAGGAATGAATCAGACTGCAGTCCTTGTTATTGCAAAAAGATTTAATCTTATGCTATGGAAGAATCACCTATCTTAATGAAGAAAAATGTTTTACCTCAGCACCTTCTGGTCCTAAGAAGTTAAATATCTGCTGCAAGTAACACTGATCTCACCTTCAGAGTCAGTTCTGAAGCGTCTGCACTTTTGCTTCTCAGTGAACACACAAAGACTTTCAAGTCTTTGGATTCCATTAGTACTGAACTCTGAGAATAAGGAGACACATCGGATTTGTCTGTATCATACAGTAAAAATGAATAACAGAATAAAAATGCTGTGGAGTGCTATGGGAAAGTGTGGTCATAGATCGTGCTATGAAAAGCTTTGGCCATTGAAGCTTCTCCTGTGTATGTAACTATTCACTTGCAGCTTTGATTTCCAGTTAAAAATGTTCATATTTGCAAGTGCTCTGACATAAGGCATCCAAGATACAGTGAGTATGGATATGACATGAGAATATCAGATCTATACTAACCAGTCTTTATAAAAATGACCAAAAGGATTTTGAGAAAAAATCTGAATGAGGTTGTAATATTGGGAAATGGAAATTTTCTTCAACTTGTGGTGGAATGACCCAACACATGAGAGTGTAAATTCTTGGTTAATAATGTGTTGTGTTGTCATGGAAGTCTGCATCTTGGAAGCTAAATCCAAGTACTTAAAATTGGGCATCTTGACAACTGATTTTTTTTTTTTTTTTGCAAGATAGTGATTAAATTTGAAATATCAGGATGTTGAAATACTCTTTGAAAAAGTGTTGCATACAAGTGAATGCAGAGCAAAAAATCCTATTTTTCTCACACAGATCTTAAAGCCAGGATTAAAAGTTGTTTTCAGAAAGTACATTTTTTCTGTTAGAATGTTATTACTGTCACACTTTCACTGCTTGATGCACATAATTCTTGTTCTACTTGTTTCACTCTAGATCCCAACAGACATCCAGACTTAGTTTTCATCTTTTTCCCTTTTATGTATAAATTAGGATAATCTGGCATGTCTGGGAAGGCCCCTGGGGGATCCAACATACTGATAAGAGAGAGAAGATAGTGACTGACTTTTATTCTTGGAACCCAGGGTGTCTACTTAGAGGTATTCAGATGTATTAGTCCCCCCTATTAATATCCTCAGAGATTCTCTATTCTCCCTTATAGCAGAGTCATCATTTAATGAAAAGGTAAAAGTAAAAAGAATAAATTCAGTCCAAAGCCTGAACTGTATCTACTTCTGCTGTATATCCTGATAGAATACACTGTTATGAAAAGATTTGATGTGGTAAGGTTGTACTTCTCTATGCTTGGCAACAAAGCACAGAATTTGCAGAAGATGGGCTAAAGTGCCAAGAACATGTGCCAAGTCATCATACCTCTTCAGCTCCTTCCGCTGGAAGGACCTCACTGCAGCTCTCAGAATGTTTGAAAACCACCATCAGTCAGTGATAATGCTGCTATTTAAGGGTCAGTCCTTACTTCAGGGCAATTGGCCAGACTGAAGCAGACGACACAATTTCTCTCTTATTTTGGTAATTTGTGAAGTATTTCAGAGTGAACACGGATGCATACAAATGTGAATTTTTGTAGAATGTCTTATTTGTTTGGATATGCTGAGTGAAATCATCTACTTTGTTAGCATGTTTCCTAGAAAACGAACTTAGCATGATCCTAATGCTGGGAGGTGAGAAATGCTTAATCAGGGCAATGCCACTGTAATTTTCCTTAAGGACAAGCACTAACTAGTGCCATGTATTTGTACTGAATATTAAACTCAAGTTAAAGGGAAAGCACTTACCTACTGAAACTTCCACTTGGTTTGAAATCCCCAGTGGGTTGGTTGCTTGCTTGGTTGGTTTTGGTGCTTCCTCTCATGTTACAACAGGTAGTTGAGAAGAATAAGGAGTGCCACAGAACAGTCATTTAAAATGGACCATCAGCCATCAACCCTTAAAAAAGTGTCTTAGGCTACAATACATCTTTATTGTCCATTTTAAATAGGTTATTTAAATGATGCAGGTTTTTATTATTTTATCAGTTATGATCGTATTCAGGACTACAGTTTGGGAGCAAGCAGCACATGGAGTTACTCACTCTATTCCTCTACCTTGCTGTTCTATAATGTAGCTATGATGCTCTATATGCAACTTTTCATCTACAGATACCAGTTTTATAAAACACTATCTCCAGCTTACAAATAGGGAAATGAAGGTACAGGGAAGAAAATATACTTTTTTTTCCCTTAAGGTTATCCACTAGACCAGTTAGCAGAACTAAGAGTAGAGCTCATGTCCCTCAAGGTCAGTGGTACCCATTAAACTGCTTGTTTAACAACTGGAAAAGTAATTACTTCATACTTTAAAGTTTTAAACCTCGAAGTTGCTAATTTATGGATTATACTTCTCTGAGGCCAATATTAGAACAGTTTACTGCATGTCTCTTCTCCTGTGAAAGGGGAAGTAAAGAATCTGACATTTACGTGCAGGTAAAATAAGTGGACAGTTGGCTTTTTTGCTCAGGATTTTACAATATGCTAATATGATTATATATTAGAAGTAGATAAGGATTGATGTTGTAAAATCTCTTTTCTGATCATAATCTTAATGGATTTAATATGTATGAAGGTGCTTCACATGTTTCACGCAACATGGTTGTTAATAATGTATTTCATATTTCTCCTTTTGCTTTACTTTTCGATAATATTCTGGAACAGCAGTTTCTTGTTAAATTCTCTGACTCAGAAGGGAAAGGCCATCATCTAAGTTAGGGAGATTGCAACTTAGCCATCTCAAACCATGACAAGCATGCAGAGAAAAAACTGCAGCAGAGTTGTGGAACTCTGCTGGGCACTGCGTTGTTTTGTTGATGAGACAGAGACCAATAGTAACATGTGAGCTTTTATGAAAGTGTGAAATGACTCACTCTAAAAATCATTTTCTTAGATTTAAAAAATAAAACCTGCTGTAGAAGAGTGTTACTGACATAAATCCTAAATTATTAATTCATAATGTCTTGATAAATACAAAAATCTGATACATTCATGTGTTATATGTACCAATAATGTATAAAAATAAACTTAAGATGCATCCTGCTGAATTTTTGTGTTAATTCATGGACTTTATTTCACAGGCAAAAAAAATACAAGCAAGAACAGATCACTCACAGTTGTACGTGTTTCAAACTGATGATGTTGGTACTTTAATTAGAATAGGGGAAAGTCAGCATAAACTCTTTTGTTTTACAGAAAGCAAGAAGAATTGAGGTTAATTAAAGGTTAATTGGAGTTTAATTGGTAGTTCTTTTTTTTCCCTCTTTACTTCTGGTAATAACAGGAATGTTAGAATCCTTGACTTTGATGGCAACAGATTGGGCAGGCCTGGTGTTGATTGCTATTGCCAACATGAAAGTGGTGCTGCAGTTCTGCAGCTCCAGTTCTTAATCAATGAGGTAAGGACATATTTACTCAGATTCTTCTGTATAAATTTAGTTGAATAAGTCAATCAATGTATTGTAATTGAGTGATATAACTTCTCACATTGACAAATTGTGCCAACAAGTAAGTGGCATACATCCAGAGGACGTTCACTGTGCTTTTTAGAAGACTATTTATGAGACTGCATGCAGGGAAAAGTATTGCCTTCATATACATCAGTATAAAGCACTGAACAAAAGGCAGTCAATATATGAATGTGTGCAGGGAGATGTAAAATCAATTAAATTACTAAATATACTGCGCAGTCTTGTTTCAAATAGAAATTAATAAATGACCTAAATCTTTCTCTGGAAATATATTGATGGTTATTGGCTAAAAACACAATACTTGGGGATATGCTATTACTTGAAGCAAGAAAAAGCAATAGCAGAGATCATCAATCAAACCATCATGCTTAGTCTTTGTAAATAGTTTGTTGAAATCAAGTTTAGACAACGTAAAGAAACAGTGACAAATTATAGCTTGCTCTGCAGAAGATTTCTGAAGATGGTAATAGGCAAGGAGACTTTCTGGAACATAAAAATCAGTTTTTTTCTTTAGGACCTTATAACTAGGCCAAATCTAGTCGTAGTTCAGTTTTGATTAATTTTCTCCCATGACATAAGGAAACACTTTTGACAGTTTCAAGTCCTCTCTCTATAGGTGGAGATCTCAGAACTTCTCAGAAGAGTTTTAGTTTTCTGATTTTTTAAACCTGAGAAATATTTATTTTTTTTCTACCTCTGTTTGGAGAAAGTAACTAAACCACATAAACTGAGGAACGAGGACTAAAACTTTAGAAACAATCAATACAATGAAATTCTTTAGAGGAATGCAGGGATGAAATTAGGCAAGGTTTGAATCAGGTTTTCATTAGGTGACCATCAAAATCCCTAATCCATAGAATTAATTTAATTTCTGTGGTGGACATTCTTTCTGACTCTTTGGGAGATGAGAATTAAAGCATGGATTACACTGTATGAGAGAAGGCTCACTTTTGTAAATTTTGTTTGCATAGCTCAGTGTTGAAAAGAACAGTTACTAGGATTAGGAAGGAAATCCAAGATGCAAAAAAGAAGTTTACCAGTCCATCATAGCTGGTATGAACCAAGCTTTTCAGTTACATCCTTGCCCTTCCTCAGCATTGCCTTCTGTTTGAGCAATATCTAGTTCCTTTCTGCAGTAGTAATACACAAGAAGAGATCTTCTGTATAAGACTTGATCTGAGGTGTAAATTTAGTAAGGCTCTTCAGGGGCAGTTCAGAACTTCACACCTCTGCAGTCATTTTCACAGGTCAGCAGAGTACTATGGTGAGGAGAAAGAGAGCCAGAAATTACTCCAAGCTGCCCGGTCAGATAGAGGTGTGGACTTTGGAAGATGTCCATTTTCGGGACAGTCTTCATAGTATTGCTGATCTGTGATAAGGACTTTGTCCTTTTGTCTACATCTCTTAGTTCTTCCTAGGTTCTCTCCCCCCATTACCTGTCCCTACTTTCTCATTTGCACCTTCTTTTCATAATTCCGGTTTTGAATATTCACGTTATTGTAATATGACTACTAAACTGTGCTTGGCACTGTTGCTTGTGTACATGTGTGTGCACTAATCCCTATATCCTTTAGTTACAGCCTTGACACTCACCTTTTTAAATAAGTGTTGTTTGTTCTCCATTTCCTTAATCTCTGTGTTTACATGGAAATGCATGAGAGTTGGCATGTATAACCTTGGTACAAAGGTTTTTGAATTTCAAATTGATGTAGTTTTAATTTAATTTTGGCTGATCTGGTACAAATTTAATATGTTTAGATTTACCAGATTAATTCAAATTTATTATTATTTATGGTAGATTTTTTTTTTCTAGAAGAAAGGAGCCATTTTTCATAAACTGTCGATTTTACAGGTAGATCATTAACAGTGAGGATCAGAATAAGACAGAACCTGCAGAAAAGTAATGTGTTGCTGTATTTTGTGTCTGCTCTAGGGTGCTTTGGTCAGTGCATGTGCAGATGATGCACTTCATTTGTGGAATCTCCGACAGAAACGACCAGCTATCCTACATTCTCTGAAATTTAACAGAGAAAGGTAAGAATGTGTGGCACAAAATAAATATCTCATTAAACAAAGAAAACTTTCTGGATTTCTTACCATTTTGCCTTTCTACAGGTGGATAAAGATGTATCTTGATTTTTTTTCTCTGAGTCTTGTTTCCATAGAACAAAAACTTCACTTTCTGCAGCCTTCTCAGAACAGGAAAAATTGTGTCTGCTTTTTGTCAAAGTGTTCCTCGTTTTACCTTCTGTTTGCATGAACTGCCTTGAACAGTACTGTGGGGGTGTTTTCTTAAGACACAAGCGCTGTGATCCTTTTGGCTTATCTGTTGTTCAGTATTAGACAGAGTACCTCAGCTGGCTGTAGGAGGGTAATAATTATTTTCTTCACCTTGAAAGTGGTTTATTTTTGTAATATATTGGAAGTTTGGCAGAAATAAATTATGAATTTGGGAAACTGTGGTTAAATTTCAAGTGAATCAGAGACTCTTTTCTTAAATTTTACTTTATGAGTACCTAATTGTAGGAATCCCTACTGAAAATAGATTAAATAAGTGGTTGTAATTTTCAAAGTCAAAGAGAAGCTGAGCACTTTAATCTGTATTTAGTAAAACCTGCTATGATGTTACAGAACTTCAATGCTACACTTTTATTAATATTAAAAAAAAGTTCCCTGTTTCTATTAAGGAATTAGGTCAGTAGTCAGAACACCAAGACTCACTGCATAAATGCAGCAGTTGTTTTTGACTGGAGATTTAAGTGATATTGTCATTCTCTTAGCATACACATTCAGTGTTTATTAAGGTGCAGCAACTTTTTTTGATATTTGTATACGTGCTTGTGCAGTGATGAAAGGTACCAGTACTTTTACTAGAGCTGTGAAGTAAACAGAGTCATCAAAGCTTTAGCTGCAGCAAATCTGAAAATCATTATGGCAATACATTTTTCTTTGTTGTTTATTATCCATATACATGTCATGTTTGCACTCAAATGTCACCAAGGGGCATGTTTTGTTGTGGGAAGTACACATAATAATTTAGAAAATATACAGTCTGATTCCAAAGAATTTATAACCTATAGCAAAAGTGCATCAAGTGGTTTGGGGCTGCGTGAGGGAAGATGAAAAAGAAAAATTATGTGTACATTTGCTAGCTGCTTTTGAACAGCAGGTCATCATTTTACGTATGGTGAAATATTTGAATCTTGGTATTCTCATCAGGCAGGTGCATTATGCACAATTTGTCATTGATAAATCTAAATATTGCAGAAGTTATTCCAGTACCTCTTGGTCTAACTCTCCCAGCCACCAATCTGACTTACAACCTAAGGAATCAAGGCTTATAAAAATGCAGTCTCTGTTCATCTCTGTTTGCCTTCTCTTTGAAGAAAGTAACATGGTATCTTGGTCAGTATTTTGTCAGAATTTCTTGATAAAATAAATTCACACACATTTGGGCTTTGTTAAGAACAAAACATTTGTCATCATGTTTCCTAAATTTTCCATTTCCTCTGACATCCTGAAACACTGGGCAAAATGTTTGCAAGCAAGTTATTTGGAATACTGGAAAACTTTGCTTAAAACCAAATTTTATCTAATGATATTTTTGAACTGAGGTTTAAATAGGAACTGAGAATGTACTTATTTGTAACAAATACATGGCTAACTATACTGCCTTCTATCAAAATCTAGTAAGTTGTGAGTAAAAAAAAAAACTATTAGTTCTTTTATACATATTTCAAGTAACTGGTTCAATTACTGCCATTTAAATAATTTTTATTAACACATCAAAGGCTATGAGACAAATATCCTGCTATATTATATTGTCAAAGAAGTAAGTCCAGTTTTAAATTAAAAAAGAGTTTTCATTAAGTACAAAGAAAGAACATTGTAGGCAGTTCATTTCTTCTCAAGATTCTCTAGCACTGCCATAAGCTTCTGGTTGTTTGGGGTTTTTTTCCAAGCACTTCATTTTTATTACATTTTCTTTTTAAACACTTATTGATTAACTTCAAATCATCTAACTTTCAATTTTCTAAGCTCAAGTTACATATTTAATGCGTAAAATTCAACATAAACTTCTGGGAAGTAGAATAAAGTTAGGTTAAAACCCTAATTAACCCTTTCAATTTGGAACACTTCTCATTATATATGCCTAATGGAGTTAAGTCTAAAAGAAAACTTCCCTTTTTTTCTGGATATATTTTTGATGTTAGAGAAAAGAACATATAAATTACATGGTGCTTTGCTATAAGAAATCAATTGCAAATCGGATATAAGGAGAATTTGAGATGCTGATAAAGCAATAAGATAAAAATTTATTTTCTTCAAGAAATTCAAAGGTATGTTTTTCCAAAAAATAATATCTTCTTCACTGTTGGAACAGTTACAAACATTTTATTTTCATCCTTCCCTCTCATCTTGCAGGAGAAGGTTAAGTTGAGGCAAGATTCATATGTAATAGAGACAGATTCTTTCATTTGTCTTAAGTTTGTGACCCAATGAAGGACCTGGTTTTGATGGGGAGAAATGCTTGTTGAGAGAAAATAGGTTTTAAAATACCAATACATGTTTTCAGAAAATAGTATAGTATTGAAAAAGGCCATACAGGGAAGTGTTTAGACAGCCAAAGGCTAGTTCTGACAAGAATGTAATTTATAATGTAATTTAATTCTAGCTTTAGACAGCTTCTACAGAGCCAAACGTGTAATTATTCAGATGCATTTTGGCTATGAAAATGGAACATGTGACTCCTTCAAATTTTTCTATTTGCACACCTCTCTTGAGGGTTTATAAAATTTGTAATTTTATTCATACAGTGTGTTTGTCTCCTTGATGCGCTCTTTGGTTTAGATTTTGAACAAATGGCAGATTTCATGAACTGATGTAATAGAATGCACTTAAAGTTCTAATATTTTATCTGCTTGTGACGATGAAGATAACTTTCATGTACAGTTTATTGTGGGTTTTTACGATATTTGATGCATGAAACGTACAACTGTTGGGTGAATGTTGCTTAAGTCTTTGGCTATTCCTCAGTGCACCAGTCATCATATTGTTTAACTGTTTAATTTGCTTCTGCTTCTTGACATTTAAGATTGCAGGATAATAGACTAAAATCTGCTCTTAGTAGTGTCTCTGCAATTACTTGAGACAAATTTCCCAGAGAGTATACATACAAATATATCCCCCATTTCCCTCCCAGAAAAATAAAAGACATTTGTTCTTTTCTTTGGCTGTTGGTAACAACATAGTTATAAAGAGCAAGGAACTCTTAAATGCAGCACACTAGTTGTCTTTCACTTAGTATGTAGGATTCAATATTAAGGCACTGAATGGTTTATGAATAATAATTCACTGACAAGTTGCACTTTTATAGCCATTAAATCAGAGTTTGCAGCTTCTCCAGATTTATTTTTTTCTTCCTCTGACCTATTGTTAAACTAATGATAATGCAACATTATCAATGTGAATTTGTATCATAATTCACTGTTCCTTTACTAAATATCTCTTTGGAGCAAGTGTGGAAGGAACACTGAGGAAATATAATGGCAGATTTTTTTGTTTTACAGTGTAATGCTCTGGACTTTTTAGCAAATTATATGTTTTTGCCATGTATCAAAATATAAGGTAATCAACTTAAATTCCTATTGCTATATTTGGAGTGTGATACAATGCATTAAGAACCTTCAAGAAGATAAAAATGTAAACTTGGCCTCATACCAAGAGCTGTAATGATAAGACAGTTTCTCAAAGACATGCTTGACTGTAGCATATGGTTGATAATGTATGATTCGCTGTTGCTTTTACAAATACGATGGACAGGTAAAACTTTTTAACCTCTCAAGACACTCTGTAAGAATCTCCTCAGTATCTTTAAAGGTTAACATTATGGACACCTTCCATGCTTTAGTGCCTCCTTTTCCTTCCTTGATGTCATAGGAGACACCAGATTCATCTTCAGTAGGCATTTTAGGCAAGACAAATAACTCGGCTACTGGAATTAGGCACTGTCTCTATCTGCTGCAAAGAACATTTCAGTGATTTTACTTAATCCTAAACTGTTATAGGTCTTAACTATTTTTATTATAATGAGAACAGACTTCAGAAAGTACAGCTTTAAATTCACAACAGTTTACGAATTCCTCTTTAAGATTAGTGCAGCTGGGATAGGAAAACCAGCAAGGATTACAGTGTGAAATCCAGGTCCTTTAGGCCTACAGGCACTAATTTCACTTGTGAACACAGTTCTTCTGTCATTCTGAAGCTGAGCTGGTTCAGTTGTGTCGACTGACATGGGGAATAGCCCCTCCTCTCTTTCTTCTTTTAGCCAGCGCTAAAAGAAGTGTGTAACAAATTAGCCACAACAGCTTATCCACTGACTTAACATACATGGACACAGTATACAAGTTCTGTTGGGTCTTTAAATCCATCTGCATGCCCTCTGCACTGATACCATGACAATACCATAAGTGCCCTTCTGCAGGAGAATCACCAGGAGACACAATCTGTACAACTGGCTTTGAGGTTCTAATCTGTGACATTTCCTTCAGTGTTAAGGGTATGCTGGCACAGAGGAAGAGGAGCCTTTTAAGTGGGTGACTTTTAGAGCAATTATGTTAGCTGTAACTTACTATTGATTAGAAACTTGACTCCTACAGCTGAGACTGTGCAGTATTTGAACAAGGTGATTGAGAGTATTAAGGCTATTTTTTAATATGGTCTATACTCTTTCCTGAGAGTAGCTGTATCTTTGTCTCTTTGTCTTGCTGTATCTTCGCAGGATTTTGTATCCTGTGTTGTTAAGAGCATTTTAAATATTTGGTCTCTCCTTTGCAGATAAACCTCATCAAAATGACAGCAAGAGGCTCTTGAATGATACTGGTGACTGGCTGAGCAGTCTCAGCAGTACCTGTATCTGTTTACTTGTGTGATAGGGACTTGTGAGTTACTTTAAGTAGATTACGTGTCTCACTGGCTGTTCAAGGAACTGAATTCCTGTGATAGCTTGCCTGCTCATAAATGAACCTCCTGGTTAATATTGTATAACTGCAAACTCTGTATTGTTTATGTACTTTTAAATTAGTCAGAGATCTGTCATCAAGCATGAAAACAGTTCAGTGCAGTTGCACAGCCATGCTATACTACAAAACAGGTTCTGATTACATGGTGTGGTCCAGCATTTAACTATTCCAAAGAACCATTGCATTCAAATGTAAAGCAGTATTTCACCATAAAACCTGCCACAGTTTCTGGGTTCTGAAAAGGATGTAAATTCTCTCAGGTTGATGATGGAAAAAAAATGAGGAAACCAAAAGAAGCCATGCGATTGGCATTCACTTCCACGTCTTGCAGAAGATTTCATAAAACTTTCTTCTGCAGGTTTTTTGGTGTTTGGCAGGTTTTTTGTTGGTTTTTGTTGGTTTTTCGTTGGTTGGTTGGTTTTATATGTGTGGTGTGGTCTTGCATCAGCATCCATCAAACATTATGCTCAGGCATTTCAAAAACCAGTGTTTTCATGCACTTATTGAGCTTGAAAAGATTCCTGAAACTCATAAAAAAAACTTTGATCTAGAGGGCTTTAGTACTGCAGGGCAGGAAAATGAGCATTGTCAGATGGTACTTCAGAAAGACAAAAGACTGGAAAGTTTCTCTGGTGAGACTGACTCAAATCATGTTCATGTAGCTACCACATGCCTTTGTCTTCTCTATTAAAAAAAATAAAAAAAAATACAAAATAAAAAATGGCATTCTTTTTTCAGGTCTTGCATCATCTTATGGAATATTTCATAGCACACTTGACCTGTAGGATCAATGAGAGCCACAAATTTGTCCTGGAAAGGTGGCATGCAATCTAGCTGAAATGAAGAATGTCTTGGTCATAAAAAGGAATCAAGCACAAGCACTTTGTTTGTTTTTTTTTTCTTCAACACACATTACTAAACAATCAACAAAGCAAAAATGCAAAACATAGATTTGTTCATTGATACCAAGATTTGTTCATTGATACCAAGAATCAACAGGTTTGAGAGATTTATGAGACTATGTAATTCCAATAAAGTAGAATGA
This sequence comes from Manacus vitellinus, assembly GCF_001715985.3. Classification (NCBI taxonomy): domain Eukaryota; kingdom Metazoa; phylum Chordata; class Aves; order Passeriformes; family Pipridae; genus Manacus; species Manacus vitellinus. The sequence continues at coordinate 8,039,019 of NW_021940122.1, forward strand.
AAACTCAGGTGATCCCTAAAATTTTCTTTTTAATAGATCTTAAACATATGGGCCTTCTAGTGAAGACCTAGTTGCACACCAGACAACTCATATACCTTCCTTCATATAATAAACAAGTTGAATTTGTCTTCTATTAAGATATACAAAACATGACCCCGGTAAGAAAGGCACTGAAGACTGTAAGTCAGTGTTCAAAATGCAATTTATTATAGCCAGCAGTACAAAGAAGGAGAGAGTAGCATAGGAAATCCTACATCAGGCTGTGCAGGCCCCATTCATACATAGTGTTACCCCATTTTATTCATTCAAGTTATTATAGGATTTTCTTGTAATGCACACAACTCTATGCATTACTTCTCTTGTCAGACATTAACACTAAAACTTCCCTCTGCACTGTTGGATGAAGGTGGTGCAACCACTGAGAGGGATTTGCCTGCAGGCTTCTCTGTGACAATGAGCTGGCTCTGTTTATCCAGCTTCCCAGGGTTTCATACAGCACAGCACAGCCTGTAGACCACACTGCACAAGTGGCCCCAGGCACCTACTCAGTTTGAGTGATGTGTGGATCGTCTCCTCCGCATGCAACAGTCCAGACTGTTACACTGTTATATAACTTCAAGCTTAAATCTACTATTTGCTATTCATGAATATTGTTCCGTGTCCATTTCCTTCTTCTGATGGCAAGAAACCTTCCAGATTCAAGACCAGATTTATTTTTATGCCTCTTTTTTCCTGTTTATGATATTCTGGTATTGACATCATCGCGGATTCTAAATGTTTTGTCTCTGCAGACAAACAGCTCATTGATGTACATTCACAACCTGGGGGTTTTTTGGTTGGGTTTTTTTTTCACTACAAAAATTAAGATTCTGTGTTTTCCTTTAAAAATTTTTGTCTTCATTTCCTTTCCTTTCCTTTGGGCCCTTCTTCTCATATCAGTTCTCTCTGAGCTGATGATTCATCAAGGAAACATATTCTAGATAGGGTCCCATCTGTGCTGTGGCCATTGACAATACCATTTTCTTTTGTAATCTCTGCAGGAATATGTTTACTGATGCATGCAAAAATGGCATCTTCCTTTTATGTGGCTTCATCTTATCAGTGTTTGTGGTCTTGCTGTGATTGACTAATACACCAATTACACTTCTTCCCTGATGTATATCTAGCTGGCAGGGAATGTGCTGCTTTTCAGTGCAAACCTTTAACTGTGGAAGCAAAGCAAGACAAGCAAAACTGAAATTATCTTTTTCCATCACTTCTGTATCATGAGCTCCAACCCTAAAGTGGAAGTTCTTTGAAGTTTGAGGCTGTACCCTTTGCATTTTAAATTTAATTCCATTTCTTGTACTTCACTCATTCAGATTGTCCTTCCTCTGTAATATTGTGTTCCTAAGAGGTTTCATTAGTATTGGTACCAAGACCACTTGTGAAATTACAACAGCTGTAAAACTAATACTTGAAAATCTCTCAAATATCCAGTAAAATATTTCCTTTTCCAGTAAAATCAAGTGGAAAATAGACATTAAAATAGAGTTTTATAGTGATGGTTTTTATAAATGCTGTACTGAGTTTTGATATAGGCTATATTTCATATATAGTATATTTTGAAATAGTTTACCTTTGGTAAACCTACCTTTCATGTTTACTACAACTTTCCAAAATGTGTCCTTTTGAGACTCAGAACCGTAGTTAGTGTGTATTTTCAAGTATATATGAGCAAGTAGTAATAACATTACAGTCACAACATCATAGATAAGAGCATGGCTTAACTTTTATTAGGTTTAGCTTATTTGTGCTTACCAGTTTGGGTGGGATTTGTAATGCAATCTGAGTTGGTGCCACTGCAGAAAAAGTGCTGCAACAGCTTAAACTGTCTAGTTTAAAGCCAGTTCGGTTACTTTATGCTTAAATCACACCAGAGTAGATGTTACTTTAAAATAATATCACAGAAGTCCTGGTCAGATTTTTAATTCTAGAATATATAGAAGGATCTCTGTTTATGTCCAGATCCAACCTTGAATTTAAGAATTTTTATTCTTTTTTAATGGTGACTTTCACAGTCTTTCCTGAAAGGAATTTTTAGTCCACCATGATTCTGCCAACATTATTTTCAGTTTCAGTTCAATTAAAAATGTCCTTAAATGCATTATGCCACAGTATCTGCTTTTATACCTGCTTTTTAAACAATTTCTCTGAGGGTAAATAGAGCTTTTTAAGATAGTTAAGATCTTTCCTTTTTTTTGCACAACTCTGTACATAAAGGTTCAATTTCCATAATGAAACCTTAAAATGTGCAATAATAACATCAGCTCATAGTATATAGTAATTTGATTTTTGACAACTACTTAGAAAATAATCAGTTGCCATGTGACATCGGTTACATGTATATATCTTTGTTTTAGAAGCATGTTTCTGGGACTTTAAAAAACACATGACAAGATGTGATGAATAATTTGCCAAATGTTTTTCTATTTAATGGTTATGAATTAATTGCAAATCAATTCACATTGTCCTCAGATTGGTGCATTAAAAAAGGTAAACAGAAAATGGCTAACTGCTATATATGAATTACTTTCAGAAACAGCAGCTGTATTTGATAGCAGAAGGGCCAAAAAAACCCTTCTGTTTTTACAGAAGGTCACCACATACACATACATGAAGTCATTATGACTGACAGAACTGCTGGAGAAAAATTAATAACTAGCACAATTACAATTACTTTAGGACTTAAAAATAGTATGGAGACTAGAGGAACCTCTGGCCTGACAAACCCTCTTTTCCAATCTACTTCGTCCTCTGTGTCATTGTGGCCATAGTTCCTTCTATTATTTGTCTGAGAAAAAGGTGTCTATTCAAAAGTCCATTTTGCAAAACATCTTTGTGAGGTTTTGTTTTTACTTCAATAAGGAAGAAAAACATGTCCAGAATTATTTAATTTTTATGTCACCTGACCACCTCTGATTGACTGCCTGGGTAACTTCTGTGTTGGTTTCTTTCCTCAAGAAAAAATCATTTAGCAGTAGACATAATATTGCTATATCCTGCCAAACCTTACATCATATGCTGAGCAGTGTGCTTGTTGTTTCTAATGCTTTGTAGAAAATAAAGCATGTTTGTCAGTAGATTTATACTTTTCTGAGAAAACACAGGATGACATGTTATGTTGTTTTCACGTAGCAGCCGTGTTGCCAAATTGCTCTAAGGCCAGGTTTGGATAGGAAAATTTAAAATACGTGTATACACAGCTATACATTGAACAATTGTGTTTCATGGTCTTTCTTAGTCATAACAAATGAGAAGCCCAATACTGTAATACAAAAATGCATCATCTACCTCATATCACACATAGTTATATTAGGCAAGAGAAAAAAAAATATGCCTTTTAAAATTTAAACAAGTTCAGACAGCATAAACAGTCTACATTATCTGTTGGAATTTTCAGCTTGCTACAGTTCTCAAATTAGAGTTTTGAAACATGTTTCATAGTTCTGTTCAGATCTAGCCTTTGACCTTTGTTATATTAGATTTCCAGTCATATCTTAAAGCAGTGAGGAACATGCACCCGTTCTGTTGCAGTAAGTAATTTAGTTCTTGGAAACCACACCACTTCTTTTCTGCCCAGGCACATGTCAGCTTCAAGCAAGTACCCAATGCAATGATTTAGGATACTTTTCCTTCTGTCACAATAAACTCTGGGCATTATTCCAGTAAATCAGAAATAGAGCTAGTAATGTCAGTGTTGAGATTATATCATTAAACAGTACATGAGCAGGAAGAGAAGAGAGACTACAGATTGCAGAAAAACAAGGATCATTAATCATAAAGTCTCTGTCTACTGAAGCGTAACAAATGAGAACAGCTGGTCTCCAATAAGTCTACATGATTTTAATTGATAGAAGTTGTTAAGGAAAAGAGTGTGTATAGACAGAAAAAGCATACACATGTAAAAATGCAATTTTTTTACATTGAAGTCAATTTCAGTATTTCAGTCTTATCATGACTGTAGAGTATCATTCAAAATAGCTTGATTGATGTTGATATAAAATAGGTTTTAAACTTACTTTAGTAAGAATGTCTGACACAGATTTGAGTATTTTGCAGCTAGCAGAGGACTAAATGCTAACATATCTTTAGTTTACTTTTCTAAATGCTTGTGAAGCCAAGCTGTTTAACTAAAAAGAAGTTTCAACCTTTCATCTTTGAGCTAAGTATCGATTTACTTTTTTGTAACTATGAGATTGGGAAACAAAAACTGCATTTTTGATTTATACCTACAATGTTGGCTGAAGGGATGAGAAAAACTCTACCTTTAGGTGTTTGGGGTTTTTTAATGCAATTGCTACAAAATCAATGAAATCAACAAATCAAAAACTTTATCTTTTGAGAATACCATGTCCCTCTTCCGTCCTTTGTAATTTGGCTTTCCTTCATTGCTAAGAAATTCAGTGGCTCTTATCATGCTCTGTATTACACATCACTGTCACTGTGCTTGGTATTACAAACCCATTTTTACTTAACCTTCAAAGAAATTTATGGAGAAGAAATTAAGTACTACAAATAAGAAATAGTGATTTCACAAGCCAGTAGACAAGAGAAAGATCATGTACATTATCTTTCCCCAAAAATGAAAGCAAGAGTCTGTTTGCCAACCCCATTTCGCAAATTTGCTCACTTCACTGATTTTGTGGAGCTTTTATTCTCATCTTTGTTGTCTAATGACCTTGAGTAGGCATCAGAAACAAACTAGAAGACAATAAAAAGTATGCTGGTTTCTTCCAACATCTTTTTCTATTAAAGGAAGCACATTTCATTTAATTTCCTTGTCTTTTTCTCTTGGGTCTAAGTCTTTATGTTACACCTGTTCATACACAACAGTACTGTTGTGTCATACGGTACTAGAGATCTAGCCAGGGAGAGTATGCCACTGTCACTGTCAGTGATCTTGCTCCTACAGGTAACACATCCCAATGAATTTGCATTCAAAATCATAAAAGGGAGTTGACAAAAGAAGGCATCTCTTTGCTGTGCATTTGCCCAAAAGAAAGGAAAGTAATTTTCTGTCACCCTGAAAATGAAACAGTTATTAGTAACACAGGCTACAAAGGTCATCATGTCCTTGTACACTGGGATTTCAAGAGTGACTTTTAAGTTGATCTTGAGCTCCAGTAGTGCCCAGTAACATGATGCAGTGCTACAGCAGATAGCCTTTAAGTTATTGAGAGTGTGAATTTAAATGCCTGTATTCTTATATTATAGGAAGTTATAGTGCAGCTGTCTTTTTGCATGTGTTATGGCACGTAGAACAGGCCAGGCTGACCCTCTATGGAGTTGTAAGAAGATTAGTTATAAGAACTAGGTTAGTTATAAAACTGGAAACAACCAAAGGACCGGTTGCACTTTGTCCTTGTAAAGGGCTTGTAATAACCTCATAAATTCAGTCTTTATTCAAGGGAGATCTCCAGGTTTACTAATTTGATCAAACGGAATGCATCTAACATGTTTTTGAACATGCTTTTTGATTTGTTCTAAGTTCTTTTAAGTTTGAGTTAACTGCTTGTAAATAATTTATGTTGGCACCCATTACAAATGTTCATATAGTTGCTACACTAATGTTTTATATGGTTAACATAAGTATTTGTATCTTAAAACAAGTATTTATGAAATGCTGTGAACTATTAATTACAATTGTGATTGCAAATTCATTCGAAATAGTAAGCTCACAAATCAAGAATGGGCCTAACTTCAGGCTTTTAGGGTTATTTCAGATTAAATCAGTAGTAAACAGAAGAGAGGAACCCCAAAGGTTTATTTCCTCTATTCCAAAACACAAATTAAATTACTGCTGTTGTACAAGCAGCAATGACTGTAATTAATACTTGTATCTAAAGAACTACAGAATGAAGATAAATAAAACTGTTCTGTGGACAGATTGGGTAAAATGAATACCCTGACATATCAGATTTGACAAGGACCTTGGCACTTAGATGTATTATATAATGGTAACTAGAAGAGTTACCATTGCTTTGACTCCATGTTTCATTTGGGTTTCTTTGCAGGGAACATGTTGCCTCATGTAAAGCAATTAACTTTACTGGCTCTTTTTTTAAAACATTGATCGCTACAGATGACTTTGCAAGGACTAAGCTGAAGTAATATCTTCAAGTGGTACTACAATTTGCAGGTATTGATAGTTCAGGCAGGAAATAAGCACATTTGTGTGTGAGCTAAATGATTATTTGTTTCACAGTTTTTAATTGTAAATAGTTTGTGACTTTCATCAATAAGTTAGAACTTATTGCTAGAGATTATTCACTGAGTAGTTATAAATTAAATAGTCACATAGCTCCAAATTTGATGGAAAAATAAAGTTCTAATTATTACACTCCTCATTAGATACTCTTCACCTACCAAATCCTGTCCTAACCTTTATTTGCTGTGTATGCAGTATAGTACACAATCCTTTTGGATTTCAGTAAAGCTTTTGATACTGTCTCTCACAGTATTCTGCGGGACAAAATGTCCAAAACGTCCACAGCTGGATACCCATCATGTGGTGGGTAACAATTGGCTCACAGGTCGAGCACAGAGGGTAATAGTCGATGGGGTAACATCAGACTGGTGACCTGTCACTAGTGGAGTTCCACAGGGCTCCATCTTAGGCCCTGTGCTCTTCAACATCTTCATAACTGGCTTGGAAGGGATACTTAACAAGTTTGCATATGACACAAAACTGGGAGGAGCTGTTGACTCCCTCAAAGGCAGGGAGGCCCTGCAGAGAGACCTTGACAAATCAGAGGACTGGACAATCACCAACCATGTGAAGTTCAACAAGGGGAAGTGCTGGATTCTGCACTTGGGGTGGGGCAACCCTGGATGTACGGACAGACTGGGGAATGGGATGCTGGAAAGCAGTGCCATGGGAAGGGACCTGGGAGTCCTGGTCCATGGCAAGTTGAATATGAGTCAGCAGTGCCCTGGCAGCCAGGAGGGCCAACCGTGTCCTGGGGGGCAGCAGGTAAAGCATCGTCAGCCGAGGGAGGGGATTGTCCTGCCCTGCTCTGCACTGGTGAAGCCTCACCTTGAATATTGTGTGCAGTCTTGGGCACCACAATATAGAAAAGATATTAAACTATTAGAGTGTCCAAAGGAGGGCAACAAAGATGGTGAAGGGCCTTGAGGGGAAGTCGTATGAGGAACGGCTGAGGTCACTTGGTCTGTTCAGCCTGGAGGAGACTGAGGGGAGACCCCATTGCAGTTATAACTTCCTTGTGAGGGGAAGAGGAGGGGCAGGCACTGATCTCTTCTCTCTGGTGACCAGTGACAAAACCCAAAGGAATGGCCTGAATTGTGTCAGGGGGAGGTTTAGGTTGAAGAAAAAGGTTCTTCACCCAGATAGTGGCTGGGCACTGAAACAGGCTCCCCAGGGCAGTGGTCACAGCACCAAGCCTGGCACATCAAGAAGCATTTGGACAATATTCTAAGGCACACGGTGTGATTTCTGGGGATGGTCGTGTGCAGGTTTAAGGGTTGGACCCAATGATCTTCGTGGGTCCCTTCCAACTCAGAATATTCTGGGATTCTGTGATAGTCTTAAAACAAAAAATATTTGAGCAGTCTGTATAACACTCAACTGGAAAAAATCCAGAGACAGAAATGCTCATGCAGTATTTTAAGAATATGATTTACCCTAATATTCCTCTTGTGTCCAGATATCCCTAAATAGCAATGGACTTTACCCTTTGTTATGCTGTCACCAAGATCTAGGGATCTAATGCAATTTATGAACAGTGTGTTTTTAGTTCTACTTCACTTCTTCTGCAAAATTAAAACATAAAATAAGATGAACTAATAAGATGAACTAATAGATTTTAATTCAAAATAAATGTTAACTGATGATGCTAACAGAAAATACATGTGAAACAGAAGATTTTCCTAAATTTCAATTGAAACTAAAACTAAATCGCACTTATAAAAAACATGTGGACCACAAGTATCAATCTCAAAGGCCCATTTGGTTCATTCACTTTCTACTAGGATCTGTGTGTGTAGGGTTACTATAAATTTTTGAAATTATGTTGTGTGGTATTTGAAGAATCCAGTTTGAACAGGAGAAAGTTTCATGTTGTGATATAGTATTACCAAGACCCTGGAAGAAAAAACCTGTCCAGATATATTGCACTGCTCTATATTTCATTTGACTGTTAGTCATGCCAGTTAGTTATTTAAAGCATTTCCTATGCTCTTATGTCAACCTGAAAGACTGTGCATAAACTTCAAGCAAGTTAAAATAAGAGTTTCATTTATACATTGGAATTCCTGGTGATGGAGTTCATCTTGGAATTCTGCCTTCCTAGGACTTTCTGGTATATTACAGCACTCCATGTTGCAGGGGAAACATTGTTATTATTACTATGCACAGACCCAGCTCACATTTATCTGGGGAACTGCACAACCATCTGCTGCAAACACATCGCATCATGTGGATGGCAGGCTGCTAGAATTGCTGTTACTGTACATGTTTTTTACAAGTCATATATAGCTGATGAACTCCAAATTCATATATAGTCCAGGGAGAAGATTAAATACCTCCAGAGACCAAATAGCTCGTAATTTACATCCTTTGCTTGATCTGCTGGAAATAACTCCTTTTCTTCATTGTCTATAGCTTTAAACTGTGCTGTTCAGGCACTTCTGGTCAGCTATAAATTGCTTTGCCTGAATATCTGTCTATATCTCCTTTTATGCATTTCATGACTTAAAGCAATAATCTCAGCTCGAATGTTCCCTTCTGAACGGACAGAAAAGCAAGCTTACACTTTCTGAGAATGCTGGCTATCCAGAAGCTACTTCAGAAAGCTACTGGAGAAGAAGGGACACTAGAAGACTATGGTCTTCTTTGTTTTGTATTACTACTGTTCAAAAATACCAAAACATTAAGGGAGTATGAGGGAAGAAAATTAGTTGGGTGAAAGGAGGGAGACAAGGACTGATAGAAAGTCACAAGACACCCTCAGCAACTGTAATTTCCACTGTTGGGGAGAAGAAATCCTGCAGAAGTCAAGAAGGAAGAGAAGGGCTTATGCAGTGGTTTTCCACTGTTGTCAATATTCATTGAAGGCTATACAGGCCACAGATTCCTCTCAAAAAAGACCTGCTTTGAAAGAGGACCTGACAGAACATCAGCCAGTCACTGGCTAGTACCAGGAATGATGGTTCTATCAGGTGGCAAGAGAACAGCTTGTGGTTATGACCAGATGAAGGAAACAGCATAAATTAGAGGAGAGTACTGGAAGTACCAGAGAATTCTGAAGAAAATTCCTCAAGTCAGGAGGCAAGCCATGATAACAGTAATGAAAAGGTAGATTTCTGATTTGCATAACCTACTTAAGAAGGTGATCAGCTTTCTCAGCAGCTGAATTCATCCATGCTGGGACAATGCACTGTAAATTGGATGTAAGACAGTGGCGGTACCTCAGTAGTCACAGGGAGCAGAGAGCTAGCCCAGGACCACAACTGGTGTGCCTTGCAGCTACTGGACTTGCTTCCTGTCAGCTCCTCATATTCCCAAGTTAACACTCCTTTATGTTTCGCCATTTTCTTTTGCTGTAAATCTGTGAGATTTCCATATTGTCTGAGAACCTGGACAGTGTAGTTTATTTTGGTAGGATTCTGAGAAAGAGTTCAAGCTGATGTTTGTTTTCTGTAGGAACTTACAGAAACTGAACTCTTCTTCCAGTCAGTGCTGGGCATAAGAGCTACACATGTTGAATGCTTGTCCATATTTAAGATTACCTCTATAAAGGGAAAAGGCATCATATAAATTTAGTTGCAGTTTTGATATCAAGGAATAAGAAATTAAATAATTAAATTGGAAAAACTGTTTATAATTTTGACAAAAATGCAATTTTTGCTCCCCCCCCTTCACCAGCTCTCCTCACTTTCCACCAATAATAGTGTTCCAGCAAAATTTTTCATACTAAAACTAAGAAAACAAAAATAACAAAGCAGAGGCAGAAAAAAGTGTTATCCAAATTGGGGGTTTATTTTTTTGTTGAGAAATAAGATTAATGTAATAAAATAAAGATGATTTTAAGTAATCTCAGAGTTTTTACTAGTACTTTAGAGAATTTAGCACTCTAAATTATTTTAACACTGTGGTATTCTACTAATATACAGTGAGGTTTTTTTGGCCACGATTGTTAGACTGTAAAGTGCTGTGATTTGCTGAAAAATATATCTTTTCAAGATTTGCTAGTCAGAATAGATTCTTTTCTAAAATGAGGTTCAATTTTTTGACAATACCGCTTTCAGTTATTCCATTCTCTTTCTTATGTTGCTTACATAATTTTGGAAGTGTTTTCAGGACTTTAGGAAAAGAGTTTTTCATAAATTGTGATTTAGGTGTTTTATTTAACACCTCTTGATTTTTTTTTTAATATTACATTCTATATCCTGTTTTGTGCTTTGAATACATTGGAAAAACAATACAATGTTACAGACTAGTCTGGCAGAATAGAAACACCTTTTTGGTATCAATTAATGTTTTTTACTATTTCTTATAATGATCAATGAGACTCATATTGTGGCTTGCTGCTAAGCATATATAATATCCTCATTTCTGACTTTCTGTTAAGTGATCAACACTGACCAAATTCTCAGGTCTCCATTTAATTGGGTTCCATGTTATCTCGATCAGATTGACAATGTGATTAAATTTTGTCAGAAGCACTTCATCCTGGCATCACAAATTACTACAACCCCTACCTTCTTAAGAAGAAAAACAACCTTTCTTTCTTTCTTTCTGGCTTATTGACTCTTTTTTGTAAAGGCATCAAAGGACATCTTAATTTGCTTGTGGGATATATGACTAATGGAATCATATAATAGAATGCCTTTCATCCACAGTGAAAACTGCAGTATGAGACTTCATTGTTTTCTCTTGAAGAAATCATTATGTAATTTCAGTACTCACTGAAATGGAAGATGTTCGTTAAAAATCTGAGTCTTGCTTCAAAGCTTCCAAGCCTCAAAGTCAAGTTAATGTTTTCTGTAAAAGTGAAAAGTCAATAATACATAAAGCAGTTTGCATTTAATTTACATAATGTAAAATCAAAGTGCCTCAGGGAAGTGCAGAGTTTCCTGTGAATATGAAAATCATATGGCTTTGTTTGGTGAAACCTAGCAATATATTGTATTAAAATGCCTAGTAACCCCTATGCTCTAATAGGTTTGTTACATATCTGGATTGTCTGTAAGGGAATAGCATTTTCTTATAAGCTCACATATTGTAGAAGGTTGTATTTCATAATGTCTAATAACAGTTTGGTTAAACAATGAAGACTCACAGGGTAGTTTTCTTTGTGGAAGAAACAGCATGCAGATTAATTTCTTGTCTGACTGTCCCATAAATTTGTTCAAACAAAATTAAATTATTTAAGAGGAAGTAGCTGAGCTTAGGAAAATATTTAAATTTGTGGTCATTTTCTTCATTCTTTAGCAATATCTAACTCTCTTTTGGTCCTTCATATTGTATATACAGACTTAGTACCAACTGGTGTCTGGGATTTCAGATAGGCCAGCAGGAAACTAAGTCTAGTAACTTATGGCCTAACTACTTATTAGTGGTTAATACTTTAGTCCAACTTTTCTTTCTGTAGGACCTTGCTCTTAGAGCATTATAATCTTGAAATATTTAACCTAAGGCAGGCAAATAGAGGACATGCAATATCTGGGAATTTAGGCACCGACATAGTCTGATAGGGAGATCATAACCTGGAAGCAAATTTCAAAAAGGAGAATCACATAATCGCAGAATATGCTGAGTTGAAAGGGACTCACAAGGATCAGAAAAAGCAGCCCAAAGCAATCTCATATGGTGTCTGAGATGATTTTGAAACTTTGTTTATAATCAAGGTGTTGGATTCAGTCTTGAATATCAGAGACCAAGTTTTCTGCAGTACCCCATACTGAAAAATAATACTGTCCTAAGTGGACTTGAACCTGCTTAGTCTGATGACACAACTGCAAGCATTTGGAGTAGCAGCTTTCAAGTTAACTAGGGTTCACTTTGTAACTCAAGAGTTTTTTTGTCAGTCCCTAGAACAGACACATTTTCAACACTTTCAAAGTCAAAAATATTTTCTCTTCCTGTAATTTAATGGTTTACTACAAGCAAGTGTTGAGCAAACATAAATGTTTAAGAGGGCTTATCAACCAGGGAAGTCTTCTATGGGCTGGGACCTAACAAAGCATCCATATGCTTTGCAGTGCAAGAAAGAAAAGAAGAGCTAGTATAGAAATGAAAGAAAAAACTGGACTAAATATGAATTTGACCAGCAGTGTAGGAAATGGTGCACCTGAAGAGAAAGCAAAAGAATTGGAGTTTAAGGAGAAGGATCAGGACATACGAGAAAAACAACTTTGCATTTGTAAAATTACAAAGTGAAAAGGGCAAATTATTCTTTGCACCTGTTATAAACAGAACAATAAAGCTAATAGCTTTAACTCCAGTAAGGAACACGTAGGTGTCATATACCTTCTGCAACTGTTTCTGTTGGACATGTGTTGATTTGACTGCACCCACATTATAAGTACTATGTTGCTGCTTGAAGGCATTTTCAGTTACACATACTAAAATATAATTCCCCATTCTCAAAACAATTATCTCAAAAAACTTAGTTCTCTTTCCACTAAAGGCATGGGAATTATTGCCAAAATTAGACAACTAATGGTAAAATTTAGTCCTGTACAGGTGGATAGAACAAACCTTTATCATACTTAAGTCTCACTTGAATCAACACTCCTCTCACTCTTCTATAATACATTCAGAAAGATTGCTTTACCATAAGAATGAAAAATTTTAAATACGTATGTTTTTAAATACTGTTTTTACTTTGGTAGTGGTGGAAAGTGTTAAGAATGAAAAAAAAAATCAAGTTTATATATAAAAGCGAAAAATAGCCTGCTTGTGGAAATGAATGATAAATATAATAACCTATGGCAAACCAAGCAAAATAACTGCTTTTTGTCAAAACTCACCAGTCTGTATCATAAGATTGGATTAAGTTTCAGTCTCTGTAGGTAGCATGCATTCCATTGTATTTTAGTAGTAAATGTTTTTTTTATCTCATATAGATGTAGTTTTGCTTTAATATCTATATAACTAAAATATGAAAGAAACCTGAATCTACTCATTCATCATCTGTGAAAACTTTTATGTATTATCATGAGAAATTGTTATGACATCTTTCCAAGATAATAAAGCATCGGTTCATCATCTTGTAAGAATAATATGAGTGTGTCTTCTATGGTAATTCAGTTTTGATAAATGCTTTTATCTAGGGCACTACTCTCCCAGATACCAAATAAATGAATGTTTACTTGTGTGAATTATGGTGTTACACTTCTGTTGTACAAAACATGAATCCCACTGACATCCATTAACTTCTGTTTGTTCATCTAGAAAAATTGCTTATTGTAAGAAAGGAAATAAGAAAACCCAACTCGAGTGTCTTGGATACTATCAAAGTGCAATTTATGTATCATGGAGATAGACTTACTTCAGTGCTCAAGTGATATGGCTCTTTTTCCCCAGCCCTTAATATAGGCAGACAGGATGGCCCTGTTTTGTTTCATGTTCTCTTTTGTGATTTTTCTGGAGATGACCCCCCAAACTTGCACATTCTTCAGAATGCTACACCCGCTGGGCATGTTCTTCTCAAGTTATAAAATGAAAAGAATAATTATTTCATCTGTAAAAGTGTTAAAAAATATTGTTGACATGATAGTCGGTCACAATTTTTTGATGTTTTCTTTTTTTCCTTTCCAGGATTACTTACTGCCATCTACCTTTCCAAAGTAAATGGCTGTATGTTGGAACAGAGAGGGGAAATACACACATTGTAAATATTGAGTCCTTCATTCTTTCGGGATATGTTATCATGTGGAACAAGGCAATAGAACTGTAAGTGCAGATTTTCTTTCATTTGTGTCTGTGGTCTTTTTCATAGCTGTCTTAAGAATAATTTTTAAGAAATACTTGTTTTTACAAATATTAACAAATCTTTTGAAAGCCTTTTATTTCAAGGAGTGCATTTGCAGTATTAACAGGGCTTTTCCAGGACATTAGGAATTCAGATTTATGATAGAGACCATGTAACTATATTTTATATAAAAGTTATTTGACAATCTGTTTAGCTATGAGGTTCCATGAGATACAGCTAATCATTAATCTCCAAAATTCAGATTTTGCTATTTTTATGAGGGTAGCTTGATCACCATCTCCTCCATTCTATGAAAAGAATAATGAAGTATATTGGCACTAAGACTCTGTGGAGAGCTTTTCTTCATTGAACTGTGGGATCATTTAGATGAGAAGGGACTGGAGGTCTCTAGACCATGTCTCCTGCTCAACACAGTGCCTATTTCAAAGTTAAATCAGACTCATCAAAACCTGATGAAGTGATAGGAAAGGTAGTGAGTGCCTATTAAATGATAGTTCTCTGACAGGCTAAGCCAGGTTCCTGTCGTGGGTATGAAATGGAGGGAGACATATAAAAGCCTGAGTAGGATAAATCTGTGCTTCCTGGAAGTAAAAACCTCAACAGAAACAAAAACCTCTTTCTCTGTTGTTTCCTCTGTGAAATTCCAGCAAGAGGAACTGCTGTGAGAAAGCTCAAAGTACTTAATGTAGTTTCTGGAACATCTGCTTCATGTTGTAACTACCTGTAACCTCTGGTAGTAAACTGAAATTCACCAGTCTCAGTGAACCAAGAGAACAGGATCTAAGAATAGGGTTACAGGTCTAGGGTTACAGGCTGTGAATCTAATTCTCTGTCCCAACCAGAGATCACATTGGTAGCAACTGCAATTCTCAAAAATTCTCCCTTTCCCTTTTCTTTCCCCACTGTTATTACTGACTAATCACTCTGTCCCTCAGATGTCTCACTGATGCCTCACTTTGTTTCCTCCCCTTTTTCCCCACCAAACTTCATAGGCACAGTCATAAAAATGTAATTTTACCTTCAAAGGAGAAAAAACCCATGGATTCAAATGCAATCAGGATTCAGTCTGCTGGTAAATCTACAGTCCAGTTCTAAATTTTGGAGTGTTTGTTCTACCCTTGTAAGACTTTCCTCAGCTCTGCTTAGTAATTTTGGCTGCAAAAAATGCTTTTGGAAAATGTGGTTTAACTAAAACCACACTATATTCATTTTGATGATTTTTTTGGAGTCAGAAGTATCTTAATTATTTTTTCTTTCTCACTTTGTTTTGAGGACGTTGACATATTAGAGGGGGTATTGATTCCTGTATTTTAAAATGTATATATATATATTACACTGAGTAGGTAAATGATGTCTTTAAGATTTTGAGAACAATTTTTGGTTTGTGTGCATTTACAATTTTCTTTCCTCCCGAAATCAGGATGTTTCTATTCTGTATAGAAAAAAATCTTGGAGTTTTATGGACTGGAAGCCTTACACCAAATTTCACCTCCTAATTCTTTAAAAATTATTTGGGATAAATCTTTTTTTAATTTTTTAATGGCCACAACAAACCTTTTTCATGAGAACAGAATAGAATGATGCCTCTCAGTGCGTGGGGAAAAAAGGGCTGCTTTCTAGCAAGCTTCAGTACCGAGTTGTTGGCATAGACTAGGTGCTGAGAAATAAGATACCTCTCTAGAACCTTTAAGGAAGCAAGCTGCCTCTCTTAACTGTCCACTTTGTTTTGTCTATGTAGGAGCATACCTAGATTTCCCAAAATTTTTCTTCCATAAATTGAGAAAGGTAATGGCAGCATAATAAATAGGCCTTGTCACCTCAAGTACTTGGAGATGCTTCATGGTTACCAAAATAGATTCTTTTTCTAAAAAGCTAGTTTGCCATTACTGTTTTGGTGACAGTTCAGCATAGGTATTCATTCATTACTGCTTCTGGTTCTACCAGCCTTACCAGTATAACTTGATCCCTGTAAGCAATGTGCTTACCTAAAAAGGCTGTATCCTCTCCCTTCAATCTCATCATGTACTTCTTGCTATGGAATCAAGGACATCATCCTTGCATATATTACACAAGTAGACATGGGATCCTCTGTGTCTCCAGATTAATTTCTCTGCATTAGAGTAAGAGGCTGGTGGGAGTAATGGTGACGTTTGCCACAGTAACCACCTTTTATAGATGCTGAAGTTGAAACTGGGTGACTTTTCTCAGTAAAGTAATTTGAACTCTCTCTGGTAATAAACTATAATGTCTCTTCCAGTACTATTGCTTTCTGGTAGGTGAAATGGAACTTAGATTAGCTTCTAAAGGGAATGTTATGAACTTTAAGTGTACTTTATGATGATGAGATTATGATAGTAGACTTTACTTTAGAATAGTACTGAGAAAAATTTTATTTTGAGCCATGAATATATTCTGACTTGATAATCTTTTTTTAATCTTTGCATTAATTTCACACAATTTTCACATATTTTTCACATTTTAGTATGATAGAATCATAGAATAGCTCATGTTGTAAGGCTCCTCTGGAATTTTCCAGACCAACTTCCTGCTCACAGTAAGATCTGCTAAAAGACCGGGTTGTTCAGGACTGTATAAGTTCATAGGGCCTGTTATGTTAGGTACTTTCAAAAATGAAAGAAAACAGGAAAACATATGTATATAAACTTCAGGGAAACCTGAAAACCTTACTATGAATGATGTAAGAGGCAATAGTGCTGGTAACGTTTTTAATTCCGAGATAGATTATATAATTTCAGAGCATGAGATTAGTTTGAAGATGTTACTATTCTCTATAAGGGTTGGAAGGGGAGAGTTCACCTTTTGCACAAACATTTCTGTCAAACTTATTGTCAAGAAAAGACTAGTAAAAGTCATTGTTCTCCTGCTATTTTCAAGTCTTTAGTTTAGATGGAGTGCTTTTAAACAAAATTTTTAATGTGTCAGGTTCATGTGTCATGTGTTCAAACAAGCCTGGAATTCATCCCTCTTCATGCAACTCTCAGCCAGTTCTTGTCTTTCTTACAAAACTCCTCATTTTCTATACTGACTTGTATCCACTTCTAATGAAATCTCTGTGAATTTTCATAAAGCAGCTTTAACTCAGTTGTCATTAGGATTTCAAGGCTTTACAGTGAAAACAAATAGGAGATTGAACAGGTTAGTTTTTTTAAAAAACTGAAATGCTTTGACTTTGTAATGTTAAACTACATATTACCATACCTAAGTCACTGTAAAAACAGATTATAGCTCATTTTGTAAGAATACAAAAAAAACCCAGTTGAAATTCCAGTTCTCTGAGTTCTTTAGAGCATGGTTGAAGAGAGCCTCCACATACATTGCTAACACTATGGGCAAGGTAACCTGGAGAGGTATTCTGATACTTGTGTGACCGTTTCCACCTTTGGAAAACACCTATAAGTTGCATTCTAGACTTTCATCATGGACCAGGTTTGTTCCTTTAAGGTCATGATGACATTGCTCAGTAAGCAATATAATAGATGGTATTGCATAAGAGAAAAAAAAATGGAACATAGAGAACAAATACAGCAATTCATTTTAGTCTGTTCATGGACTTACCAATGTTTCAACCCCGCAAGGAATTTCATCACACTTCTCGACATTAATTCATTCCAGAGAACGTAACCCTCATCCTCAGGAAAAAAACAAACCTGAGTCAGTGAGGCCCATCAAATGACTGCAAGAATTGTTTTTATTACAGTGATTCTCTTACAGTGAAAGACTCGGGTGAAGAGGCATGGTAGTTTGAAGACTTGAAGGAGAAACAGGTTTGGATGTAACATTTTTAGACTTTGCATATGATGCAAGAAATCTGATCACCTTGTCCTGCATGGCTACTTTGACTTACAAAGTTGGCTTTTGGTACAGGTTTTTTTGTTACCATTTGTGATTTTATTGCCTACTTTTTTATCAAAATATACTGAAAGATCTGTATAGCACTATATTTTTGAGTGATGGTGGGTTTATGACCTGTTTAGGAGCATCTAGTAGAGATATATGTCAAAAAGATGATTGCAATACCTATTTTATCCTAGGGACTTTTGTCTTCTTAAGTAGGAGAGATTATTCAGCTATCTTAAACAATGTCTAATATTAGTCTAATGTTAGTGAGAAATTAAGGCCTGAATAGACTAATAATGCAAAGGAAACATTAAATTTTTTTTAGAGTGTTTTCAGTGCTGAGTCATAACTGATTCTAGAAGATACAGCAAAAATTTCTTTCTTAAATCATGTGCACTCTCTATGTCTCAGTGGACCTGGCCTTGTCCAGAGCTGAAAAAGGACACAAGCATATGGATACCAATTCTTGTCTCAGGCATTTCTGTCATCTCATGCATTATCACTGCTTCAGACCACACTGAAGCACCTTTTCAGCTAAGAATTAATAACTCAAAACTTTTTCACTGGTCATTTCTCTGTCATGTAGCAGAGCTAGTCCTTTGCCAGAGGTGTTAGAGGCTCATGATACTGTTTGTTTTTCTGCTGTCTAATAAGTGAACAGTTTCTCTCTTTTCCCTCCTAATGTTTGGAAACAGACCTGGAAGAGAAAAATAGTCAATGAGCCCAGCATGTCTCCATTTACTCCAACTACAGTGAGATTGATTTTCACAGCAGCATCATACATTTTGGAAGTTCATCTGGTGTTGGAAAGGAAAAGAAGGTCTTAATATGAGTCCACTGAACTCCAAAAATGAAAAGTCTGTATTATAAGTTCCCAGTAAGATTCCAGTGTTTGAACACTCCACTATCTAATTAATGAATAACTGAAAGTTGGCAAAATTTTTGGAATTTGAAGTATCAAAGAATTGGGCAAATTGGAGCCCAGTTATGGCAGAGCCGTAAGGTGGTATTTCCTTTCTTAGCCCTTTCTCTGCTATCCGCATTTCCTACACTGGTGACTCACAGCCAGCAGTTCCAGAGGAGTGAGGGAAAGCAGCACACAGGAGGAGAAGTAACAGTCTGGAAGAATCCACCACCCTTTCTGTGTGCAGACCCAAATGGATGCAGTTTTTAATATTAAAAAAACACAAGTTACAAGGCATCCTTCTGGATATTTTAGAAAGTGTGTCTAAGACTCAGAGTTGCATCTTGGGGTTGAACTGATTCTTACTTACTTCAGTTCCCAGCTTTGATTCACAGTATGGCAATGATGAGTCTAACTTGTTCTTTTAAATTTCTCTGTGGCTCTACCAATGAAAAAAGGTCTTAAAGTCCCTGGTGCACTGCACCTTTGTGGAAAGCACAGCTGCAGAAGATGTATGACTACTGACACTACAGAAGTATCTGCTTATGCATATGTTTTCCTCAGCACTGTCACATTCAGTCAACTTCAACTCCATAGCAATGACTAAATAGATGTTTTCATTTTTTCCCTCTCCTAACGTCTTCTATCACTTTCTAAAATCAAGTTTTCATTCTTCTCAGAAATAATCACAGTACTTCTATAATTGTGCAGGCTATTTTTATTTTAAAAGGAGAACTGTTTTGATATGAGTCTATTTTGTCATAGATTACTTTTGCCTGCTTTAAAGGTTGTCTCAGTATTTGAAGTTCTTACAAGAGTATTTAAGTAATTTGATTTCTTAGAGTGCATGAAATGTCCCAGGATGATTGAGGAATACATCATCTACATATTTTCCACATTTTACTGGGTCCAGATTATAACATTGCCAAAGACTTCTTTTTGAGCTTTCTAATTTTAGAATAAAATAATTAAATAAAAGCTTCCATCCTTACAATGAAGACTGTTTTGAAGGCTGTTTTACAGTGAATGGTTTCTTAATTTCAGTCCTGTTCTGAGTAAGAGTTAAATTTTACACCATACCCACTCTCTCATCTCCCAAAATGAACATGCACCAAATAAATTAATAGCTGCTGCTGTCAGGAATAACTTCTAATGAAGTGCAAAACAGCTCAAAGTATCAGTAGCTTCTTAGCAAACTTCTACTTCTGTACAGCTGTCATGGGAATCTTTTGTTCCATTTTTCAGTTCTGCAGTCTGTTTTTGTGGACTTAAAGGTCAGTGAAGGCTATGAAATGTTGCAAACTTTTGTATCATTAGCTCATACTTTCTTTTTGCTCAGTTGAAGGTAGCTTTTGTCTCGGGAATTTTTTATTGCAAATCGTTGCTGATATTTTTTGGACTTGACCTTCTTTTCTTTTTTTTTTTTCTATGTATGGACTTGGCTTCAGGTTTTATCCTTCTTGTGTCTTTTCAGAGCTTTTATTTTCACAGTCATTCTCAGCTACTCAATACCCCAGCTACTATTTGGGAATGAAAAATTCTCTGTTCAGCTATTTCACTTATGCCTTATTTTCACCTACTGATTCTTCTGTATTTTCCTCTTTCTCAAGGAATAGGATATAGTTAGTTTTTATGCAGTTTCCCAAAGCCAGCTTGAAGGAATGACTATACTTGAGTATCTGGCATCAACAGCAGTGTGCTTTACTCATGGTAGCTGCAAATATGGTAGGTTTTCCAGCACCACCTCATCCTTTCCAGGAGCTGTTGGATCTCTGGTTTTGCATATAATATACTTCAGTGGTGTTTTTTTTCTTTGTAGGCAGTTCCACAATGACAGTGTACAACTCTCCAGCCTCCTTGACAACTCTACTGTAATAGCAATGAGGGGAAATGGAACATTTTATTTGTACTGAAACTACTTCAGGCAAAATGGTTTTTGTGTGTAGACATTTTCACGTGCAGCATAATTTACTGTATGAAAGTAGTAATTACTGTATCTGTAGCTCTGATAGTGTTTCACAAGTTCTATAAACTAATATTATTGATATAATATAGTTAACTAAATAATTGCTTCATTTAATCCTGCCTGTAGTGCAGTCATGATGTCTACCCTTGGGAGAAGTTGACCGTAGAGCCCAATGCCTGGCACTCCTTTTACAAGCAACACTTCTCTAGGGATCCAAAAGATATTGCTATTGTTTCTGTTTACCCATACCTTACTTGAGGACACAAGAAGAGCCAAGTGGTAAAGCACTGATCTGGCTTTGGCAGACTATTTCTGGTATTAGTGTGGCACCAAGGATTGGATATGGGTTCCTAGCCACAGTCCTGTACTAGAAAGGAGATGACATCACTTCAGGAGAAGCAAACCAGAGAAGATTTATCATGTCACACCCTCTGTATCCAGTCATAGGGCAGGTTCAGAGTAACAAGGAAAAGGTCGTGTAGAATGAAGGAAGCTGCAGTCCTTTCATGCACAGTTTTCTTCCTTGCTGCATCCAAACTCATGTTACTTCGTATCAGGTTATCCTCCCACAAATCTCTCTCCCAAGATGGGACTGTGCAGGTTCATCCCAAAAACAAACCCCAGACTTTGTGCTGCATCTTGTGAATATTCCTTGTTGTGTAGTCCAAAGGGGAATCAGTTTCGATGCAAAAACTTCAGTTGCTATGAAAAAAAAAAGACCAATGTTTCTTGGAGCCCCAAAAAGGCAGTGCAGGACTGCCAGGGAATATGCTCTACACTTCCAAAAAGCTTCAGGAGCATCTGTTGTCATCTGTGTGTGATCTTATCTATGATGGCACATGTGAAATTAGTTTTAGTATATGCAACTATTTGAAAAAGATCCTTTCTCATTTCTCGACAGAGTTAATGTTATGACTGCCAAACTTAATAGACGCTTTACTTCCTCTTACCTGTGTATAAACAAATCTGGCCTCTGTGAAGCAATCAAGGAATTTGTTGTGGGTGGACCCTGGCTGGTTGTGATACCCTCCCCCAGCTTCTCTCTCACTCTCCATCATCAAGAAGACAGGGAAAGAAAATAAAATGGAAAAGTTCATGAGTCAAGGCAAAGACAGGAAGATCACTTACCAGTTGCTGTCAATAGACAAATCAGACTTGACTTGGAGAAAATTAATTTAATTTATTGCCAGTTAAAATAGAGTAGAATGGCAAGAAACAGACAAAACCTAAAACGTCTTCCCTCCACACACACGTTGTCAACTCCCCTCCTTCATTCCAAACTTCTCTACCTCCTTCCCCCTGAGTAGTGCAGGGGGATGGGGAATGGAAGGGTTTGGTAGATCCATTACAGCTCCCCTCTGCTTCTCCTTCCTCCTCATACTTTTCTCCTGCTCCATCATGAGTCCTTCTACAAGCTGCAATTTCCTCAGGAAATATCCGCCTGCTCCAGTGTGGAGTCTTCCACAGACTGCAGGGGAATCTCTGCTCTGGCACATGATTTGTGTTTTCTGTCAGGTGCTAGACATTAATAATTTTCAGTAGCAGTCCCTGTACCAAGTTGCATACAGCTTGTTGGTACATGTGACAAAAAAAGAAGGGATGGTAAGAACAGTAACTTTATATAGGCTTACCAAGACTTGTGGGATGGGTCTTGTGGCTGTGGAGCCTCACTAAACGTGCACTGTGGCTATAACTGTATTCATTGTTCTAAAGATGTATAAATCTCTACAGATTAGACAAAGGCAAGGTGCTCCATTTCTGAAATCCCGCTGTAATAACGCTAAGAAGCCTCCCGATAGAGCAGTGTAGGTGAGGTTACTGAAACCCTGTCATTAATGAGATTGGAACTTGGTGAGTCATGTTATAAATATTTTAAATGAATCCAGTGAAGACTTTGCAAATCCTTGGCAGATTAGCCTTGAAACTGAGCAAATGAGGAGGGAGGGTCAGAACGAGAGAGAGTAGAGAATATAAAAGGCAAAAAAACCTCAAGAATGGAGGCGGGGGGAAATTATTGTAATAGGAGGAATAGTAAGATTTAAAAAAAAAAACACAGAAGAAAGGATTAATTGACAAAGGAGAATCTTTGCCTATAATGGCAAAAATAGAGGAGAACCTGAAAAGATGTCAGTAACTTCACCTTCCCCTGTTGGGCTTTTTACAATTACTTTTAAACTGTTGGAGGTAGATGTTAACACACCTAGAAATTAAGGTAAGCATCTAGCTCTTCATACAAAAAAACCCAATTCACAGATTTTAATTGATTTTTGTCTTGCAGATCCACAAAGACTCACCCTGGTCCAGTTGTACATTTAAGTGACAGCCCAAGAGATGAGGGAAAAGTGAGTACAACTAATGGTATAAAACTTTGCAACATTTCATAGCCTTTCATTTATTTGCCTTGGTAGCTCCTTCTTTTTGGTTACTCACTAATTTTACCATCTGCTTTCTTTCTATATTTCCAATTCACTTTAACTATTTTACAGTTTTTAAGAAAAAATTATCTTTGTACAAAAAACTATACTTTGAAACATATAACCATCCAAATTGTTCATGATTAAATAAACTTGACTTGGTATAAGTAAGAATTGACTGGAAACTGTATCATGACTTCAGTACTTGGACAAGGAGTTTATAGTAGTTTATAGTAAGTTTACATAAGATAGCAATTCTTTTCTTATACAAGAATTTTAACTATAGTAATCTACATCTGTTGCTACTGTTTGCTGTTCTCAACTCTGTTCACAAAGAGCTGCCCATAGTAGGAATCAAAACATAGAGCATCAGGGTTGTGACTGATAGCACTAGGAAGCAAAATCGAAGTTTGCTGGCTTTATTTGTGTGGCAGCTGAAATATGGTCGACAGAATACCAGTTTTAATAGAGCTTTTTCGTTTATCCATTGCTACTCATTTTTTTAACATTTTGCCAATGTGGAAAAGGGTTTTTAACTCTCTCATTGGTTTTGGTAATTTCTAGCAATTGCATTTTTTGTGTATTTATAAAGTATTTCATCTTAAAAATGGTGTATCTATTTGACAGTGTCCCTCACATAACAGCTGATGGTTGTTAGAAACTCACAGCAGGTTGAATTTTTGATACTGATATGGGGGATATTATGCTGAAATTATGAGTACCTAGAAAAGCACTGATGACTACATCTGGTTTTCATTTGCATTATGTGTCCTTGGACTTATCCGTTTTGCAAGGTGAACTATGTACAAATGGTGTGCTTGTGAGCTAGCCCTCCAACAACTTATATGGGATCTCTAAGCATTTTTAGAAGAATCACAATAGATCAAGCAATTTAGAATACTATCAAATAAAGTAATTAAACACTGTGAAGTGTAGTGTTTTAGCCTCAAACAAGAAGCCATCAAGAAATGCTATTTAACTATCTATGGCAAAATACCTGAAAAAAATAAAGGTTTATTTATGAGGCATCATTCTTGTTTGCTGGCAACAACAGAAGCTCATGATGACCTGGGTACCTAAAGTACACAGTGTAGGAAAAATGATATGAAAAGAAAAAGTTCTGTTGTGAGTGAACATCTCTTACAGGAATGTCATGCACTTGTGTCCAAACAGAAACCTAAAAATATTTTTCAGCAGAAAGAGAGAAGATGAAAAGGAGTCAGGAAAGGGAGTTAGAGGAGAACTGGCTCGGAAATACAAGTGCTTGTTGCTCAGAGGGCACGTGGGAGATATCTGGACAATGATGAATTCCTAGCATACTAACAGCAACAGCAAAATCAGACAGATGCCTATGAAAAACAAAGATTGAAAATTTATGGGGAGAAAGAGTAGAAAACGTAAGCTATACTGAAACCGTCCCAGTGCATCTCTTTGTAGCACTGATAGATTGAGAGTGGTGTAAAGAACAAATTGGTGCTAACAAAATACTTGCAGATTTGCAGACTGTGGCATTGTTAGTGTTTGATGTTTACAGGAAGACATCAGTAAAAGGTACACACAGATGTAAGAGAAGATCCAAGCAGTAAATCAAAAGACATAACTCTAGATAAAAAAATCCAACAGAAGAGAAAAATATTAAACTAAATTTTTCAATTAAGTCTCAATAAACTTTGTTTGAAAGAATGAAGAATAAAACAAATATTATTCAGAATGAGGAAAAAATGAAAAAAAAAACCCCAGCTTCTGGGATTTTGCTGTTCAACATCATCATAAATAGCCTAGAGAACAGAGTAAGCAGTGCTGTGATCAGGTTCGCTGGCCTTTAGGAGTCTGAGAAACTCAGCAGTAGAATGGGAGGTCATTTGCAAGTCATTTGCAAGTATTGAGTGTAAATGATGAGAAGTGATATGTGAAGGGGAAAATATTTATGACTTTATGTATTAAACAATGGGTCTGAGCTGATGATTACTGTTTGTTATCAAAAGCTTTAAGTAATGATTGATAATTCAATGAAAATTTCAGCTCAATGCTCAGTAGTGAACAATAAAGAAAATCAAAATTAGGCATTATCTGGAGAAGAATAGAGAACAAAACAGGGCTATTAAAGAAATGCACAGCTGATCTGCCGCTGAACACTGAGTGTAATACTTCTCCTTCTATATCTAAAAAGAACATAATTGTGCTAAAAGAGAATAAACATGATTTTCTATATGAGAGACAGCTTAGTGAAATGGGAAAATTCACTGTGGAAAAGACCTAATTGTGATTCCAAGTTTGAAAATCTCAGTGATATGAAGAGGATGGAAACAGCTCATGGTCTCTTTCAATACAAAAACTAAAAGAATATCAAATGAAGCTGACAAGTCAGATTCCAAACAAGCCAATTTAGTACTTTTTCATATGTGCAATGGGTAGAAGCTATAAAACTTTGTCCAAATGCTGTTGTGTTGCTGAAAATTTATATTGGTCACAAAGAAGATTAGAAAAGTTAACACAAGAGAAATCAATTTGAGGGTAACTGAAGAGGTTTGCTGAATTCTCATAAAAAGTTCATAAAGGTAAGGTTAAACAGAGCCATGTGTAGATAGGGAGATGGCTATATTGGAATTAGAAAATTACTTAGGCTGAGAGAATATGAAAGAGTATGACAAGTACTTGCCCTCTTCCCTTATTGTTATTTGGTAGTTACTCTTGGTCAGTTCAGTACAAGATACTGTGACAGGTAGACCTTCTATTTAATTTAGCCAAGTTTATCTTAGAGCTCTTTGAAGATAGGTCTATATAGTCTGCTTAGCTTCTCAGCTCCAAGTTAACCAAAGACCACCAAGAGGTGTTGGTGGGAGAAGTCAGACTCCCCACATCACTTCCTGATAGGCAGCAGATGAAAGTGTTGTTTGCATATGTTTCAGGAATTAAATAGTAGGTACAAATGAGTTGTAATCATTACTCAAAATACAGATATTCTTTTCTCTACAAGAGTACTACTCTACAAGTACTCTGCAAGGGTTCAGTGGTATATCCTTGTCCGGGATATCACAAAATAGTTTACAGATCTGGGACTGTTCCACTGAAGTAAGTAAGTACTTCTCCTATGTGCACTGAGCGGTTCAGAGTCCTAAAACACAGTCAAACCTTTCCAAATCTAAGACAATCATAAGATCTCTTTTTGAAAACCAGCGAAATTTGTGTGCTGACAGTATCTTAATGCTTTTCATTAAAGTTCTTGGAATTCCTTCAAGTTCCAGTTTATATCCGTGACTCGTGATCAGGTTCTTTGTGTCAAAAGAGTGAATGTAATTCCAGAAGACTTCTGCCATTCAACATTTTTCCAGAGTGCCCTCCAGGCAAACTATCTAGGCAGACTTTGGAGACAGTCTCTTTTATGAATCTAGCAAGCTGTGGCTGGAAGACAGACATCAAAGAGAATTTGGGCATTTAATGTGTCACTGAAGAACAATTTGGGGACCTAGTGATTAAATTCGTTAAATATAACTGTGTCTGCCAAATCAATGAATAAGTGTACATTAGGAACCGACTGAAGTGCACAGACATTTATAAGTGGCAGATCTGTAGCAAACATGATTTTTCTTGCTGACAAAGGAAAAGACATTAACTGCACTGATCTGCAGTTTCCCAGCAAATGGAGAAAGTTTAATAGGAAAAGGTTTAATGTTATTAATATTAGCTGGTGGACTAAACTTCCTATCTCTGAGTCTGAGTTCTGAGATCTAATAATACCTAAATACAGCGTGCATTTGGCAGGCTTGTTTGTTTGGGTTTTTTTCTCCCAACTGTTTTTTGTTACCAGGACAAGGAAGGGGCTTGCTGGTATGTACCAGGATGCAATTAGTTGATTGTAGAAGAGAAATATCTCTACAATACCATCATCAAAAGCATTTCATGAAAAAAGATTTAAGTTAAGACGTGGAGCAACTTCACTAGACAAGGAAGATCTTGCCAGGTCTTCTCTCTCCAAGTTCTGTCCAGCCTTCTGCATGTTTCATAACCTAGTAAAGTATGAGGAATTAAACTGTGCCAGGAGAGACAAGCTGAAGAGAAATCTTCGGGGGGGTTTCCATCCTGGACTTCTTATACATGTATTTTTCTTCTTTGTATATGTTTTCCCTTCCAACTGCATTTATGGATGTTTTACTTTTTACCTCTATTACAAATGTAAAGCTTGTCTTAGAGATCTCTCAAGTGATCACCTTGGCTGAGGGGAGTGCAAATGTTTGAGTTTCCTATGGTTCAGCCAGGTCAGAGTCCAGAGCATCATAAATATACTGGCAATGAGACTTACCACGTTCACCCAGTTGGAATTGTGACTTGAGCATCATACCACAGTGTTAGTAGTAAAGCAGCATGACTACCATCTGAACAAAAAGAGAGACTCCTGGCTATGCTGAAAATCTGTTAACCTTTCAGTTTACTCCCTGAAATCACAACACTTTGTATCTTGCCATTCTGTAGTGCTGTTGCGCATTAAGCATTTCAGCAGTAGATCAGGTGAAATGTGATCTCTGATATAAGGTATTTAACCTTTTAGTAATTAGCTGGAGCATGATTTCTTTGGAAAAGAGAGTGACAGAATTCAAAAGACAAGCTTGCTTCACAAGGGAGAAAGTGTTATTAAGAAACAGGTCACACATACTAAATATTTTTCTATTCCTTCAGTTTTCTGAATATATTTGTACAAAAGCTGAGATGAAAAGAGTACTGGTAGATACCAACTGGTTTGGTACTCAGCTGTAACACATTGGTGCAAGTGTTTGTTATGATGATAGTAAGGAGGGCACTCAAACTCCATAACAAATTGATTAAAATATCATTTTTGGAGTTAATACAAAAAGGATGGTGGTAACCCCAAGTCATAAAGCACTGGATGAACCCCTAGTAAGAGCACATCACACTGTGTTAAGTTCCCTCTGTGAAGAGGCTTGCCAGCATTTTGGTCTTTGGAGATCTCAGAGGGTTTTTTTGGGGAAAAAAAAAACCCTCTATCCATTTCCACTGTCAAGCAAAAAGATGTTCACATGAGCCATACTGCCTTACATTAAGAGAAAGGCAAAGGCACAAAGGTGCTGTAATTGCCCTTAGCAAATGGGAGCTGCCTACAGGCTTCTTTAGAATTAGCCAGCTACGTTTATCTTGTGGCCAAGGAATATGTGCAGCACAATGCAGGCCAGCTGCTGTGTGCAACACAACAAAGCACAGCACAGGCCTGCACCTACTCAGGTTAACTGCTGTGTGGATCACTAACTCCTGGATGTACAAGTGACTTCCGTTTGGGATCACTACACTTACAGTGAGAGCAGCCGCAGTAAGACACTCCTTTGTTCACTCTCTGAAGGGCAGCCTATTATCCCAGAATACCATATGGCATTCTGACATGGGTGACATCCAGTTAGCTGCATGCTTTCTGACTCTGCCACAAAACCCCACATGGACCCATCCAGAGCAAAAATGCTAAATATTCTGGAATTTCTCCAGCACAGTTTAATTTTTTTTCAGGAGCATAACTCTTAAGTAATCAGGTATTGTTTATATTCAGGTATTAGCTGTAAATAATTTCCAGATTAGCTACTACCTCTCCACATAAGGAATATTCTCCTGGCAATATAAAGAATCATATCTAGTAGAACTGAGAGTATTCCCAGGCTCTTTTGTAGCAGTATGATGTATCAGCTATACTTGGAAAGAAAGTGGTGTTCTGTTTAGCAGCCCAGACAAGTTTCATTTTTATGATTTATGCAAGCCAAAGTGAGCGATAGCAAAGATGCTGTTAAACTTTCACTGACTAAGAGATAATCTTGTCATTCTCCTGCTCAAATTCTTAATGTAGAAACCTTAAATTCTTGCCTGCATTCTGTGATACATGTGTTTACAGGCAATGAACAACTGCAGCTATCACTGCCAGTTGTATAAAATATTCTACAGCAGAAATGTGTGAGTCTGCCAGTTTGGTCGTTTCCAGTCTTCATATCCAGAATAGATTCTTAGGAAGACAGACTCTATGGGAAACAATTTCCAGGACATCTAAGTAGGCTAGACTTCATATCGTCCATAAGATCTGAAATTAATTGTGTTCAAATGAAGAGTACTCTACAGTGCCAGATCAATATTTCAGTTGTTTTCAATGGAGACAAGGAGAAAGGATTGTGTTCATTCTTATTTTTCTCCTGAGCATTGTTTTTCTACTCATTCATCTTTTCTCAAATCTTCTTTGCTGATGTTTCTGAGGTGTGCACAATGATATGATGTAGAAGAAGTAAAAATTGGCATATCAGTTAATTACTTTTTAATTATTAGGAAAGCAAGCAATTTATTCTCTGCAGGAAGAATTCTTCAAAATGTTTTTAAGCAATAGAAGACATAAATTAAAGGAATATAAGTAGCTGAATGAGAGTTTAATCTGGTCACATTTTGGTTTGAAGTTATTTAAATGGTTAGGTGTCAAACATTTTCCTCTCCAACAAGGGGC
This sequence comes from Manacus vitellinus, assembly GCF_001715985.3. Lineage (NCBI taxonomy): Eukaryota > Metazoa > Chordata > Aves > Passeriformes > Pipridae > Manacus > Manacus vitellinus. Next base: position 8,068,645 of record NW_021940122.1, read on the forward strand.
AAGGAGGGTAGGATCTGATAGGTACATGCTACAATCTTATTTTTTCAGCACATATGCAATTGTGAAGACTGTCCAGGCACATAATTCTCAAGGGGGAAAAAAAGGTGTGTAAAGCCATTTTTTTTCCCATATCACATGTTAAAAGTAATTTGTACCGAAAAATAATTTGAAAGCGTGGTATTATGTCTAGAGCAGATTACAATCTTGCACATCACTTTGGCATTTCTTTTCATATTATTCAATATTGGTATATACCTTCTGATTCAGAAACTGTAACTGTGTTTGTTTCCCTCCTCCAGCTGTTGATAGGCTATGAAAATGGGACTGTCGTGTTCTGGGACTTACGATCTAAAAGAGCTGATTTGAGAGCTTATTATGATGAGGTAAGCAATTTCCATTAATTCAGAAAATCCATTATTCAGCATCTTGCCATATGTCTTACCAAGCAGATGTATATTTGTCTTAAGGCATTGTTAGTTCTGGAAATACTGGTTGTGCTATGCTTTTGAGCAAATTATTGACAATACAAATCAAAGCCTGAAATCTCTAGTTCTGATGTGTTAGCTTCTCATGAGTGTACTATGACACAGAATATCTTCCTCTTGACTCTAAAAAGTTCATCAATTTCTGTGTGGGGATTCTCAGTTGAACAGAGTGTAGCAATGAGCTGACCTGAGATATAGCTACATTAGGAACTATAGAAACATCTTTACTATGTAGAACATTAATTAGAATGAAAGACAAAAGATTTTGTACAGCTGTTGATATTACCTACTACTTAAGATCTGATTAAATGGCTTAAAAAATTATAGTGTCATAGTTGTTTCCAAAATACATATATTTCTAGTTATTATGATTTTAGCACTAGCCCAACAGAAAAACATGCTTTGTTCTGCCAGTCCTTCTCTAAAGTTCACCATGGATGAATGTGAATGCAACTGCAACTGAAGGTAGAAAAGGACATTTTCTTTTAAGTGATCCAGGCAGTAATTGGTCTCCTGTAGTTCTCTTCCCTTTTTCATCTTGTCACTTCATTACGTGCAAGGAGTATACACATTTACTTCTCTCTAAAAAGTAATCTTAATACATCTGAATCCTGTGCTCTTTCAGACCTGCTTTCAGAGACCCATTAAAACTACTGTGAGCTTCAAGATTAAGTTTCTGAGCATCCACATAACAAATGTCTTAAAAGATAGAGTGTGAACAGGCCAGCACTTAAGCCTCTAGACATGCCCACTAAATTGTCTCTAAGTGACAGTCTGCCTCTGCACACTTGTGAAATTGCACCTGTTCTATTACTTAAGGCTGGATGACTTTTTCCTTTTACAAGTCTCCTGGGGGAGAGTCAAGTGTGTGTGTCTGTTCATCAGCTTTCCTCTCTTGTATTTAGAATGAGTCTACGTAAAAGAGGATCTTCATAATACTGTTTCTTTTTTTCTTGTTGAGACACAGTGGTTGGGTGTTGAAAATTTCTCATGCAATTTAGTTGATCCACATTTTTCAGTACTGTCCTCAGGAACTTTCTTTGGCCTTTCTATCAGTACCATACTTTCCTCCTCAGTGGTTACTTGCTGTGTCATTACTCCACTTAGTGCAACTTGTGCTCTCTTCTTATCAACTCCTGAAATAGCTGAAAAATTCTTATTTTGTTTTTAAAAGGGTTGTGTGACTAGCCATTGTACTTTATTCCAGACTTTCAGACTCCATGTTCGTAGTATTCCAGATATGCTATGATTCCCTTAGGGAGCCACTAAAAAGGGTTCTTTTTTAAATCCTGGGTCATATAGCTTTTGTGAGTCACAAATTACTTGTTCAGCACATGCCTCTTGGTGTTTAGTACCAATCCAAGTTTTCAAACCTAAGCCTCATCTTATGGATTGGTCACCAAAGATCACAGTTCAGAAATCATTGTTCCTGTTCCCTTTCACCATGCTCTCCGGACTGATGCAGCCTCTGTGCCCCACGATGTCTGACCAATCTTTCAGTATTGTTCTGGCACTGAGCCAGCCAGTTGCAGTTGCAGGGTATCTGTGAAGTCTCAGATAAATTACTGTAAATGTTCTGTATCTTCATTAAATACCAAAGTGTCTCTTTGCATGAGTTCTGAATAAAATTAATCCACCCTCATTTTTCTCACTGTCATTATACTTTCTTTAGCATCAGTTTTGAAACTAATGTAGTCCCCCCATTTAATGCTAAAAGGACTGAAGATCTCGTCTAACTCACCAGTTCCTCTTCTGGCATCTTAAAGGATCATCAGATAGCACTATCTTTTCTGGCTTATAAGTGGAGTGGATTCTTCTCTTTAGTATCAAAATTTCCCCTGGCACCAGGCTTCTGGATTAGCACTTGGTGTGTACTGTAACAGCTTATTTTCTTGTCTTTGATGGACTGTCAGTGTTATTCACAGAGGCAAGTTCTTTCTTTTCTGTAGTCTTCTTCAGGTAGCTCTCCAGTTTGGTAATGTCACTCAAAATATATGTCAGCACTCTCAAGACTCCATCTAAATATTCATCCTTTCTCAGGATCAAGCCTCAACTGGATTTGTCCTATGTTAGCTTTGATATCATTGGATTTCAATTTACCCAGGCCAGCTGTTGAGAAGGAGACTTTCTGTTATTATTCAGATTTGTAGAACCTGTCATTGTGCAGCACAGATATGAGAAGCAGATATTTTTTGGTAGAGAAGAGGAAAGGTAACTGTCTATCTACAAATCTAAATATTCTTCCTTTTTAAGTTCAAGATGGGGACTATATCTGCTGGCGTTCAATTGTTATAGGAAGGAATGGTTTCATATCTCACGAATTTAAAGATATTTATTTGCAGCCACAGGCCTTTAATTTCCTTCTTGCCCTTCTTGAAAACTGGGACAACATTCACCAGCTTCCAGTCAGGTGGGACCTCTCCGGATTACCAAGACAGCTCAAAAATCATTGAGAGAGGTTTTGCGATGATGTCAGCTAACTCTTTGAGGATTCTGGGATGAATCTCATCAAGCCCCATAGATATGTAGGGATCCAGCTGGAGCAGCAGATCCCACACAATTTCAGGGTCGACTGGGAGTTGATCATTCTCACAGTCATGGTCCTCCAGCTCAGGGCACTGAGACCCCCATGGTCCATCATCTGTGTTGAAGACGGAGGCAAAGAAAGTGTTAAACACCTCTGTCCCTGTTTGTGAGGTGACCATCATCATCCTGTAACAGGCTCTAACAATTTCTATATTGCCTATTGCCATTGATACGTTTGAAAAAACTCTTTTTATGGTCCCCCACATTTCTGGCCAGCTTTAACTCCAGTTGAGCTTTGGCTGCACAAATTTTCTCCCTGCAGCGGCAAGCAACATCTCTGAATTCTTCCCATGTCACTTGACCTTGCTTCCACTGGGCATGCAGCTTCCTTTTTGCCTTGTCTCCAAGAAAAGATTCCTGTTCTGCCAAGCTGGCCTTCTGCCTCACCTGCTTGACTTCTGACATTTTGAAATTGCTTTTGTCTGATGACTGTCATCTCCTCAGTGGTGATATGTATGAGATATTGAGGCTCTTCCAATCAGTGCTTCTACATGATGCCCTCTATTGCAAGCCCTTTTGTAATTTTCTTCAAAAATTTATTTCCACCAATCGGTATAAAAAGAGAGCACATAAACAAGATAGATCTTTCAAAGGATTCTCAAGTTGTTATTGATAGTTGGCAGACCCCAAAAAACAGCTATCTTCATGTGCAGACTTTGAAAGTTTGTGTCAACACACACTCAGAGCCTTCTGAAACAGTCAGTGTCTTTCATTGGAACATATCCTTAAAATGAAGCTGCAGAGTTCTCAGAGACATTTGCCAAATGACATCTCCCTACCTGTGTCAAACACTATGCCACTATGGAAGTATCAAATCAGATGTGGCCCTTGTTTTAATGGTCCTGCAGTACTACTAACACAAAGGATTTTTAACATTCAAGTAATAAGAGGAGTATAGTTCTTGTTCAAAATATGGTTAAAAGTGGTCCTAAAGACTCTTCACTGAATTCTTCTCAGTAAAGAGAGTTTGTGATTGGGAAGGAACTGAAATGGTGTTGGGCACACTTAATTTTAGTGCATGCTGTGTATGAGAGAAGATGGAATATGTATGCAACCACTGTGGATATTGCAGAGGGAGAAACATACTCAATCTGGAGTGATATGCTTTCTGTGCATACACTGTGTGAACATTCACATGAGTCACCCACCATGATGAACTTCTCTTCTAAGCAAATAACTGCTCCTTTTATGTGTGGATGCTAACTAAGTGGATTAGAATCTAGACATATTCTAGCAGAGAGAAAATTTGGAACTTGTTCAGTGCCATCTTTCTGTATTAGTCGTGACTCCCAGATGAGACCTCCAGAAGTGATTATATGGGGTTTTTGCCCATTTCAAGGCAAAGTCTAACAGGTCAGTTTGAGTTGCTGCTCTGCCAACTGTCTGTGACACAAGCATTCCACCTCAGCTCTACTCCACAGGTTTATGCTGGCAGGGGACACCCAGCAGCTGAGAGGCAGTTTAACAAGCAGCTTGTTACAGTTTTCAGCTGCTAGTTAGTAGCTCCTGCTCAGACAGTTAGTGATTGTAGCCATGTGAAATGTTTTTAAATGTGATAGCATATCAAAACCAGATCCAGATTTGGCACAATAGCAAGCATGAATGAGCTCATGTCAGAATTAATTTGCATGAGGATAGACATGCCTTCAGTGTAAGTGAAGCAGTGCTCCCCACAGATCAAAGGTTGTCCCTACCTGAGAGCAACAATATTGGACTCTGTATGAACTGTCTTTCTGTGTTGTCTTTTGTTGCTTCCTTTATAGTTTGGTGTCTTCTGGGTCTTTAAGAGGAACTGTGTGCCAACCCCCCTCTGGCAGGTAGAAGTTTGAGTGATACTCATTATGTCACTCAAAAGATAAATATCTGGAGTTTGTTCAGCTCTGGGTTTTGAGTCTTTTTTTGTCATGACTATCTTACCTAGTATGTCAGTCAAGCATTCATACACAAAGCATGTCAGATTACTATTAAAATATTTGGGTCGTCTTAATGCATTTATGGCCATGCTGTCCAGCCTCAGGAGCTGATTAAAGATTTGGTAAGAGGTCACAGCCCTTTTGTTTGTTTCTGCTGATACTCCCTCCAGACCATGAGCCATAACTGACCATAACAATCAATATAATTGCTAAAAGAGGAAGACCAACAGGAACTTCTGAATAGCGACCAGTAGACTTAGCTGTATTTCTTGTCAGCTTGAGCAAAACTGATGTGAATAACTGCAGTACTGACTTATGAACACCCAGGAATGATTTTAAAGTGATTTGAATAAGTCACTTATATATTGAATATGGCTATATGCAATTCTAAGTGCATGCAAGGCCTTAGTATTTCCCACGCTTAAAAAAAAAAAAAAAAAAAGGAAATTTCTCAAACTGTATTCAAAAATAGGTCTCTTTTATTTACATTTACAGAAAAACATATTGTGTTTTTTGCTATTTGGCAGCGAACATTTCTGGAAGGGATATGGATTCAAGGGAGAATTATGTGAATTTGTGCTTCTGAAAGGAGTGTGTGAGAAACTGTGTTATACAATGAATGTTTTGTCAGAAGATGTCTTTTGTTTATTTCCAGCACATATCAATGAAAGTGAAGGACTTACACCACTATTCTTTCAGCTAGTTTGGTGTAAATAGATATTTTCAGTCAGTTCCACTAATTATGCACAAAATATTAAGAATGGTCTATTAATTTTTCAAGTGTTGCTTTTTGGCATACGTAATATTCATCATGTGGTACTTGTAGTGTGCACATAGGAGTGCAATATTCCTCTTCTCTGAGGAACATATCTATCTGTTCCAATGTATCTTACATTGTTTTGGGAATTTCCTAGATCAATTAAACAATCCCGGTCTATATAGTGTTTTGATTTTTACTTGCTCTGCAGCTTGAGTATGTGAGTGGAAATTGTTCAAGAACAGTGTATTACATCCTCTGGGGAAGACTGTGTGTTGTATGTTACCTGTAAAACTTGTTACACTGAATTCCCTGTAAATTTACCAGATTAAATATTTCTGAGGGGAGCTATCACACATATTACAATTGCATTGTATGTCCCTTGTTCTTATACTTTTACCTTAATACCCTATTCCTTCAATTTTGGTCTGATTTAAAGGCTTCCTTACATAATTGTGTTGTGTTAGCCTTTATGGTGAATTGTGGATTACAGACATTGGTTGCTAAAAAGTGGTGGTAATGGACAAACAAGAACCTCGCAACTATTGATGTACCATTAGATTAATATAATCCAAAGTCTTACATTAAAATATCATTGCTGTAAACATTGTATTTCTTCTTTAATTTCTGTAGGCTATTCATTCTGTTGCTTGGCATCATGAAGGGAAACAGTTCATGTGCAGTCACTCTGATGGCAGCTTGACCCTATGGAATCTGAAAAGTCCTAACAGACCATTCCAGACCACAATTCCACATGGTAATTTTGATAATGAAAATGTATAACTAAGAAGCAATACAGTGTTCTCAATGCTGTTTGATAATATCTCTGTTTATTTAATTTTTCACCGTAGCCCAGATCCAGAGTTGCTTCTTGCATAGTAGCTGCAAATTATTATATAAATCAGCAATTTAGATAAAACTTTTTTTTAATTGGTGTCATAAATACCTCTTTTATCCACTCATTTTAAGAGTCTACTGCTTGTCTGTGAGACCCTCAGGCTATGTGATTTTCACATTTCTTTCTTTATATTTTGTAATTATGTGCTCACATGCAATTTTTACAAGCTAATACATTTTGTGCAAGACACTGTGTTGTTTCTCATGGTGATGGTACAAGGTTTCCCAAATAACTGCAATGAAGAATATAAAGGAGCCATATTAAGAAATGGGCTGTATGTTTTATGCCTGGGACTTAATATGCTATTGTTTCCTATGAACAAGGTAAAAAATATTGACTTCATTGCAAATCAATACATAGCCAAGAGACCTGACTGTGTGCAAAGGGAGGAAGAAGGACAAGGCAAGATCTATGTAGCCCAAAAAAGAATTAGCATTTTCTTAAATTTCCTTCTATTTTATAATTTTTATTCATAGAATTGTACTTTATGTCAGAGGGGACCTCTCAGAGGTCTAGTCTAACCATCAGATCAAAACAGGCCTGAACCAATGAATTTCAATTATATGCTTCGTTTAATTTTACCACTCAACTAGTTATACTCCAAAGCATGTAGCAGTTTGTCAACAAAAGGAATTGAATTAATCTAAAAAGGCTTAGGAAAAAATTAAACTGTTTATGATCATAATGTGTTAAGAAAAGAAGGTGTACAATTAGTCTAATCCATTAATTTTAAGTGCCATGCTCAGTAATCTGCATGGGATTTAGACATTTTTGAAGTGTACCTTATGGTCCTTTAGATGTATGTGATAGTAAAACACAAAGATATAATAAATGTTATTAATTTAGACAAATAATATTTTACAGAAATAGGAGTTAATACTCAGCATCGGTAGCTTTAAAGTTCCATTCTCTTACGGCTTATACAGTTGCTTCAACGTGTATGTTTTAGTTTGATAGTTCTATTATCATGATGTTTTAATAGAGTTTTCATCTTCTTTCTTTCTTTAGGAAAAGTTCAAAGAGATGGGAAAAAACCTGAATCTTGTAAACCAATTCTAAAAGTAGAGTACAAGACCTGTAAAAACAGGTTTGTTTTTAATTCTGCAATTAAATCAATATTACATTCCCGACTTAAAGTCCTTTTAGAATCTTTCCTGCTTTCTTTTTGCAAGCTATTTATTACTATTTGAAAACTAAACCTATAATGTAAACCTGTGTGTACTATGTAGACTTACAACTATTATGTTGTTGTTTTTAATACAGTGAACCATTTGTGATATTTTCTGGTGGACTGTCATATGATAAGCCTTGTCGAAGACCCAGTTTAACAATCATGCATGGGAAAGCAATTACAGTTCTTGAAATGGATCACCCTATAGTTGATTTTTTAACTCTTTGTGAAACCCCATATCCAAATGGTGAGTTTATTAAGCAAAATACAATTATGGAAAAAATAAATGAAGTGATCTCTTCTCATACATTAATTCCATTCCAGGGACTTCCATTCTCACATTTGTCTTCATCTCAAGAAAACTACATAACTGAAAGTACCTGGAAATTGTTTGCATTCTCAATAGAGGAAGCAAGTGATGAGTGGACAATAAAGCATGTATAAATCTTCACATATAAGATTGAAACACATGGGCTAGTGTGGGGAAATACAGCTATGAATCAAACATATGTGCTTATATTTCTGACATTTTTCATGATGCTGAAAATCTACAGATTACTAAATTATTGAAGATTAAACTATCACTTATCTGCAAAAAAGTTCTTACACTTCAGTGTGAAATGAACTGCTAAAAATGCTTGCTGCATATTGTGGGGCTACCCACATTCTGAAGTATACTCCCAGAAAATTCCAGGAATTAAATTAAGAGAAGCTGTAAGTCAAAAACAAACAAAGTTTAGCATTTTAAACCCTCAAGCAAAAAGTAAAATAAATCTTATATACATAGCTAAATCAAATACATATTAAATACACTTAGTAAAGTATGTATTTGTTTCAATGGTATACAAAAATTTAATTTTTGGGAGTCAAAGTTAGTTTGAGCTTTCATTTAACTGTGTCAAATACTTCCCAGTGCTACAATTTTGTACCATCTTCCCCTGCTTACACACTAATATTTAAGCATTTTGGTTTAGCCTGTGTTATTCATAGCCTTGTATAAAAACAGGCAAAAAATAATGTGCATTTTTAGCAAGACTGAAAGGAAGCTGAATCAGCTGCTGTCATTTACTCATCATTTTGGCATGACCCATCTGAAGAGTGTATTCTGAGCTTGCACATGCTGGAATGATTTGTTGCTGTTGAAAAGAGAGTCATAATTTCACATTTATAATTTTTAAATAACTTTTATCCTATGTAAATTAATACACCCTATGCATCAAGGGAAGCATTTATTTGTCATTTTAATTGTTTAATTTTGATAAATGGAAAGATAATTAAATAAAAAACCAAACTGTATAATCTCCAGAAGAGTGTGCGGGAGGAAGGGGTATGTCAGTACTTGAATTGAACACCACAGACTTACAGGATTCATTTTGAATATTCATTTGGAATATTCCCTTGGAATCACCTTGGAAACGGGGGCATTGTGTATCATAAAGTGAACTGCACAATCTGGTTTTGAAGAGTAGTTGTACACAGTAGAAATATTATTTCTGGACAGCAAAAATACTTTTTCTGTATAATAATTGGCTTCATCAGTGCAATGATACATACAATTTATTAATATTTTTTTTCTTTACTTTCAATATAGAATCATGCTGGCAGGCTGTAATATTCCAATTCTATTTCTGCTTTGTATGTTTGTCAACAATACTACCCAAAAGTCATTTTTTACTTCCTGTCTGGCCCTGCTTTCCAGATTTGTCTAGTTTGTACTGTGAAAGTCTGGAGAACATAAATTTTACTTGCTAGTTTAAAATGTGTGATGGAAGAACTCCATGTCTTTTGTACTTGATTCCTTGCTTACAGAATTTCAAGAACCCTATGCTGTAGTTGTGCTTTTGGAAAAAGATCTCATTGTTGTTGACCTGACACAAAGCAAGTAAGTATGAAGTTTTATATGAATCTATTTGTGTATTTAACTGTCCAGCAAATTATCATAAAATTCCAAATGTTATCACGTGATGTCATTTTGCTATCCGAAATCATTCACTCTTGGAAATGATTCATTCTAAATATTTACTTCCACCGTAAGAGCTAAGATCGTCTAATCAGCCGGAACTTAAGATAATATTTGTTCTTGAACTTTAGAATAAATCTCAGTCTGCGGTCCCTTCAGCATAGTACTCAAACATTCATTCAACACCAAAGTTAAGTAATACTTGGTCACATGCTGAAATATGACCTGAACATATGTTTTGGAAATCAGATTCAGCTTCTACTTATATGCATAACTAGACTCCACAGGATCTACCGCTTAAGTATCTTAATACATAATGGCATTGATTTATATGGATCTACAGAATTATTTCATGATCCAGTTGCTGGTTTAAATGACAAGTAGTTCTTTCATATCAGAATCAATGTTCTTATCAAAGAGGAACTGTATAGTAAACTGAGGTCTACTCATCTGTTATTGCAGTTTTTCATTGTAGAATTAACAGTCTACCAACCCAATAGGCTAAGATGCTCAATATAAAATCCAAAGTTGTATAAGTAGTTCTTACATCATAGTATATATCATATCCATGAACCTGAAACTTCTAGAAAATGTGTCACTTCTGTATAAATAAGATTTTGAGATGTTGGAAAAAATTAGTTCTTAATCATCATTGACACAAGTAGCCCTATTAGCCTTAGGCACTATTCATATAACTGGGTATTTATGTAACAAGAGGTTTCTTGTCATGGCAGTGGAATTTTAATATCTTTATTTGCATAACTATACATTATTATTGACATGAAAAGCAATATATAAGTTTGAATAAATAAGGGAAAATGTATTTCATTAGTAATAATTTTACTTGGATTCTGTTATACTCTTTAATATAAGAATATGTTTTATTCTATGACTCAGTGTGACAGTGCTTCTAATAAATTGTCTTCCTTAACTAGTTTTCCAATCTTTGAAAATCCATATCCTATTGACATTCATGAGTCACCTGTTACCTGCACTGAATATTTTGCGGACTGCCCTCCAGATTTGATTCCTGTACTCTATTCTGTAGGAGCAAAACATAAAAAGCAAGGATACAGCAATAAGGTAAACAAAACCAATATTTTCTTAAGCAAAGAAAGTAGACGTATAACCTAGGTTTTTGTAACATGTTACTGAATTATTTCCATTTTACTTCTTTAATAATAATTTTCAACTTAGTCCAACCATCAGCTTAGCAGCATGTTTACAGGCTGGTATTTGTCCCCCAGAAACACCACCACTTAAGCACAACTGTTAATTACCTTTATACAGGACTTTAGGCTGCTGATATTATTCCAGATCAGATTGGGTTCAGGGAAAACCATCATGTACAATTCAAATTTGTATGGGTGGGTTATCTCTATCAAAGAAAAAAGTGAAAACATTATAGCTGAAAGACTTAAGCAGAAGAGGTTCAGTGAGGGTTGACAGCATGTCTGTGAGATTTGTTATTAAATAGGGATATTATTTTACTGAGCTACCAAAGTCTTATTTTAATGCCTTTAGAAATAGGACAAGCTGCAGAAAGAAGAAGAGGAAATGCAATTAATTTATAAATTTCAAGTTTTAATCTGGTTTGTGTTTTGACTAGAACTAATCCATCATAATAAATAAATTAGAAAAAAAGTGAGGTAAGCAACTCAGACATCATCAATTTTCTATTCAAATCAACAAAAGTATTCTCCTTGGAGCTGCCTTATTTTCCATGAACTCAGAAACTGAGCCCTCTCTACTTCTTTTGTATCTTTACTCAGCGAAGTACTTCAGAAAATACTTTATTTCTCTTATTTGAGTCTATCCGTACCTCATATTCTTACCTCATGTACTTTTTACCACCTACCTGTATTCATTGCATACTCTCTTGACCCCTTGCTTTATTTGTGCACGTACAAATATACACCCTGAAGGTAGGTAGTCACTCATACGCCAGCCACCCATTTCTGTACCCACAAGCATCCACTCCATGTATCCAAATAAACAGTTTGTGCTTTCAGTTTTTCTCTACCCACTCAGACTCTGCACACGTCCCCACCCACTCTGCACATGCGTCATCCTCCACATCCTTTATCCTGTATCCATACATGTCATACTTCAGGCACAAACCAGCATTTTGCTCAACCAGTCTAGACCAAGAAGAAAATGGGAGTCTTGCTACTAGTAAACAAAAGGCAGAGAAGAGATGATGATTTCATATGTTATATAAAAGTTGCGTTTTGTGATCTCATCGCTTCGTGCTCAGATGTTTGTTTCTGGGTCAGCTTCTTCAGTGGTCTTTGTATTCAAAATAGATTCTTGGTCTATTCAGTCTTCTATAGAAACTTCCAGAGACAATACACCTCGAAAGACTAGCAGAACTGTTTGTTACTCCTTCCTCTCATTCCTAATTTAGATTGTTGAATGTTAGATGTGCAGAAATATTTTAAAAACATAGAACTTTAGTTAGTAATATAAAAATGTTATTAAGTTTCCAAAGCCTGAATTGATAATACAAAAATGTAAATAAACTGTAAAAGCCTTAAATGGTATATACTTTTGTTATTTTTACTAGTTGTATTGCTTTTTGGGGGAAGATGTTTTCTACTCCTGAGTTTAAGAATTAACCAAGCAAGGTTCATCAGAATTAGCTGTGATCTCTGTACTCTTTTTGTTTGTTTAGGAATGGCCTATCAGTGGTGGAGCATGGAATCTTGGAGCTCAAACATATCCCGAAATCATTATTACAGGGTGAGAATGAAACTGGGGATTGGTACCTCTAAAATATTGGTGTCTATTCCTTTTTTTTTGAGGGTTACCTATAGATAAGAGTTGAGCCTTGACAGCATTCATTTATCCTGGCTCTTCATGTGAACAGTGTCACTGCAGAAATTCTCTTTTGCTGTAAAAAAGAGAACTTAGTACTCAGGGACGAGTTACTATTAAGAAATACCACTTGTGACCCCAGTGTCAGACAGCAAGTCTGTGTACTTATGAAGCTGGGGTCTTTGGAAAGGAAAATCAATTGAAAGACAATATTTTGGCCTTCAAGGTCATAGAGAATAGCTTTTAAAAGGAGAGCAGCTGTTTTTCTATGACTGTTGTCCTTTAGCCTTCTGGGAAATTTGTATCTGGGGACAGTTTAAGACTTCATTTTAATACCCAAAATTACTGAGGGTGTAGTGCTTTAGGATGAATTTCACTCTGTAAGTGGAGACCCATAGCAAAAAGGCATAGAAAGGCTCAGATTGAAGTAGGAGCCCCATGAGAAATGCCTGATGGATTTTCAAGGCACCATACTGTAAAACAGAAGCTACTCATCTAAGATGCACACTGTGTTACCCTCTGGTCTCAGTCAGGCTGAAGATACCAATATATGTGATAAATTGTTATTATCAATGATACTTTTTAAAAGTAAGATTACAATAGTACCAATAAGCTGACGAAGGGATCATTCTCATTTTATCAGAAATGACTAAAAAGATCACAGCTGTAAGGTATTAAGCAAAATAAAGTTACCCTCTATCCTTTCAAAGCTCATTATACATGGCATTTTTAGGGTGCATAAGCTTGATGCTGGCCCAGTGCAAAGCCAAAAGTGCTGTAACTTAAACTTGTCATTAGTATGGGAAATAATTTCTTCTTGTTGAGATCTTAAAATTCATTGGGGGCTTAGTTCTTTATAGGAAATGCGTGAAAAATATTTCATTAACCAAATCAAACTAATAACAAACCATTTACTTATAGTTAGTATGTATATTATTAATATATTGTCAGTAAGGTATAGAGAGTTACCGCGTGAGCAAAATACAGTTTTTCTGCTTATATTTATCAGTCACTGAAAGTAGATGATGTTTTATAGTTGAATATTGTTTTAACACATTTAATTTTTATATTTTTTTTAAGCCATGCAGATGGATCAGTAAAATTTTGGGATGCTTCTGCCAGTAAGTTCCTAAAGCTCACTTTTATATAATGCTGACAAATCACACAAACACACACATATATAAAACATGATATTGAACAGTATGAGTAGTAATACGTGGGCTGATATACTTAGGAAAAATTAGTTGAAATGAAGAAAATTTTTATCAAATTAAGGCAAAAAAATGCTGCTAATGAGATAAATTAGGCAGAAAAGAGTGAAAGTCTTTAAGAGGCATAATAACTCAAGATCCAACATACCAAAACCTATGAACAATGAAGCACTAGTAAAAATCCTTAGGGCACATTCATCTTGTGTTTATAAAATAGTGGGCTCAATTAGATGTAACATTCAGTTCCAGTTGTCATGTCTCTTCTATTCTGAGTATAACAAAGACTTTTTTACAACTAAGTAAAATTAAAATACAATAGTGCATGTCAATACATGCTTAATCTGTTGAGGATGGAAAAGACCTAAATCTTTTCTTGCCCAATCTCAAGTCCCAGTAAATAATTGGGAAGCATTTCCATTCATCATAGCAGGAAAAAGCTTCAGAAAATGCTTGTTCCATGCTATCTGGCTATAACTACACATATCAGAAACCAGCGTTTTCCCCTACAGAAAACACGTACGGTACTTATTAGTAAAATGTATTTATTAAAAATACACATTCATTTTAGCTGAAGGTTAAAATATTCTTCTTCAAATAATATGACTGTGGTTTACCAAAGATCCTTTAGAATTGCCTTGTCTTCTGTCTCTTCAGACGTGCAGGAATGTCTGGGTAGAATATCTCCTTATGAGGTATCAGTTTCTTAAGGAAAAGAGAGTGTGAAAGAAAATCCTGTACGAAATGTTGGGCATAGAGAGATTTAACATGACCCTAATAATCAGTCTGTAATGGGTGACAATATTGTGAAGTATGAGATACTCAAACTACTTGCTTGCTCCACACTGTGCCACAAAATTGTAATGATTATTACTGCAAATATGGGAAACGTTTACAAGATTTTAATGTCAGCTAAAGCTGATGACTTTGTCAGGTAATCCCCTTTTTCAAACCATGGTGAACACCAAAAAACCCCCACAATCAAACAAGGTCAATAGTTTATCAGCAAAAACGGAAGTTTGAGAGAGCTTTAATACAAACCAAAGTAGGATAATTACTTTCATTTAGAGAAGTAGAGTGAGATATTAGACCTTGTCTTGTGAATATTTCATTACATACTTACATTTTTAACAAGAATGTGAAAATACAGGCACTGAAGTTAGAGTGAAACAATACAGATTGCTGTAAGACCACATAGCATATATACTGCACAGAAACCAATGTGCTAGTTACCTCTTCTATAGTTCTGGCAGAAATGGAGAAAGAAAAAGCTTCTCACAGGGAATATAAACATAACCCCCTAATCAATATATACACACTGCAATAGGAATTTTTCTAAATGCTAAAAGCTTAGATGATCATGAATATTCATAATCTCTTCAACAGCATTGGTATTTTCAGTGCATCTCTGATGTCCTGGTCTTAGTCCTGCTTTTCAGGGCATGTACTGTGTTACTCGTAGCATACTTGATACTTTTTATTTACAAGGTATTAATTATTAAGAAGTTTTATTATTTACAAGGTCTTAACTTTTTTAGTGGAGTTCAATATAATTTGAGATTTTCTAGTAAACAAAATATCCTACTGGTATTAGAAGGCACAAAATACTTTGCTTTTAGATGTATTTTAATTGTGTAATTTTGTATCTGAAAGCACAGATTTGTGAGAGACTGGGAATTTCTAAGCCGCTGAAGTAGTTATCCAAATGTAACTTTGCTCAAAAGCCATTGCTGTTTCTTATTTGTCCTTTTGCAGATGGTACTTAGTAATTCAGAGAAGCATAGACTTCGTGCCATATGATTCTGTAACTCTTCCAGTCCTACTATGCTTGAACCCATGATGCCTGATTTGAAGTGCCACTCTAGATTTGCCACTGGGACTAAGGGCATCCTGAATCCTCTTTCTCTGCCACTTAGGGCAGGAAGAATTTTGTATTTATTATAGAAGCACTTGCTGTAATTTGTGAAAATTTGGTAGTGCTTTATGTGCTAAAACTTTTTAAAATATTAAAAATTTTATATGCCGGACCTCCTGGAATATATCTGCACTGCCAAATGAAAATGTATTTTTGCTGTGTTCAGCATCCAGTTACATAACTAAAACCCTGTTCTTTCATCTTCCTGTTGCTCTTGTTACACAGGCTAGCTAGGCTGAGCTACCACAGTTATACTGATGCATGTAACAGCTTTGCCCTTATGGATTTATATGCCTTTGTAGGTGCTGGGCCTGACTGACTTTTTCTGACCTTACACAGTTATTAATTAATGCCACTGATAAATTAATGTAAAATTAATAAAAACAGGGAGGAATGTCAATAAAACATAATGGGGTTGATTATAGTACCTCCAGAATTCACGGCAGTGAGCTTCTAATCTTGACAAAGGCTTCTGTATATATCAGGATTTTTTATACAGGTATAAATACAGATATACTTATTAGTCACGAAATTCAAAACATTTTTGAACTCCTGTTAGTTCAGAAAGGCTTCGTGTTGACCAGGCCACTGAAATGATTTCCTGATATTTTCTCTCGAGTTTCCATACATTCTAGCTAGATAATAACATCAGACAAATGGAATCTTAGTTTCACATCTCATTAGGAAAATACCAACATTATCAGAGCCTCTCTATAACACTCAATATAAGCCTAATTATGGACACCATTGTTAAAATATACCTTTGAAATCTTGTCCCAGAAAGTACTAAGAAGTATTTCACAGACAAATATCCTTTAGTGAAGTATTAAATTCATGTCCTACCAGTACTGTGTGCCAGAATAATATCAGTAGTGTATAATATGCATCTTCTCCTGTTAGGCTTTCCTAAGATTCCTTGTTATTCCACAACTAAGAAAGTGAGAATTGAGGAATTTTATAACTGATGTGCTTCATGTTAGTATTTTTATATGTTTTAATATATTACAGTTACTCTACAGATGTTATACAAATTAAAAACATCAAAGGTCTTTGAAAAACAGAAAGTGGGAGAAGGAAAAGCAACAGCTGAGATTGTGGAAGAAGATCCTTTTGCTGTTCAGATGATGTACTGGTGTCCTGAAAGCCGAATTTTCTGTGTGGCAGGAGTTTCTGCATATGTGATTGTTTACAGGTTCAGCAAACATGAAGTAAATACTGAAATTGCAGTAAGTACTTCAGAATTTCACTCTAAGAGAACATAATTCCTAAATCAAATTGCCTTGCTTTATCTGTGCTCAGGTACTTGAATAAAAATATCAATCTGTATAAATATAGGCTTAGAGATATTAATTTTAAACCTTTTCAGTGAAATCTTGATCCTACTGAAGTCACTGAAAAAAAAATCTGAGGTTTTGGAAGCCAACTCTCCATCTTTTTTTTTTTCTTTAATAGTAACATACAGTACAGATTTCAGACATACTTTGCTTTTAAGACTCTGTTTTGTTTACCTGCTCTAAAATTACTGGCTGCTGTATGTTTTCATCAGATAATGTTCATTGTGTACATGCCTAATGCTCTTTTTAACTCAAATATTTCATCTTCTTAATTTATGTTCATAGTCTTTGTACTATAAGGAGACTGAAAATTATCAATGGGTTTAACAAAATAGAAGAATTGATTTTTTTCTGGCTTATGCTGACTTTGTTTCCCTAAAAATGGAAACCATATCAAACACCAGATTTATGGCTAAGCACTTGATATTTTCATAAGCATTGTGTTACTTTGTCCAATTAAAATCATCCACTTTCTGTCTTCGTATTTAAGCGGTCACCTTTTTTCAAGTAGAATCATACAGACTATGTTCCTTTAACTACACTGCAGTCAAATTATACTTCATCATTGTTGAACAGTGATTCTGGCTTTAGTTTAAATCTTGCATTTTTGCACAGGAGCCACAACCATTTCTAACAATGTGATTGAGCAGCATTTATAGTGTAAAACATTCTTTCTTAAGTGTAAGAAGTTTAACAGCAGACAGATCTTAAGGCAGAGCCAAGCTAAACATGACTGCCTTCTCCTTCAGGCTTGCTGTTCTCTGGTGCTGAACAGTTTGCAACTCCAGACACTCTCTTGAGAGAAAGTATTTCTTTGCGTCTGCCAGCTCTCAACAAAACCATATTTTCCCTTATATTTTCCACGTTCCCTGCTTCTTTTCCTTTTCACACTATTTTAATGTACTTTAGAAAGTTCTAGTGTGGCAAAAAACTGTGTCATTTTTGGCCTGAAGCCATGTGCCATCTGGTAAGG
This sequence comes from Manacus vitellinus, assembly GCF_001715985.3. Classification (NCBI taxonomy): domain Eukaryota; kingdom Metazoa; phylum Chordata; class Aves; order Passeriformes; family Pipridae; genus Manacus; species Manacus vitellinus. The sequence continues at coordinate 8,086,662 of NW_021940122.1, forward strand.
AAATTCATTACCTATGGCTGTTCTGCTGTTTTCCACTATTTTTTTTTCCCCAGAGTCAATTGTTAAGCTAGCTGAATGTATCATTTTGGGAAAGTTTTAAAACTGATGAACAGTAATTTCGTGTTACTGACCAGCCCAGGTATAATGCTGCTAAAATTACTACATTTTAGTATTCTTACATTGTTCCATAGTAAGTGCACCTTATCTTTCATTATCTGTAATTTAGTTTCTTTGTTTTCCTGTCCTTTGCTTTTCTGGCCGAATTGCATCATTACTAGTATTTTCTAAAGTGCTATAATATCTTCAATTTAACAGTTTCTCACATTTCATCTGTAATTAATAAGCATTTATATAAAGAATTGTTCTCTGAACATTAAATTATACCATCTTGGTGATATAGTCACTGAGTTCCCCTCAGTTTTGTGCATCCTTGAATGGCCCTTCTCTGTTGGTTTCTGCATTTTTGCTGCATGCATTCAAATCATCACTTTTTTAATCAGAAGTATGGAATTCTTTGTTGGAATGTGTACCTGATTGTAGGCTGTCTGGCTTTGTCTATATTGAGACTGAGCTGGTCAGCCTCAGGATTTCTTTGCTCCCTGAGATACAAAACATTTAGTATCCTCCTTTCTTTATCAGCCAGCCTGAACTTACCTTGAGTTCAATTTCAAATCCAAGCATTTTAAGGCCCCCACATTAGTTTAACTGGCTGATGTCAGTGTTGTAATGTTAGTGCTGTGGTAAATGGAAAGTGTGGAGGCTACTCAAAGGTTTCTTCATGTAGCAGGGAGGTCTGCTGCTGAATGTGCATTAGGGTCATAGGCTGTGCCTGGGATTTCCTCAGTAGAAGAATTATTTGCATCATTTTGAATCAGATTCTATCAGATTCTGAAGGCAAGTATTACCCATGAGATAAATTCTGCTTCATATGCAACCTCGGAGTCATTGTCATGCAGTTGTATAAAAAATATTTGCTGCTGTTGTGTTTGTTTTCTCATCTGAATCTACTCCATCCTGTCTCAAAAGCATCTATTAATTAAAATGATCACTTTCTCAGTGATCAGTCTTTCCTCATTGAAGCTCCTCTTCAAAGCTCTTGAGAAGAACCATGGAAAAAAGTTTACATTCATTTGAATGTGGAAAGGAGAATCAATTAATCTAGTGATGGAATCCCCCAAAAATATCTTTACTGTGTGTCAAAATAAGTTGGTACGACACTTCTGTAAACCCTCTAAGACTGGTCAAAGCAAGACAAAAATGTAAGAAAAATTCACAATCTTGTTAGTAGCCTAAATTTTTTCCTTCTCTCTGCAAATGCAGGATAGCTGGAACTTGAAAAAAAATTAATTTTAGTAGAAAGAGGAATACACAAAAAAAAAAATCCAAAGAAGAATGATGCAATTCTAACTTGGCAGGCAGAAGAACATACTCTTCAACAGTTCCCCCAGTCTTGCATAAAGATTAAACAGCATTATAAATTGTTTCAGTCAGCAGCAATTACTTCCAGATTAGATTTTCCTGAACTCAATATTTCACTCATTAGTCTTTGAAGGCAAATGTTGTCTATAGGTTTCTTTAGCTGATTCAGGCAAAAAACATCCATGGATATTGCAAGGAGAAAACAAAAGTGAAATTTTGAGAAAGGACTCTTTCTCTTCTGTTTGAGCAGAATAACTTCTTTCTGAAATCTTGTATGTTTTAATACAGTGGTTGAGAAACAGATGAGCCTTCAGTACTGACCTTTATCTCCTGATTCTCATAAAACTTAGATATTTTGTTTATCTTCATTCTGGTACAGATGATGTCTCAGTGAAACATCATTAAATTAGAGTTTGCAGTGTCTACATCTGCAATTGTTTCTGTACATTTCAAGGTACCAGCACGGAAATTACTGTTCAGCTAGTAATCCCAAGATGTTGTCTCCTTGAGGGCTGTACTTTGTTTTTTATTCTTTTCAAAATGGGGATCCTCTTAGAGAATTGATGAAGTAGAAAGAATTACTCAATATTTACTGTGATTCCTTGAGATTATTACTTACATAGATTTTTAACTCCCTGTCCAGTTTTCCCTGTGATTTGCAGTAACCCTTCAGTTAAAGTTTCCTGAATTAGTGGAAAGAATTGCAGAGTGGTTTGGCCTGGTTAGTCTGTTTTCCCTTTCTAGGGAGGCCAGAAAGAAAGCAAAAGGTAACTGGTTTGAACTTTGCTTTCTAGAATCCACCAAACTCCTGTCCATTCTAAGGAACACGGAACTCTCTGTGCTGTTATCCCTGATTTCCTGACCCCCACCTATGGACAAACAAAGTTCATTTATCAGTTCTATTCACACAGTCAGGCTTCTCCATCCTGGCTAAAACCTGTCTGGTAGAGACTCTGTTGTACTGGTCATGAGGAGGCAGAGTTGACGATCATTCTTTTAATGAATTTACTTAAGAAAAACATAAAAAAACAATAGGCAGAAAATTTTCATGACACTTATTCTCAATGATATCTTCTTATACTGAAATATTATTTATTTGGGGGTGAGGGATGAACTTCTCTTTTCATAATAACTTCTGGACACTGATATTCTTGCCTTTCACTTGCTGTAAAAGGCTGGAATCAAAGTCATCAGAATATACCTATGGAAGAAAATACCTATGTTTTTCTCCATCGGCCTAGGGTAGATGAATAGCTCCTATCTGATGTTGCTGCTAGGCTGTGTAAATAACAAATGACAGTATTCTTTGCCTGTAAATGATAATAAATGTGGTGGGGTATTTTAAAAAAGGCTTACTGATATTTATTTGAAAGTACCAGAACTTTCATCAGCTTTCTTTATCAAATTATAACTTAGCTTTTTATTTATTTAAGTCATTAGAGGTACGACTTCAGTACGAAGTAGAAGATATCATTACTCCTGAACCAGAAATAAATCCTCCATTTCCAGATGCCTCCTCCCAGCTTTCTTCTTTAAAGAGCCTTTCGGGCAGTACCAACACTGTAGGATGTGAAGGAACAATGAAGGATAGTATCCCATGTCTTAGGTAAGTCTATGCCATTGCTCAAAGGTTTATCTCTCTAAAAAGCATTCCTACCTGTTAATCAATCCACCAACTATCAAGAAAAAGAGGTTAATTGTATATATGTGACATAAAATGAGAAGAAACCAGAATATAGAACAAACAAAATAATCAACAAGGGATTTTAAAAGGAGAGAATAGAAGTAATTATGGAGAAGATAAACTGTTACCATAAAGGTTTGACTGTAATTTTCGAGTCTGATCTAGGAGTAAATCTTCAAGAAATTTCTGAGAAACCTTTTTTTTATAGTTCACAAAGAGACTTCTGTAAAACAGACATGTGCAAATCTTTCCCTTCTTGATTAATTAGCATAACACTAAATTTCTTCTTTGTGAAAAAAGTATATGCATTTTATGGTGTGTAATGCATGGAAACTGTGTTCATACTCATGAAACAATCTTTAAAATATACAATTATGAAACAGTTGCACTGTGTGGAAGTGTAAATTTGTTTAATCTTTAGAAAGAAGCAAATTATTTTCTGCTAGAGTACCTATTGTTGCTGTTTGGTGTAGATTAATATGTTCTTATTAATAAGGCAGATAAATTATGGGTTTGAATAGTTTAAAACAAGAATCCTGTACAAAACTCCATAAACTGTAATTTTCCAACAATTATAGTGCATTACTGATAACAATTGCTCTCATTTGAGTGAATTCATTATTGTTTTGGTCTAATTATTATTAAATATTTTAAATGCCTCAATTATTTCAAAAGAACATTTCCTGACTTTGCAGTTACTTTGGGCTGCTTGGCTTCTGAAAATATCGTTACCATTCAAAAGCAATATTGTGATATTTTTCTTGTAAAATTAACAGTATTTTTTGGCATCCTGTTCATTTGTCCACCTCATTCAATCAGATAGTTGACCTTCAGACCTCACTTTAGTCATTAATTTGCACTATGAAAATCAATAGACGAGGCAGAGAAATGTTATTTTAAAAATCCAAATATGAAATCCATTTATGACTTTGAAATAAGGAAGAATGCAATCGTTTCACTGGCTAAGATTTTTCCTTAAGAGATTCTTATTTGATTTTGTCTGGGAAGGAGAGGAATTGTTAATCTTGGAGGCAGAAAAGCTGTAATGAGCCCATAAAGGTTCTGCTTGTTAGTTTTTAGAAGTTTATTTTAGTTCCATATAATCTCATATTAAGCTGCCCAACTGATTTTTGTCTCATTTTATGTGAAATAAATGTAAACTTATTTTGACTGAGAAGCGATTTTTCGAAGTCAAAGTAATTATACCATGAGAACTGCTGGTATACTCCCTCCTACATTTTGATAAAAGTGTACTTACCTATGCTCTTATATTTTTCAATAGGGAAAGGCATATAAATACCCATACTTTTCACCCAAACTCTAACCAGGTCCACAGGCATTGTCTGTCAAGAAACGATCTAAGCAGAATTATGATGATAAAATGAAAGTAGTGCTGGGAACAGAAAAATTGGTGAAGACTTGGGTGATGTTGTTGACTTTATATGCAGGTCAGTCAGGTAGGCAGCAGTAGAAAATCTAAGATAAAGTGGTAATAACATAAACCTGCAGCCACCTGGACACAGAGGGTGAGTGCACAACTTGAACTGTATTGATAATACACATAAAATTTTATATACAGACTAGCTTTTAATCTTGATTCCGTTATGTTTATTTTCATATCTGCTTCTCAATCTCGTTACAGCAAATGGATGACACTCCATACTTCTAGTCAGAAATCAGAACGGCTGAAAGTGTTTGTGTCTGTGAATAGATACTAGGAAGAAAGCGATTGAAGGGACTGAAGTAATGAAAAATTGGCACTTTTCTGAAATCAAAAGTAAATGTTACTGAGGGAGGCAGGCAGCAGTGTGGAATAAATATTGTTCTTGTTTGTTTCAGAAGATTTTACGGTGAAATATGCAGCTGTAATAACCTAAGAAACCAGTGGATTTGCGTTTATGCAGATAAATACTTTTGATATAAATAGTTATCAAAAAGCTATATCCAGAATGTCAGTCTTTGTTCCCAGACTTCTAGGATCATCCCAAAATTAGGTCAATCAAGGGGTTTGATAGTAGCTTCAAGTAACTCCAAAGTCATAAGGAAATGGGAATATCTTGTGAAGAAAACTGAAAACCAAAACTTGGCAACAATCAGATTCAGAGTGGCATAACAAGAACATGTCAAGGAAATACCTATATTCCTTCTGCACATACTCCTGCAGTACTTTTAGGCTTATAGTATATACAAAAATAAGCAATCTAAATCAAGGTGAAATAAAACTAAATATCAGCATTACTGTTCAAGCAAGATGGTTAGGGAAATAGCTCAAAGATCCTTAAAGAAGAAGGTGTCACAGGAATTTGGGAATGACAAACTTAACCATGAAACTTGAAATTATTTTACTCCAGAATTATGGTCTTTCACCACCTACAGCTTATTCTATGCTTAGAGAAAATCTCTGTGAAATAACATCCATCTTACCAAATTAGATGCTCAAATTTGCAGTGAAAAATATAGAGAGAAGGGTGTTTGCTTTTTTCCTCAGGTAACAATAATCTGAAAGAAAACTTAGGAGGTACTTCAAGTTCTCTAATTTTTTCAGCCTATTGTTAAAAGCACATTGGAAAAATAATACCACATTAAAAACATGCTTTAGAAGATCAGATTCAATTCTGCAACCACTGTGAGTCTCATGGTAATTTTTTTAGAAGGAAAGCATGAATGCATTTCTTTGACAGATACTTGTAGCTCACCATAGCAGCATTTGACTCTCGTGTTCCCCAACATCTTCAGTTATCCATTAGAAAATATGAAACTCAACTGAAAGGGCATTAGGCTAAGTCTTGGTCCTTGGATCTCATTTACCTGTTTTATAACTTTTGTAACATTTTTAAGGGCAGGAGCTGAAAACTGAAAATGGGGTGCAAGATGGAAAGACCACCACTGGTATGCCTCTTAAAGGCTTCTTCACAGACATTAGAAGTTGAAGGGCTCCATCACAAAGATACTCTGAAGGACTGTTTGTATAAAATATTCAGCTTCTGATTGCTGTGAAGTTTGTTTGAAAATAGTACATCTTTATTGTATACAACTCTTGCTTATAGTTTCAGTTTTTCCTGGTCTCAAAAGATCCCTCTCCCTTGGCAGCTTGAGTTCATAGATGTTCATCCCTTTGTTCTCACCAGGAATACTACTCCTGGCTAATCCAGGGTTTCATTAGGGTTACAGATAGCATCACTTCAGAAAGGCTCATGGATATGTATCGTATGAACAAAGAAAAGGGCAAAGCTTTAGTGCCAGCAGAACAGGTAAGAAAGTGTAAAACTTTGGGGAGAGGTTTGCTGTTAATAGAAAACAACAGTACAAAGCTATTGACAACTGTAGTGGGTTGAGCACTTGCTGAACTGTCCTTTTGCATCTTTCCTGCAACAAGATCCAAGCCAAGTGACTGATCACTGCTCCAGGTAAATTGATACCTACGGTCTGAACAGTACAACAGGCAAGAGAAATAGAATAGTGTGCCAAGCCACTGTTAAGGAAATGCATTTAGAAAGATAGAAGAGGAATGACTTTCTCATTAAGTAATAAAAAAGAGAAAGTTTTGAAAAGGTTTGTGGATCCTCTACAATAGAAATATTCACAGTACAGCATAAACTGTATCACTGAAATGGTTAAACAATTCGAAAGAGGGTATGAATGTTTAGGTACCCAGGTGCTGGCTGAGAGGGTTGCAGGGCGGCCTCTGTGAGGAGCAGCTGTGGCTGCCCTGTGCTGGTCACAGCCAGTTCCAATCAATTCCAACAGAGCCACTGCAGGGCACAGCTGAGCCCCTCAGCCAAGAAAGTGGATCCTTTGGAAAAACAAATTTAAGAAAGGACAAAAAATGATGGACAGCACTTGTGCAAGAGAGGAACAAGAAAAAAGCATGAGAAGCAATCCTGCTGACACCAAACTGAGAGAAGGAGGAGCAGGAGGAGTTGCTCTAGACATCAGAGATTCCCCTGTATTCCATAGAGGACACCATAGTGGTGCAGGTTGTTTCCCTGAAGCCCATGGAGACCCCACCCAGGAAAAGGCTCCTGGCAGGAGCCACAACCAATGGAGGAGCCCACTCAGGAGCAAGTTTTGTGGCACAAAGTGTGGCCCTTGAGGGGCCCATGCTGAAGCAGTCTGTTCTTGAAGGACTGCACCCCACATTGGAACAGGGGAAAAGCATGAGGTAGAAATGGCAGATATGGAGTGTTATGAGCTGACCACAAACACCATTCCCCTCCCCTGCTGTGCTGTTTGCAGTGGGGAAAGAGGTAGAGGAGTCAGGAGTGAAACTGAGCCTGAAGAAAAGGGAGGGAACAGGATGATTTTAATTTTGTCATTTCAAAGAATTTTTCACACTCCTACTCGATTTTTAATTGGCAATAAATTAATTTTCCCCAGATTGAGTCTGCATTGCCTCTGATGGTAACTGGTGAGTGGTCTCCCTGTCCTATATCAACCCATGAGCTCTTTCATCTTATTTTCTTCCCCTGTCCTGTTGAGGAAGGGGAGTGAGAGAGTGTCTGGGTGGGTGTGTGGCAGTCAGATGAGGTTAACCCACAACAGAGATATGATGGCCTTATTAAGAAAATAGCCCTTATGCTTTAAGAAATTTTCCAAAAAGTATCTGCAAGTGCTCCTACTACTAGCACTACGCTGGTGATTTTATCTCTGTGTCATAAAGTATGTCCATACTCTTAATCAAACCATGAAACTGAGTAGAGCACTGTTCCCTGTTTTTCATAACTTCTGTCAGAATTAGAGCACTGTTTGGTTTGTACATTGCCCTTTGTGCTACTGGAGTTACCTTGCTGAGAACTTCTGCCCTGGTGTCATTCAGTGGTTATGCTTTACTTCATTTTACTTCGGTTTTCTGCATCTATCTTCAATTTTCCAAGATTGCCAGTAGCCCTATTTGCCACTAAGGTCTCCATCCCAACAGATGCCACAAGGGTAGCTGCAAAGAACCTGATAGCCCTGGTTATAGAGTGAGAAGTTTGAATATCCTTTCTTGAAAGATGTGCCTAATTATTTGCTTCCGAATAGAAATCAGTTAGGTTTATTTCCAATCTGATGCATCATCTTTTCAGGTGTTTGGGCCAGGGCTGCTTGGAAAGCTTGGTGAGTCACATCATTCTGGAGGTAGTCTGCATTGTCAGTGTCATCAAAGACCTCCAAGATCCAGTACATAGGATAGAGAAGCAATTAAAGCAGAAAGAAATATTATGTGCCAAAAAGTGCAGTTCTTCAGAATGTGTTGTCCAAGTCTATATTAATTAGCTACTCTCCCTCCTCTCCTGTTTCTTAGTCTTCTTTGGAGTACTATTTTTCACAGGGATAGAGGATTATATGTGATAGACTGCCCTATTATGGCTGTGTGAAAAGGGGTGCAATATAAGCAATCTCACCATTTACAGCTACAGTAAAAATACACTGACTAATGGGCTTTATTTATAAATTACTACATACAGTGTGAATGTACTAATGACTAACTCGAATTCCTCAAAGTATTGCTATTATTGCATAATATCTTCTTTCAGTGTATCACCACATTAAATTCTACCAGTCAAAAACACACATAAAGCAGTCATACAGAGGTGTTCAGCTCTTATGCTTCCCCTTAATACATTAATATGTACACCTTCACAACCTGCTTTACAAGTCACTGGACTTGCCATAACACAGTAGGAACAGGTGTTAATAATTTGATCAGATTTTTATGTAGGAAGCATTCGTTCACATATTAGGTGATTATGCTTCTAAAAATAAAACTGAACTTGTTTGCACTAAATGGCCAAATAGAATTGTCAAGCTCATAAGTTTTGAATGTGCTATGGTGAGGACCATTACAGAAAGGTATATCTTCTCCCCTTCTCTTACCTCCTTACATTTTTCTGTTGTGCTTTTCTTCAGAACAAAAAAGTTCCGAAAATACAGAAATGTCCTTTTTCAAAGTTTCAGAGGGAAGTATTTTAGGTTTTCCATTCTGGTTGATTATTCATGATGATGAGAAGCAGTTGTTATTCATGGCCCAGTACATGTTTGTTTGTTTGTTTGTTCTTATTTTGTACCTCTTCTTCTTAGTGTTAAGACTCGACCTGTGCGAATGCCTCCTGGATACCAAGCAGATCTTGTTATTCAGTTGGTGTGGGTGGATGGTGAGCCTCCACAACAGATTACCAGTCTTGCTGTAAACTCTGCTTATGGACTGTAAGTAACTCAAATTTCAGTTTGCATTTGTTTATTGTTTTATTACAGCCAAAGTAAAATACTCAAAAGATGCTGTAACTCAGATTCTTGCAGAAAATTATTTGAACTCGCATAGATTGTGATATGAGATGTTAAACTGCCATTCCTGCCAATGTCTTTACTACTCCTATTTAAAAGTCTGAATCTTTTCACATTATTCTGTCCATCCTTTCAAATAAAATCTAATTGCCTTTCAAATCTGTAATTTTCGAAGTGATTTGAAAGGTTCACCAAGGTGAAATGCATTTCACAGAAAATGGTGATGTGATTAACTGTTAAACGCCATTTATCATGACATCATATCTTAGTTGGGAATTGTCTTCTGAGAACAGCATTTTCATGTCTGTGCTAATGTCTGTTTGCACAAGAACCAGTGACTTGAAATAGAAAATTGAATAAGGAACATTCAAATGCTAACTTCTGTATGGCAGTGCAAATCAGACTGTGTACTTTTTTTCCTCAGGTTCAATTTATTTGGGATTTTTTAATGTTTTCTCTTACTGAGAGTCACCCAGATACATTAAATACAGGTTTTTCCTGTAGAAGGTGTTACTCCATTAAAACTTCAGACTGTAATGGGTGTTAGGTCCTGACTGCTACTGATTTTCAGTAAGTCACTGGACTCTCTTCAAAGGCTTTGGCAGTTTAATAAAGAGTTTTTTCATTTGTGAAAAAATATCATCTTTTGGGGGCTGTTTTTTCAAGTCTTTGGCCTGAATTCCTAGACCGTTTCCTATTCATGAGCTCTAGAAGTTGCTTTTTCTTTACCATACCTAGATGCATTTGTCCCTTGAGCAAGTTGTTAGGTTTTGCCTAATTTGCTCCCTTGCAGGTCTCAGACCTCAGGGTAACATCTGCATAGTCACACTGTTCTCTCACTTGTAAACTATGCTGACAGATTGCAGTTCTCCCAGCACTCACAGTGGTTTCCTAAACCACTGATTTGATTCAATCAAATGCTTTAAATTTTTTCCTTTGCTGGGAGCAGTAAAAGTTTACAGGACAACCTCCTTTAAAACACCGTGTGCTATGTATATGAATGTTTCAGAAATAAATGTGTGTATCAGTAAAAGAGCCTAATCCATACCCTAAATTTTATTTTCCTACAAAGGCTACCCAAGAATGTCTTTTTCTTTAGATTTTCCTCTGCAGACTCTCTTCCCTCTCCCTTTCTGTTGTCTCTCTTAACTTTTTCCTTGGGCCTGTGACAAGGTACAATCCTTCTTTCCATCAGAATTTTTGTTTACTACTTTAATTTTCACCTGTTATTTAGCCTCACCATGTGGAAAACCTATGCCACTTCACCATGAAGACTGAGAACACGTAATTTTTGCCATCTTAGTTCTAGGGTTATTTGAGTCATCTTTTTCCTTATTTTTTTTCCTATAGGGTTTAACTACTCTCTTAGTTTTTCCTAATAGGTTTAAGTAGGAGGAAAACGTAGAATGGTTAGTGTGTTCTGGAGAGTCTACTTTCATTATTCTTTTAATTACTATGATTTCTGTAACTGTTGTGTTACTGCAGCTATGAAACAGCATTGAAGTGAGGTATTAAAAAAACTTTAAACCCAGCAAGGATGAAAGACTTCAGGCACTCTGAAATTTTTTTAATGTATTTGGTTTACTTTTAACAGTACCAAGCTACAAACTAAAAATACTAACACCTATTTTATTTATGTTGAACTGAATCATCAGAAACTTCTTCATCTTATGAAAGTAGAAAAGAAAATTTTACAAGATACTTCAATTACAGCTGAAGAACTAGGTTAACCTTGAAGAACAAGGTTAAATGCAAAAAATAAATTTGTTTTAAAGTAAATTCTGTTGGACTGAAAGCAGTCTCTAAAGATTTATTGCAGGCTTGTGTGGTAACAATTTTCAGCTAATCTGCATATTAATTGTCAAGAAATGTCTGATGAGGATTTTGTGACTTTTCTGTGAAAGATACCCACAGAATAGAACATTGCCTAGCAACTAATTCTATTCATTGCTCAAAACTGAGAAATTCATTTTGTATTTGATTTCATAAAGACTTGGATGTTAGTAATTTATCCTAAGCCTTGTTAATAGTAATGTCTGTCTAGATTTTCTTACTATTCCTCAGAATGGTTATAGTATTAATGAGCAATTTCTGATTTTTTTCTGGTAAAGTAATTTTTTAGTTATAAGAAATATTATATCCATGCTTGTGTGTGAATTTAGAGAAGTTTAGGGAAAAAAAATAGACCAGGAAGTGATGATTTGTTTTGTTAAATTGCTAACCAGAGTGTGAATGATCACTAGCTCTTCTTGTGAGTCATGTTTTCCAAAATTAGTAGATCTCAGGTTAATAATTTTCAAAATGCAAATGGCTATTGTTTTTTCCCCTAAAGTATTAACAGATGAGATTGACACTTGTAATTTTTATTCCTTTATTTTTCTTCTCCACTTAGAGCACAGGGACTTAGGAACACAGAATTGCTGTTGTTGGAAGGGACCTTTAAAGGTCATCTAGATCAATGCTATACAGTGAGCAGGGACATCTTCACCTAGATCAGGTTGCTCAGATCCCCGTCCAATGTGACCTTGAATGTTTCCAAGGATGAGGCATCCACCACCTCTCTGGGAAACCTGTTCCAGTGTTTCACCACCCTCATTGCAAAAAACTTCTTCCTTATACCTAATCTAAATCAACTCTCTTTTAGTTTAAAACCATTAACCCCATTCACGAGCCCATTTCTCAAGCTTGTCCAGGTCTTTTTGGATGGCATTTGTCCCTCAGGCACATCTCAGCTTGGTGTTGTCTGCAAATTTGCTGAGGGTGCACTCGATCCTACTGTCTTTGTCACTGATGAAGGCATTAAACTGTACTGGTCCCCACATGGGCCCCCAGGGGACACCACTTTAATGGGGGGAAAAAGTCAATGTGGAAAAATCAGAGTACGTTCACAGTATTTCTGTAGATACTGTACTAAAGTCAGTGTTAAGACAAGGAGAGTAAATGTGGTGCAGTAACAAACAGTAGAATTTGAACCACTATTATAGATGATGCCTTAATTTGCTAGTTTGGCAATTAAGGGAAAATCACTTCATTTTACTTTACATATTACTTTTCTATTTGCTATATGGAGCTCTCTTTTTTGTAATGGAAGCAGCATAAGAAAAGGTAGAAGAGAGGGAAATGTTCTAGCTACCCTGCTTCCCTTTCCTCCATCTCATTACTTTTCTCTTGCCTTATTGTTTTTCCACACACAAATTCCTATCAGATATTTGGAGCTATATTAAGAAGAGTCAGGTGGAGGTGAGTGCACGTCTCACTTTTAGTGTGAATTAAGTGCTTGAATATTTTGCAGGCCTTTGAACTGACCACCTTCATCACTTTTTACATAAAATGACAGAACTTGATAAGAAATGATTCTTAGTATGATTGAGCATGGTTTGAGTTTTTGAGTTTCCTTGTGGCTGTACCTGCAGTCCTTTACATCTGAGATTTAAAATTGCAGTCTGATACAAAACAAGAGAGATCTTGCCCATGAATCAAACCACTATCAAAATACCATTTGTAAAAGCATTTCAGAGGGGTAGAGACTGTTTTAACAGGAATCTGTGCTGTAGCTAAGCTGACAGAGTTGAAAGAAAATTTTACTTTCACATTTGGGTATCTCCATAATACAGCTTAATGTATTTCATTTTTCATTTATATTTAGCTTAAAATAATTATTTCTGCATGTATTTGTATTTATATCCTAATTTATATTTGTATTTTATACAAATGCATAACCACTTTTTAAGGTCTATGTCCAGATTTGCAGGCTTAATTTATATCATTATTACTAGAATTATACTGTTTAGTGAAGCAACATTCAGACATTACTGCAATGTGTTTGGCACAGAAAGTTAGTAATAGTTGTAAATCTGCTTTCTGGAAAGTCAGTTACTGTGTTTCAGGAAACATTTTTATAAATTCAGGATTACAAATCTGTAAAAACCATAAAATATAACCTTTGAGAAGTTTGTGCAGAATTCATAATAACAGACAATTATTGTTTGAGTAACTTAATTACACATTACTAATACCTTTGAGGAACATTTCTTTTCTCAGAGTGGCATTTGGGAACTGCAATGGTCTGGCTGTCGTGGACTTTATGCAGAAGACAGTACTGCTGAGCATGGGAACCCTTGACCTGTACGGATCGAGTGATCCATACCAGCGGCAACCCCGTTCACCTCGCAAAAGCAGGCAGTTTGCTGCAGGTAGGAAATAAATCAGTGTGGTTATGAGCCTGATGTGTTCCTTGGTTTTTTTTGCCTGTGGCTTTTTACAGTGCTTTTGAAATGCATGACTATTTGCCAGCCAATGGAGTTTCTATAACTTGACAAAAGAAACCTGACCTGCTTTAGGTACGGGCACTTTCTCAGAAACAAAATGGTTTACAAAGTTTTTTCTCTTGGGATGGAGGTCAGCAAGTAATTCCCTTAGCTGAGTCTGTACAAAATCATAAATTTTTTCTCTGGCAGTCACTTGAAGTATAGTTTGTATGCTGTTTTCTTTCTGTCTTCAGTAAGTTCATACCAATAAGTAAGACTTCAATTTAAACTTAAATGTATCTTCTGCCAGGTACTCTTCATTTGAATAGTCAGTTTTGTTTAGAGAAGTATAACACCAGGGAGATGTGTTATATAGGTAGCACAAGTAGCTCAAATTAAGCACTTTGTTAGTGAACTAAAGTTCTTGGTATAAACCTACAACATCCAGCTGTGCCCCATTTCAAAATTTGATGCTAAGAGGATCACATTTGTAAGTCATAACTGTTATTATGCATTGTGTGTTAGAAATATTAGTACTTCAATACATCTAAATTTTGCCATACATTGTTGGTTATTAAAAAATTTACTTCTTGCATGAGAAAAAGTCAAAAAATAATCTATGTTTCAAGTCTTTTCACTAGACATACTCCATAATAATGTGCTAGAGTCAGACACAATTAGGAAATGTGTTTTACATAGCTGTGAAGTTTTAGAATCAGATTTAAAAATCTCTTTGAAAATGTGGAGTTTTAAATCCAACCACAAAATTATGAAAGCAACAGATTATAGTGGGTTTATGACATCAGCATTTTCACCAGCAGACCCTGCACTAAATCATCAATTAGTATTTCTCCACAGAGTCATGGGAAATCTTTTTTTAGATTGGGAATATGTTTGCACTCCAAACAGCAAGTAAAATTTAGAAAATAAAATGTAAGTCTTCAGGCCTACTTCTGTTCCTGAAAGACCATTTATCTCACTTTTTATGCATTTAATCATAGCAAAGCTTAGTTCTCATCTGTGCCAAGTGTTAAATATTTAAATTTGGCACAGCTGAGGAGAGAAGAGACAAGCAGCTTCAAGCTACCTTCAGCTTCTCTGTCTGGTTTCAGCCAGCCTCACAGCAGCTCCCAAAGTAATTTGAGTAGCTCACCACAAGTGACATCTGCAGAACCCTGTACAAAAGGTGGAGGGTTGTGCATGTAGAAAAAGCAGTTATCAGCACTGTATCATGTAGGATTTCTCTGTCAGGGCCAGTCTGGGCCAATCCTTTAAGGCATCATTCCAGCTCTGCAGTGCTGCTAGAAAGGAGCCCACTGGGGATAAGTGACCGCTAAGAAGGAATACACACTTCTAGATTGCTCATGGAAACTATGCATCTAAAAAAAGCCTCAGCTGCTTTCTCACCATCCATCCCACATCCCTTACTTTTTTGATTATTTTTCTTGTTATATCTCCCAATTGGAAGGTAAGCATCTGCTGAAATTTTTTCACCATGGCTGTTCTAGATGCTGGTTATGATATCACTTCCTTTCACTTTAGACTGTTTTTTCTCTCTTTCCTCTGCCTGCTGCTGATGCTGGTGTACTGGCATGTTCCAAAGACAACTTTTGCATGCGTGGCCTGTCTAACTTTTATCCAGATTTAACGAAACGGATCCGTACTTCCTATCAGAGTAAGTTCTATAAAGGTTAGGCAAATAGCTTTATCATGATTGGACTGTGCCTGACTTAAACCCATGTGTTTGTGCTTCGTAATGTGTTTTTTAAACACATTCAGCATGCATGCAAACTTATTACATTTTATTATGTCAACCATGCTTAGTTTTGACAATTATCTTTATTATACAGATATCCTTTTTCTTCCAAAAGAGTCCAAGAGAAAACCTCAGTGTTATATGGACAAATTGGGCCTTAGAAATGATTTTTCAGCAATGTTATGTTCTTGATGACAGTATCTTTCTTTGGTTTTCTATTCATTTCTGTGTACGTTTACTTATATGAAGCATTTCTTGTTTTGCAATGGCACTATTTGGTTGTAGTTACCAATTAATTCATCCCTTTTTTCAGAAGAGCAATGTGGCTTAGAAGTGCACCCATTGAATTGGGTGCTATAAAATTTAAAATTTTAATCTTGGTTTGGTACTTGAATATTTGTCTTTGGGGAACCATCCCGTGTCTCTGATCTTTGATGGGGAATGTAAAGTGGACATAAAAATATATACATCAAAGAGAGCTATGAAAATTAATGTTTTTAATATCTTTAAATTTTGAATTATACAGATATGCAATTTAAATATTAGTATTCATCAGTGCAGAATGCAATGAACAAAGCTGTAATTAATTTTGCAAATTGACTGTTCAACAGATGAGCCATATGTATCTTAATTAACTGCAATGCTTATATGTAATTAGGTCTCTAGGATGCCTCTTATTCAACTCTTTTTAAAGTAGTTTTCACAGAACAACTGGATAGGCAATTTTATGTTAAATATTCAGTATGGGCAAGATAAAGAGTGGCAGTTGTTTTATCATCTCACATAAATACAGACTTATGTAGCTATTGAAATACATTTGTACATGTGCAGGAGAAAAGCTGTTCCATCCCTCTAGCCAGATTTCTACGATTTTATTTCATAATAGTTCATAAAAGGTGGTCTGCTTCGTTAAAAGACATGTCCAGTTACAAATCTAGCAGTCCACAAAAAGGTTTGGTGTATGATATCCTGAAGTCTCTTAGTCTGATCTTGCTATTTTCCCATCTATAACAGAGAACCCAAGAGACAGACAGCAGTTAAAGGTTTGGGGTTTTTCCCATGTAAAAAATTAATAAATTCTAAGACCAAAAATTACCAGTGTTTTCATTCAGAATTACGAACACAGACCATAGAGTTTTTCATAACTGAAAATTTATTATCCTGTTTCCATCTTCAAACATAGAATCAAAAAAGTCCACAAAATCTTCCTGTATGCATCCTAACTGAAGGGTATGAGTCTGACTTTTAGGCAAGATCATTAACAGCTTCATTTCTCTCCTCAAAAAACACTTGGTTCTTGATTTTGTTATTTGATACTTATACAGGAGTACATGCTGTATAATCTGAAAGACACACAAGGCAATAAGATCAAGAACAGGACCAGAATGTGTCATAGACTGAAAATATCTTGCTAAGTCGTTCTCGAGTTGTGCTTTGTTATACGTCTTATCTGAGATGTGAGTTTTAAGGGGGGTATTCAGAGAGGATTTAGGATTTTGCTTACAACTTTATCTCTTCTTGTAAGGGATAATGATGGGAAAAGTAAATTATTTTTGGAAATTGTGCAGCTGATATTATTATGACAAAACCAAGAGTAGTCATGTCATAACATAAGCATTAGGTCTAAAGTTTTCAGGGTTGTATAAATGAAAATGGAAGTTAATGGGAAGATATATGAGTAGTAGATTAAATTAAGTAATGAACCAAGAAGACAATTCATGAGGATCAGTTTGAGAGAATTACTTGTAGGCATTGAAATCAAAGAAGAGATTATCAATGAGCAAGATACTGAGACTTTTCTTGGTCATTTTAGAGCTGATTTGCAGGAAGAAACAGTGTAATTTAGTATCCAGCCTGAATATGAGAGTTAGATTATGATCTTCTAAGAATGTTACCAATATAATGGGTTAGAGTTCCAGCGAATTCAGTGGTGCTGCTAGCTCTGTTGACACAGTGGAGACTTCAGTACAAAAAGAAGGTAGGGGTCATCTTGACAGTGTTAAGTTCATACTTGGACACTTCTGAGTAAATTTTAGACAAGATTATTACTCTATCTTGGATGGAAAAAATCCAAGTTAGATCTGTGTATTTATGAATCATTAGGGAAAAAAATATGTATATTTATAATTATTGTCATGTTTATACAAAAGAATCTCTTCAGTTCTTCACCCTAATCAAATGCTGGGTCAGAGAGATAAAGGAAGTGTTGATATTTCAGTCTAGGATGTCTTGCAAGTGAGGAGGAAAAGGAAAAAAAAAAAACAAGCGTCAGATGAAAGAAGCACTATGTTGGAGAAGAGAGGTTTTGCAAAGGAAAGACAGTCAACAATGTCAAGGACATCCAGTATGCAAAGCATGGTGGTGGAATAATTGTTTTGAATTTTAGCTGATAAATCTATAGAGAACTTGATAACAATTACATATGTAAGCTAGACTCAAATGCACCTTGAGTGGACTTAGAGCATGAAGACAACACATTTGCTGGTTTGAGAGGTGAAAGTGGGAAAAGGAAAGCAAGAAGGGAAGAAATGCAGTCAGTTCTAGGTATATGTGATGGGAGAGATTGAAACATAATTGTCCTAGCAGGGAAGGAATTTGAGGAAAAAAACAGAAGCTGAGATGAGGGTAAGTGCAGAGCTGAGAGTTGCTTTCTAGTACTGATGCTAGTTCCATTTGCTGTAATATCTGCAGCCACCTTGCTTTGTAGCAAGAATACATGACAAGGTAAAAAAATAAATTCTCTCTGCAGTAGTGCAGAATTATGTTGTTGGTTGGTTTTCTTTTTTTTTTTCTTTAGTTGAAATCAAGTTGAATATGTTACCCGGTGGTCGGTAACATATATTCAAATATTAAAACAAGTACGTTTACTGCATCTAGGCAGATAATGTTTGCAGCAGAATATAAAAATACCAAAATGATGCAAAAGGAATTTGCATCTCCTACTAGAAATTCATACCATCTGTTGGAAGAACAAGAAAATAAATAGTCTTTATGAAGCACCCAAAAAGTTGTCAGATTCAAAGGATGTTGCAACACTGGAAAATAATTTTCATAATGAAGACCTTTCAGTGAGAAATCCTTCCTCCTTCAGGCCAGTCCCTTGAGAGGATGTCAGCAAAAGTAACCTTGGTCTGACAAGAGGACACAGAAGACTGTGTGTTATGAGCCATTACATATCAGTAATTGACACTTTAAATCACACCTAAGAAGCTAATATAGGTTGAGTTTTAAGTCAACAGCTATATTCTGAACTGACTAATTTCCAAAGAATACAGGCATACACACACACACACACACACACACACACATATATATATGTATCTATAAGCACAAACAAAACCTAGTATGGTATTTCAGTGCGAAGATGATGGATTAGAGTAGCACTGGGCTTACATTGACCTGTGAATTTTTATGATAATTTATTTACAATTCATTTATTTATAGGAACATATATTATGGCTTTGGGTACTTTAAAGTAAATGATCCATCTGAATCATTTAAACATAGAGATAGAAATTTAAAATCTAAAAAATAATTTCAAATTAAGAGATCGTAATTACTTCATACTAGGCAGTACATTTTTTGATCCTTTAATGAAGAGGAAATGGGAATCACAGTTACCTTTGAAAAATATGCACGGGACATGTCTTTAGAAGTGATTTAATGCCTTGTGTGATATATTTACATCTTGCACTATTTAAACATGTAAACACACATTGGATTTGCTCAAATCAAAGCAAATTTCTTTATTGTGTCAATGGGTATATCTTCTCACAGGTGATTGTTCACATTGCCAATCTCAGTTATTTGCCTTTAGTTTTGTTGCTACATTCTTGCTTCAGGTGGACTCAAAATTTGCTGGGATGGTGGACTTCTTGGCTAAAAATTGCTAAAATATCTTGGGGCACAAATTGTGCCTACAGAACTTCAAAATGGAAAGCAAAAATATTTTTGTAATGTAATTTCAGTAGCTGTTATAGTCTCTCAAACATTCAATAGAAGCTGAAGTCCGTGGAAGTATTTAGCTTGATCTCCTTAAAAAGGAAATTACAGTAGAAAATGAGCAGTAGTACAAAGAACAGCTTGAGATCTCCTCTTATCTCAAAGGGAAATAAAAAATGACATTTAGTGGAATCAAAGGTAACATAAAAATTGACAAATTGATGTTTATTCTTTTCCGTGAATGATGACTGTGCAATTCATTGCCTTGTAACATCTTCAGAATTTAGAATTTAGCAAAATCAAAAGAGACTTTGGACAAATGGGTGGGTAATGACAATAACTTGTAATATTTCTAAGCAAGAAAGATTTATGGCAGGAGAAAATCTGTGAGTGGCAGCGCTTAAGCAAATCTAACTATCTAAGATAATAGTCTTGTGCAGGGCACATGGTGCCACTTACATTTAAGATGGGGACATACTGCACTTCTCCTTTAAAAGCATCTATTGGTGGTCATTATTAAAGGTGATAGTAGCTTGACAGCAAGTCTAGATTTGTAGAGAAGTTCACATGTTCACCATTTATAGATATCATCACATGAGACGTACCTTTAATGTTGTATGTTGTAAAAAAAATTCATGGTATTCTTATGGTGATTGCTCTTGGGTGGTGTGGTTTGGTGCATTTCCTGGGTCTGTAGCACTATAATTTATATTGAGATGTAATATTGTTTTTATGAACTCACAGTTAAAAAACAGACAAACAAACCAAACCAAAAAAACCACACCACACTATTTAGAAGTAAAATCTGACCTGGGATTTGACATTGTAACTGACACCAGTACTAACTATCCAAGGTTTAGAACATGATAAGGCGTTAAAACTTTAATATGCACTTAGAAAAGAAACAGTGTAATATTTCATTTTATTCATCCAAGGCCTCTGATGCTATGCAAATGTGCCAAACTCTCTCCCACTGCACCTTGCAGACAGTTCTGCAGCAAAAATCAATTCTGTTCCAAATCTCTAGGTACGTACAGAAACCTCAGGGTCAAGTAGAATTAAGATTTGCTGTAAGAAAACTATACATAGAGAGGCTCCCTAAGTGATGGGGAATCATTATGTTATGAATAGTCTCATAACATCAAAAGTGATGTTGGACTCATGACTGAAATATAAAATTCTCTCAGAGAATCAGAGAAGGATTCAAGCATGTCTCTCAAAACAAAAGATCTCTGGTCTTCAACAATAGTAGCTAGTTTATGATCTCTTGTTTTTTGAAAGTCAGGAACAAGTATGTCATTAATACTGAGTTACAGGCCAAATGAACTGCTGCTTTTCCAAAGGACTCTCAATATTATTCTTGCACTCCTGCATCTTTGTTAGTGGTAGAAGCTTTTTTGTTCTGCTTGTTGGGGCTCTGGACTCTCCCCAGTTCTTGTCACAAAGTTGTCAGTACCTGCATTAAGATTCCATTGTTTTCAACACTAAGAGAACAGCATTGGTGGCCAAATGGTAGCAGAATTTTTTGAGACAAGAGTGTATATGAATTTTAGAGATAAGGGACTCTGGGCCTGAGTTCAGGAGCGATAAATATTAAAACATGTAATCTTTTGGTGCCACATTAAAGCATACTGAAAGGTTCTTGTAGGATGTTTGATTTTCAGGAAGTGACATGAGCAGCATGTGTGTAAATACAGTATCAGTACAACAATACTGTACATCTGACTGCGGGCTGATGTTCACTTGGCTCTGACCTGAATGCTGTGAGTCCATAGTGCCATCTGTAGGTCTGGTGCTGGGCTTTCAGTCAGACCCACATAGCCTATGGCATGCAGTGCCAGAGCTCCATGTAACAAGGGTGAACCCCTTGATACAGGCCACAGGGCATTACGGGATACATAGGAAGGGTGCGTTTGAATAGGTGTGGCCGTACCCAGTTCACCCACTCAACGTGGTAAAGGATAGCACGAGCTCAGACTTTCCCTCCCTTCTATGCCAAAAGGCATGTTTGAACTTGTTCATTCAACCTGTGCCAAAGGTTGGGTCACAGAAACAAGCCCAAGCTTAAGCAGTATAGACTAGGGCTGCTTTATATGTTGCTGTCTTCCATGTAGACTGAGTTCCTCACAAATATTTATGAACAATATATAAAGCATCTTGTCCAAAAATTCTGTGTTATACTCAGACAGCATTATCAATACCTCCATGTCCTTTAAAATGATCTATTTTGTGTGAATTCATACAGAAGTTCCTAATATGGAACAGTAGTGGTGATTTTATTTTTTTTTCCTCCCCTCTTTTAAGATTTCCTCCCTGCATTCTGCAGCAGTTGAAAGCAGAGTTTCCACATCAGTTTGACAGGGACAAATGAGTTTTATTCATATCACAGACTTTTACATTTTAAACTATACTTTCTTGTTTTGTTTTGTTAGGTTACTCTTTTCTATCCCAAGGCACTCGGAAAACAAATCTGAGTTAACAAGAGGTGTGATTTTTTTTTTAAACCAAACCTAAATTTCTGCAGTGACAGCCTGATAACTGCAGTTATCTGAAATAGATATTTTCCTCTTATTTCACACCATTCTTTTCTCCAAATTGCCTTTAAAGTTCAGAATATCATCAACCTAGAAAGTTAAAGCATGCCCTGTTAGATTGTAACTTAACTCTTTAACTCCATTTTTTCAGGCCTGACTGAACTCAGTGACAGTCCAGTTTCCCTGGAGCTAGAGCGTTGCAAGTCTCCCACTTCAGGTAAAGGTGACTGGCTTCTCTTCCTGCAGTCTGTATAAGCCATTCATGTCATGCATCACTGTGTTTCATTAATCCCTAAGAAGTGAAGTTCATAGTTATAGTTCCAAAGAGAATAAATTACTGGAGAAGTGCTTATTAGGTAGCACAGTAAAATCCTAAGTCTGTTTACTTAAAGAAAAATTAAATGTACTTGGTGCATCTTGAGGTTAACAGTATGAAAACATTTGAATTAATCGCATCGTGCAAGTATATTCCTATAATCTCCTATTAGAGGCTTGTTTGTCTGTTTTCTTAAAAGGCCTTCTGATTCCTTTTTTCTTTCCAGTAGGGAGTCCTTATGATTTTTAACATATATATATGTATGTAAAATGCACATATGCACGTAGAGAAATTATTCAAAGCAGCAATATGAAGATGGTAAATTTTAACCATTAGAACCCACCAGTGCCTAAGTTCTGTAATTTACCATGGAAGCAGAGCCTCAAATAAAAATATTCGCTTATCAACCACTGTGACCTGGCAGGGAAATCTTGGCCATTTAAAAATTTATATATGTTTCCCATTTTACCCATAGTCCTTCAGAAGGTGGAGTTCATCTCATTCCTAGAGACTTTTTCTACAAGTACCTAGTCTGCATTGATCTCTTTAATGTGAGTTCACTGACTTAAAGATTGTTGCTTAGAGCTGTTTTCTACTAGCTCACTTTTAAATGTGATGGAAAATAAGGAGGTGTAGCTGTGATACATTCATTTTGCTTGTGGTATGCATATCACAATTCTTTTCCTTGTAGTTTGGTAAGTATTGATAGATACTTTCCCCCCCCCCTTAGTTATGGTAATGAATTCCCACAAATATGCTATTCAAATCCTCTGTTATTGTTTCACATATTTTATTTTATTATGACAAACTAATCTTGAATGGAGGCCACTAATTAGTAATTTGTAAAAAGATGAAACTAATAAAAGTGTTTCACTGACAAAATGAAATTTGTATTTGAAATATGTATTTCCTTGTACTATTTTCAACCAAATTCTGTAGACATGGGAATATCAAAGTGAAATAGACTATCATGATATTGGTATAAAACTAGGAGCTCAAACTCTTGAGCAGGGCCTCAGAAACTCATGATATAGGCTTTAAAAGAAAACATTTGATAGCTTAGTATAATTAGATTACTTATTGAGTGGCTCACACTCAACTTTTCAATTTTCTCTTCAGAAATGAGCTGAAAAACCTCTCTTTTTCTTCTTACTGAAAACTAAGAGATCACTGAGTTGGTAAACGTGCATATTCTTAGTTTTATAATGATGACTGACTCCTATAGCACCTTACTTTTTCTGCAGTTAACTTCAATTTTCCATTCTGCTAGTGAACAAAAATAGCTCTCTTGGATAAATTTAAGATAATTTGCTTCAAAATTTATTCTGCTTTTCTGTTTTGAAGATCATTCAGGAGGGAAAGCATGGCACATTTATGGATGTTTCCTTCCTATTTTAGCACTTTCATGTTGTTTTCCAAGCTATATTTGAATCTCTAAAATGTGATATCAGGTGCAATTTTGTAGGCAGTAGCTATTCTTGGAACTGCTTTTTAAAACAAGAAGGTTCTTTTACTGTGACTGATATTAATTATTTTTTATAAATTAATGCAAAATTTAATTAATTTTGCTTTGGCATACCTGATGTAAAACTGGGTAGAATCCAGTCTAATCAGCTTAAGTAACTGCATTCTCCAAGAACTTGGAAGTGGAACTATCTTGTGCTTATCAGCACAACCTTACACCCACATGAGCCTTTGCACTGACTAACATTTCTTACTCATAGAACACAACTACATACTTATACATTAGTCAGGCAGGATCCTTCCAGTCTTGCTTTTGATCTGCTTAAAGTTCATGGCACACAAGCTCCGTAATGGAAGTGCACTGTGTTCTGTAAGAGCCCCATGATACTTGTGTTTGTAAAACCAGTGACCACGTTCCCCTGCTGAAAATAGACCAAGACTTCATCCTTTAGAAATTTAGCAGAAACAGAAAGAACACTTGACTGCTGAGAGAAGTGATTCAAGTTGCTGCCCAATGAAGGTCCTACTGGGTATGACTACATCACTGACTGATAAGGTTGCAAAGACAGAAGCAGTAGAATTTGATTTAAAGCAATTTGTTCTGGTTGCCAGACCATGACAACATCCATTCTTCACCTGGCAGTGAAGTTCATGCCAGATACTGGCCCTGAGTACACACAGTATATATGCAAAGTGCAAACTGCTGGAGGACACTGATCTGGATGGCAAACTGCACACATAATGGTGAGCACTTTCATCCTTAGTTCCATCAGAAGGGGAACTATTCGAGGAACAACATTGCTGAGCTCATGTGCATACTTTGAGACTCCAAGGCAATGCCTAGGAAGAATCCCTATGGCACACTAATTGCCAGTGTAGACACAAGTAGTTTTACATCTAAGAGAGCTATCAGTAACTTAGATTTCTATTCCAATCAGGCCCACAAGAACAGTGTTGATAAAGGCTTCTTGGAGGACTTGAAAAATCTCCTGCCTCTTCATTTCTAGGTCTGATCCTGAACATTGCTTAGACTGGCTGAACTCTCTCCTGAAAAATACATTTTGCCTGTAACATCCTATTGCTTGACAATGTTTTGACCTCTGACTAAGCTTCTGCAGAGGCAGCCTAGGTCAACTTAGTAGTTCAGCTTTGTTATTTCTCTTCTCCTTGCCTCAATGCAGAATTAGGCATTTGTGTGTTCTGTCATTGATATAAGTGTTAGAGAACTGAGTGAGAGACTCAGTGCTGAAGAGCACTCCTTGTTTCACAAGGCTGGTTTGTAATTCAGTACAAATCCAACTTCTTCATTAAGTAATATTTAACTTGTTTCACAAGACTGTCTTCTCAGATGTTTCTCCTGTACTGTTTACTAAAACATGACTTTGCAGACAATGTAATTGAAAAATCAGATTCCCGTTCTGAACATCTCTCAGAATAGAACATAAAATTAAAACGTTTGATTAAAAGTTTTCTGAAATTCACAGCGCCACACAGAGGGTAGCAGCAACTAAAGTACCACTAACCTTTCTTTTTAAGAATGGTAGACAGAGGAGGGGAATAATCCTCTCTAACCACTGGTATCTTAATTAAATTCATATTTAAATACTATAGTGACACATTTCCAACACTATAAAGGAAAAAAAATAATAAAGCCATTTGAAAGATTCTGTTTATTTTTTAATATCTGAGTGGTGACAATTTCCTCTGTAAATGTATTCTGGATAGAGGAGTAGATATGGAATAACATTGGCAAAAATTGTGGAACAAAAAAAAATTAAAAATAAAAACCCCAAAACATTTATCCATATAAAACATTTTTCATGAGAACAGTAATGCAGCAAGGCATGCCATATAATGGTATTGGATGGCTTAACCCTAAGAATATCTTATTCTTACTCCTGCATGCCATGTTCTTTAAATAGAGAAATTCAAACTGCATTTTGATTTTTGTTTGTAATTTGGAGGTCAAAAGTTAGGGCTTTGTACTACATTTGCTCTGCAGTGGCACATGTGAGCACAGTAGCTCTAAAGCATTCATCACATAAGTGGTACAATATTCAGTGGTTCAGTTAATTACTTATAATATATTACAGAAGTATACCCATCCCAGTTAAGTTTACCTTTATTTCTATCATCTCATTAGGAAAACTTATTCACGGCCTCTTAGGAATATAAGATATAGTATAAATAATTATGTATGAATAATTATGTGTGTCCATTACCGTTTTAACCATTTGTATGTAACTTTATATTGAAGCATGTAGTTGAGAATACACTGTGAGCACAAGAAAATACAACTTCGATAGCCATTTAGTTTTGTTGTGTGAGATGCAATGGACAGTTGAGACTTCTTTCAAAGAGCAGAAGGAAAGAATTTCGTGAGTCTGTGTATAGGAGAGTGACTTTTTAAATGTGTGCTTTAAAATGAAAATGCCTTTGTGTTTTTTCTCAAGAAATCACCTTCATATTGGGGGCTTGCATCAAAAATGGGTTTAAGACTATAAAGCTTAGAGGAGGCTATGTAAAGATTTCCACAACTGATTCCCGTGAGCTTTGGAATGGGTCCCTAATGGCAAGATTTTAAGTTTTTGTACATACTGTGATTTCCAAGTGCTGCCATCCTGATTTATTTAGCTGGTTAAATCTGCTGGGATTAGGCCCATGACATACCAACCTCCCACTTTCCTGCATGAAGTGTTTTTTTAAGTAGCTTTCCTTCAAGAAGAATATTATTAAATTTCTAACAGTTCTTCTTTTTTTAACTTGTGGGTAGCTGCAAAGTAACGGAATAAATTTGACTCAGTTTGAAAATTATGTTCTACTGGAAAACAGCTAGAAAGCTAGAAAGTAAATGTTTCAAAACATTTTGTGTGCATGTAAAACATAGAATGCAATTTATTTTGAAACTTGATTATTGATAGCACCACCACCATAACCTTTCTACCTATTTCTATTAAATGAAAAAGAATGTTTACTAGTCAAAGGCAAATTAATAATTAAAGAGAAGTTAGCTCGTGCAGTGTGGATACAAAGTGCATTTTATCACTATTTCGCATATGTGAGGGAGTTTCTGATTGGGTGAATTCGTGCTTGCTTAAGTTCTTGAGAAGGGATGTGTATGTAGCGAGGAACAGGAAGCAGTATGAGCTGGCAGAGGGGAGAAAATGGGGTCCTGAGTTTGGGCCATGGTGTTTGACTCAGGGGGAGCAGCAGGGGTAGCCCATGTGCAGCCCATGGTTCATAGCTCAGGGTTCAAGGGCGCCTGAGCTCACCAACAGGGGTCAGCAGCTCCTGTGGACAGGGAAAACAGCTAAAGCAAGGGAGCAGAGCAGCTGTGGGGAGGGTGACCAGGGCCAAGCACAGCCTGGTGATCACCAGCCCCATCCAGGGACAGGGGAGGATGTTGGTCTGTGAGTCCAGGTCTGGATCAGCAGGTACTCTCCTTGAGGCCACCAAAGAGAAAGGGCAGTCTCTGCACTGCCTCTGAGCACCAGCAGCCAAACCTCCAGGACCTTACTGTGTGCCTTGTCCTATAGATAAATATTAGGCTCTTAAACCCCTTCTTCAGCAGTGGAGACTGGAAGTGATGTTTCAGAGTGTTAGTCAGGCAGAAGCTCCCTAATAGAAAAAGACTTGTATAAAGTCACCCTCATTTTCAATAATGTTAAAATCTGTGACCACAGTTCTACTGTAATAGCTGAGGGAAACACACCATCGAATGTCATAGCTGTTTGTTGGTTATGTCTTGGTGTTTTCATTGAAAGACTGATAGGAACCATATGGCAACAAAACAGAATGTTGTCAGGTCTTTAGACCCGGGTGCTCAGCTTAGCTAGCTGCTAGACTGTACCTGTGAACTCTTTCTCATCCCACACTTGAATAATTCGACTGTTAACACTTTAAGCTCTTTTGGGCAGGGGCTGTCTTGCCTTGCACTGTATCACAATTGTATCACAATTTCTGCTGGCTGCCTCCAGTGTGAATATAAACAAATAATGGTAGCAGACAATGCTGCTAGCCTATTGAACCTTTATACTCTACTTCATTCTTGAGGTAAACTGTTTCTCAAAAGCTCTTTCTCAGCAAGATAGGTTTACATGCATGATCCTCCTTTATAATAAATGTAAAGATAGTAAAACATACATGATTTCGGTATTAAAAATAGGTTACATAAACTTTTCAGAATGTGAATATTATTCATAGAAAGCAATATACCCAGCTTTAGTCACGGTAAAGCATGAAAGCAACCAGCTCCTTCCTCAAACATGTGGTCTGTGGACAGTGATCCATGCTGTGTCCTAGTACAATCATGCCTGGCCACGGGATTGCCACATGAAGAGCGTGCGATTGTTGCACGACAGCTGTGGCAGCTCCCAAATAAGCCTGTTCAGAGTCCTTCAGAGGAATCAGAAAGTCCATACTTTGCATGTGCTGTATGAGCCTGAACACAAGTAGCTGGGAGCTATTTCTTGCAGTTCAGACATATGTATCACCATTTGGGAACAGCTGTCATACATAACACATGACATGTAATTCCTATTGTACACAAACACCTGTAAAATAGAAATAGAAGAGGTTAGATTACCAATTTGCAAAGCTCAAAGCCAGCATGGTGACAGCACAAATGAAGCTCTTTGGTGTTAAATGCATCTAAGCTAGGTTTTATAGCTCTGACATATTCTAATCTAAATCCTAGTCTGTTAATAAAGTGTTCTACAGTTTTTCCTAGGAATTACTTATCCTTTTCAAAGGGCTGGTTAGGCCAGATGTTGTTATTTCCTTTAAAGGAGATTAAATCAAGTGATGCTTCTTTCTCTAAAGCAAAGCACTGATTTTCTGGAGCAGTACCCTCCATTCACAGTCTGAAAGAGTATATGACAGCTGCTCAGATAAATTGAATGTTTTTTTTAAAGGTTGTTCTGAAAATCAAGCTACCCTTTATGTGAGTGCCTAAAATGGATGTAGGACTCTAACATTTGGTATCCAAATTAGAGAATTTCATGTTATAGTGTCAGGGATGTATATTTTTGATATCGAGCTGTCCTGGAGAGATTTCTTCACCTTGTCCCAAGTTAAAGTGACAGCTACAAATGGGTTACTGGGAGGGCTATGCTGGTTCTGATGATAGCGAAATGTTGCTCAAGAGTCTCATGGACTCTCCTACTCATCCCTGAAGAGAAAAACATCTAACATAGGTGCTGGCTGATATTTACTTCTGCCACATTGCAGGATTTGTATTTTATGACGCTGCAAAAGAATAAAACAGAAAATTTTTTTTAGGGATTCTATGACTTAAAATGGTAAGTGGCTGTTCTGGGCATCCTTCTGACCTAAAAGCTTACTAAATAAAAATTACAAAGAATTTGTTCCTCATATTCATGTGTCCCAATATTCCTGTCACCATGATATTTACCATGTGGGACTTTTTTTAGAAGTATAATAGTTAGCTGACAAATATTTGATTGTTCACTTCTAGTAACAGACAGTGTGGGTAAGGGATAAGAGCCAGAAAAACAAGTGAAAAAAATTCTGAATGACTACAAAATGAAATAACCAAATTGGAAATTAAATCCTCTGAATAATTAATAAAGGGTTTCTTAAGGTATTCTTTTAATAAATTTAATGCCATTTTGACTGCTACAAGACATGCTTCATTTCAGTTCTCTAGTGTTCATTGTTTGAAAATGTGCTCTTGTGTAAGGAAATGAAAACACTTTTGAACAGAAGCAAAATTATAGTTTTGTTGCATAATTGGAACACAACAAATAATTAAATCTTCTCTAAATTAAATGCAATATTTTGATTACTAGATAACACCACATTATGTCCTGAAACTGCTGTATTTCGTTTCTGTGCAATCTGTCTTTCTTTCCACAATGTTACAATGGTATGTTCTGTCTCCATTACCTGTACAATATGCCCTCCCTTTTTCAAATGGTATCTTGAGGTATGATGACACCAGATCTCATAATTTCATTGCACCCTCTTATTAAATTGGTTTGCAGGTGTTTAAATATTTGTGATATGCTGCATAACCAGCATTTGCAATATTTGCCTTAATCTCATTTGTGGTTTCTTTTTTTATCATTCCTGTCACCACAAGGTAAGATATTGCAGCACACAGCCAAAGCTGTGTAAAGCACCATTCACTTCTTGACAGCTGGAGTAATGGTTTTTTCCAGTGTTTCTTTGTTTAGCTACATTTATTTTGCTGAATGGTGTAAAAAAAATATTTAAACCATAATTCTGCCTTTATATGTTGATTGAAAGAAAAGTGCTACAAATTTGCAACATGGTTTTAACCAGAAGATGGCATGTTGTTTTCCCTCGCTCCTTTTTCTTTCTTACTTATTAACAACTGCCTTTCTCCTTTTTCTGTTGTTTCAGTTAAAGGATCAAGAAAGTTAAGTCTGCCAACAGATCTTAAGACTGATCTTGGTACGGTAGGCGAAAGCCAACAGCTTTAAACTTCCTTACATTCATTGGCTAAACATTTTACCAACTGATTCATGAGATAACACAATAACCTCAGAGGCTTTGTCTGAAAAGGCTTTCTAAAAACCACCTATTAACCCATACAGTTCTGTTGGCAGCTCTCAGCATTTTGCTTGTTTAATATTCATTTATTTCATGTAGACATATATTGACAATCATTACACACTCTGTGTGTAATATTTTATTATGAAAAGGCTCCAGAACTTTTTGCACATTTGAGCCATTATAGCTGGTTGTCAGTGAACTCTGCTTATAAGACTCAATGCATGCGCTGGTCTATTTTCTTTACTTGGTGTACAAATTCCGTGCCACAACAGTGATAAGACAGTTGAACATCTGTATTTTCTGGAGTCTCTGAGCTTCTGAGAAGTCAGATCAGAAATCAGTCATTTGTCTTAGTCCTCCTTGAGACTTGCCTCAGCCAACTGGTAAATACACATTTTGCTGTAACATTTTTTTCTCAATTCTTCTTTAATATTTCAGTGGAAATGCATAGTGAGAGGAGAAATTTCACTTCAGAAAACGTAAAATGAAAATTCAACATCTTGCATAACGTAAAAATGTCTAGGGCAGGTCATGCAACACCTTCTTAAATATCCACGTAAAGGGGATTTGGGTTGGTATTTGGGATTTCCTGGTATTTGGGTTGGAATGTGTGGTTCACACAAAAAGTCTTATAATTGTTCTGTAAATATTCTCAGGGAGTCCTTTCTAGTTGTGCTCTCATGGGAAGTTTCTCATGTAAGATGACTGAAAAAGCCACATAGCCACGACTCATTACTTTGAGTGTCTTTTTAGAGATAAAAATTGAAGTTGGATCACATCCTTACATAATGCAGCCAAACTTAATTTCTTTTATGGGGAATCATATGCATGTATTAACCAATGTAGCACTTGTTCCCCAAGGCAAAAGTTGGGGAATAAATATGTCTTTCACACTGTAAACGACTGAGGAACTTGGAAAATTGCTAATTGCTCCTGATAAAGATTAAGTAAATAAATGTTGAAAAATCATTGGAAAATTCAATCTAGGTTGTGCAGGTTTCAGTGTATGGAGTGAGTTAGTTGAAATAATTTATTAACAATGATGTTTGAGAAACTAGAAATGTAGGAGTACACCTAAACAAATTTTAGAGTAGAAAATCGTAATACTCCTAATACATCAAAAAGGAAAAAGGAGTGATGTAGGCTGCTATAGACCTGTAAAATTAATGTTTATCAATAAAGACTTGGGCAGCTATTAAGAGGAAAGGTGAATACTCAGAGTATCAAAATAGGACCATATTCTACAGATCAAACTTCTTTTTTGTTAGTATTATTAAAAATACATTGTCTTGAAGGACACATAGCATGAAATAGCTTTGAATCCTGGATCATTACACAAGGAAAATATAAACAATGCACAAAAGACTAAATTTAAAGGTTTTTAGAAAAGAAAGAAACATACCATGGCAACTAGAATTGCTAAGGTCTTTATTGTATGATATAAAAAAGTTGCATATTGGAGAAAGAGCTGCCTTACCACCACCTTTCCTGTAATCACGTTGGGATAGGTACAATATCGGAAGCTTTTCCTAGAATATATTGACAAACTGCAGGCAGATTTATGTTTTAAAAAAAAAACCACACAGAACAACCCCCCCAAAACCTCAAGGACTGGAGAGCAGGGCGAAAAGCCCCAAAAGGTAAAGAAATTCAGCCTAAGAGCATAGGAAGCATAATGATCCAGCTTAAATATACAACACATATAGGGAAGTTAGAAGATTAATGAAATGCATAGTCCTGTCTGTGATTTTGATTTCAGAACAGTCATGTTTCTACCATTCCTCTATTTACTCATATTCATTATTTTTAATAATGTAGAACAAGCTAAGTATAAACTAAAATAAGTCTAAGAAGGTCTATTTCACCATCTTGCAGAAACTAGTGGAACTCCATTAATTTCAAAAGCTTCATAAACTCTGAAAGGTATGATCAAGTTGTCACTTAAATATTCTGTTTGTTGTTACAGCCACAGCAATTGGGATTCTACTGCATGTAGAAGCAGCATTCAGGGTATAAGCTGGCAGATACTCATGGATAATAAACTGCAGAGGAAGGTTTAAAAAAGAAAAAAAACTTGAGAAAAAAACCCTTTCAGTTCTCGTTCATGACTGTCTTAGAAGGGCAAAAGATTCCTGTTAGGTATTCTAGCCATTAAAACTGTGTTGATTTATAGATTGCTTAGTTTACAACAGGTTGGAAAAAGCCTCTCTTTCTCAGTCTAAGGACCTACATTTAAATGAGAGTTCCTGGAAAAGGTGATGAATAATAATGTCTACATTTCAGTTACTTCTGCTCCAAAATGTCCTGGCTACAGTGTCAGAGCTCTTAAAGATTATTTATCTGCTCTTTGGCTGTTGCCTGAGATCGTACCCATAGTCTGAATATTCAGGGGACAACAATAGCTTTTGGCTCACATTTCTTGTAAAGATATTCAGGTCACCACTTTGAAATGATAAAATATTGTACATCCATCCCATTGGCTCTGGCTCATAGCTTTTTACAGAGTGCTGATGCATCGCCTACTCTCGGCACCAACTGCAGCTAATTGGGAAATACATTAGCATTTGGCAGCTTACAGTTCTGCTGCCTTTGGAGGATCTGGCTTGTGTAATGTCCTTGCTTTCACTTTGCTTTGAATTGTAACAGCAGAGGTTGAGTAGAAGTTAAATCTATTTCAGGTGGAGGTTTTGCCAGTATAGGGAATTGCTTGGGGAGTCATTTGCTAGCATTTAGGCTAATAATGCGGGATCTGATGACTCAGGGTGTTCTTGTTAAACCTTGGCAGGATTTTCATGACTTAAAGGTAC
This sequence comes from Manacus vitellinus, assembly GCF_001715985.3. Lineage (NCBI taxonomy): Eukaryota > Metazoa > Chordata > Aves > Passeriformes > Pipridae > Manacus > Manacus vitellinus. The sequence continues at coordinate 8,119,635 of NW_021940122.1, forward strand.
TTTGGGACTCCACTTTGACCTTTCTATGACTACTAAACTTGATCTCAGCTTCTTTTTATTTTGATGTTGTGATTATTATCTATCCTTGCTTAAGAACTTGTCACCTGTTGATGCCATATCTCCACACAGAAAGGAGTGATATGGTATATGTCAGGATACACTGAAACTTTTTGATAGTTTTAGCTACTGCAGATCATAGTTACCCCAATGTTTATTTGAGTTGGCCAGAAGGAAGATGTGACATTTCCTTGCAGTAGTGTGGTGAAATGAATTATGAGGATAATACTAATCTCATTTTATCAAGTGGAGAATCTGGGATGTATCCAGACCTGTACAACTGCTTTTGTATGAGAGTTTTCTAATTTTGCTTCATCAGCCACTTTAAGCATCAGGTTGTATTTTTCTTTTAGGAAGTACTTCTGCTCATTTCAGTAAAAGCTTTCAGAATTTCAAGCTGATCACAGGGAGCTAGACAGAAGCCCTAACTAAAGATGGAGATAGTCAGTAATCGCTGATTTTTCTATAATTCCAACGAAAAGATGGCTTGACTGTAAGGAGTTATTCTACCACCTAGACTTTATTAGTCAAAGAACAGAAGCAAATGTGAATAGAAATAGATATCTTTTGTTTCCTCTTGCTAAGATGTGATCTTAAAATTTTTAATATAATTTCCTATGCTCTCTGCAGATATTAGGTCAGAGCTAATGTCTTCTGTTCTATACAGCAGTGAAAAACTAGAAAAATTACCAAAAGCTCATATTTTTCTGAGAATTTGAGAAATATCTTCTGATGCAGAGGCTCAAAAATTTTAATTCTAAAAGTTGGCTTCATAAAACATAATTGTAAAGATCAGATGAAGGAGCTGTGTTTCTAGGTCTGTATTTAATTTTGCATATTTTGTATGAGGTTTGTGGGATCTTTTTGATTTATGCATATTGTCATAGAATTATAATATGAAAATATCCAGCATTTGATGCCTTTTTATTTTCATTGCCAGGGAAGTGTCACTTCCTGGGTGCTTTCAAGCCTATGAAACAGTACCTAAATATCGTGAGGAAAACCTAATTTCAATTTTAAGGATGAGCAGTGGGGTTACAGCAATTCTTGCTCTTTTTTTTTCAAAGTATCAGACACCAGGCACTCACAAAAATTTTTAAGCTTTTAATCTGTTTTTGCTTACTGCTGCACTGGACAAACTGGTAGATTTTAAGTGGGGCACCTGTATTGGTTTTTCTGGATCTGTATCTATAATTCTGTTTAAAACGCTAAAGAACATTTCAAAAATTTTCAGGTCCTGTGAGTTGCTTTTCTCCTTGGTATGACGTTTGTAGAAAAGGCAGTTGGTACAGCCAGCTGTACCAGTGATTTTATTTAATTGCTGGCAATATACATTGAAAAATATTTGTATTTTTGTAAGATAAGGATTTTATGGACTGTCTAGTGTATGTCTCCTTCCAGAAGGATAGAGTAACTTTCTGTTCACTTTTCAGTCTGAAAATACCATCTGAATTGGGGAACCATCTGAACTCTGCTTGTAGTTAGAATCATAGTATAACTGAGGTTGGAAGGGACCTCTAGAAGTTGTCTAGGCCAACATCCTGCTCAAAGCAGGTCTAGTTAGACCAGGTAGGTCAGGGCAGCGTTAAGTCAAGTCTCAAATGCCTCCAAAGGCAGGGGATCCACAAACTCTCTGGGTGACCTCTTCCAGTATTTGAACATCCACACAGGAAAAAAGTTTTTCCTAGTATTTAACTAGAATTTCCCATGTTCTAAGATGTGTCATCTGCCTCTCACCCAGTCACTGCACATCTCTGAGCAGTGTCTGACTCTGTGTTCTCCATATACCCAGATGAGGTAGTTGCAGACAGCAATAAGGTCCCCCCTCAGTCAAGGCTGAAAAAAGCCCCAGTCCTCAGTCTCTCCTCTTACATCGTGAGTGCCCACCTCCTTACCAGCCTGATGGGCCCCTACTGAACTCATGCCTGTCAACCTCTTACCTCTAATGGTGAGCCCAAATCCACAGCACCTGACCTGCAGTCTGACAAGTGCCAAATACAGGGAGGGGTTTTATCCCTCATGCTGCTTTTGCTGATTCAGTGGAGGACGCACTTTGCCTTTTCTGCTGCAAGTTGATCTCTGTTAAAATACAAAACGTTATGGGTTGGACTAAACTCTTTCACTTTTACAGATGTGGTTTCAAACCTTTGGCCCTTCTGCAGTTCCACATCTTCAGGTTTGGATTTTGATACTCTGTACCTAGGACCCTACTAGACAAAAGTCTTCTATATCTGCTGAAGGTCAGGTGTACAGCAGTTCCAGTTTCTTCGTTAAATTTAGAGAAGGTTTATTTATTAGTACTCTGCCAGTCCAAATAACCAGAATTAAAAAAAAATGCAATAGGAGCTGACCAGCAGGTTAACTCTATCAATTATTACAGAAGAACAGACATGTACTCTGTGGTTATATTTTAAATGCAGAAAGTGACTGCGTTCTGACTTCTAACGCTTCCAGATTAAAAAAACCCAAACAAAACAAACAAACAAAAACATAAACAAAACAAAACAACCAAAAACCCAACCAAACAATCAACAAAGAAACCAAAACCAAACCAATCTACTTGGGAGATATAACAAGCAACTAATTTAAAAGAAAGGAAAGTGCTTGACACTATCCAAATGATACTCCACCAAAAAAGATTTTAAAAATACAGTTAAATGTCATCACAAAGGAAAGGCAGTGAAATCTGTTAGCTGAAGCAACAAAACAAGCTGTAAAGATACAATCAAGAGCTGATAATAACAGAATAATAGGCAACTGTTAGGCTTACAATGTAACAGGTGTTCACTGTTCCTAAGCTCCTTGTTTGTGCTTAAAGAAGAGCTCCTTACTGTGGACCTCAAAGGTAAGTCATTTTCCACTCCTTTCAAGCAATGCAAACACATACATAGTATTCTTCCATTCTGTGGCCTCTGACCACTTCTCAGACTGTAATACTCTCCAGTAGTCAAAACCTGGGGGTGTGCATAGGTGTACCAGACCTGCCTGGAACCGGAGGTCCCTATAGTAAATAACTTGGATTAGTTTTCTGTCTTGTGTTTTCCTGTTTATTGCATCAAGCATAGCAACTATTTATGTTAGATTATTCTGTTGAGGCACACTGCGTGCTATGTACTTTTTGAGACAGGCAGTCCAGTAGCATGGTGTTGTACGATCACTAGAAATTCAGCAGAGGAATCTAGGGAGCAGAGTTAGATCCAAGTAGTCCAAAATTTTCACACTATTCTGTGGTAACAAAGCTAGATTTGTTTTTAGGTTTGCACTGCCAGGTTTGGTTTTTCAGATATGAAAATTAAGGGTTGATGTTGTGACATACAGTAATATATTCTTAGCGGGTTTTCATTTGAATAGTATTTATTTTGTAATTTGATTTCATTGTTCATAATTGCAGTCAAAAATACAGGGTTTAAAAGAGGATCTGTCAGTGACAATGCACCTAATGTTTTCAACCACTTTACAGTATTTTATTTCTCTGGAAAATACTTCTGTTCACACTGCTTTCAGAAAAATGGTGATTTTTAGGATCAAGCGCATGATAGGAGTTCATTGCCGTAATAAGGATGCCATTGTGTTGCACAGGCAGTAGGCAGTATGTTACAATGACAGCATATTATAGTCTTGGTGTGGACCTAAATTTACTAGCAGTATGTCATTAGGGAAATTCTCCCTTCATCTTCAAACTGATGAAGACATGATGATAAATATACACTTTTGCTGGCAGTGCATCTGTATTAACCTCTTCTGCTTGGGCTTGCACCTTCTCTCCTACCTGGCTGACAGAACTACACCAATAGGAAATGATGGTCCCGACTTTGTAAGGGATTTTCTTTTAAGAATTTTAAGAAATTTGGTAAAATTTTAAGATGTCAGTCTATTTTCTCGCTAATGAGTGATGACACTATTACATAAGTTTTGATTATTTTACATGGAAACCTGAGGCTGTTCTTGGGGCCATTTGTACAGGTTTGAGATTTCTTTATTTCTTGATTCAAATGTGTATCTCTTTGCTGTATAAAAATAAAGGTTAGTCACCCCCATAATTGTTACTCAAAATCTAATTTATTGGTAATACAAAAAAATCTCCCAGTAGAAACAAATGAACTTTTCCTCCCTTTATTGGTAGAGATTGTATTCTTCAACAATCCCAGAGAAGATTCTCTGGGAGTTATTTTTCAGGTTCTTTCAACTCCATATTAAAGCATCTCTCTCTGGTCCTCTTGTCTGCTCTTTTGTTTATTACTTCCTTACAACTTCAGATGATAATTTAATACTTCTGTTTATTCATATTTGAGTTCCTTTCTTCTCAACCTCTCTCAAATCATTAGTAAGAATTGGTTTTCAACTAGTTTTTCTGTGTTAATTTATCCCTTTATTAAAATCGAAAGAATTGATTGCTCATATTTTTTTCTGATTTCGTATGTCTGGTGTAAAATATTGCTAGGCAGTAACTGCAAATGAGTGCTTCTTCTTTCTTTCTGGCATTTTCAATACATTTGACTTTAACAAGTGTTCATCTTTTCACTGGTAAATTGTTGGTTCCTTTTGCTTTTTTGCAGAGGTCACCAAGTAGTTTAAAATAGTTGTATGTCTGCAATCAGGCAGGTCGTGTAACATACATGTTACTACATGTAAACTAAAATCAGGAGGTATATAATCTCCCTGTGCAATACACCTCAAAAACATTTAGATTAATTTGAGGCTATCCAACAGGCTTGCTGCTGTCATGCTGCACATTGCATCTCTCATAAAGCATCTTTCATCAGGTTCCCAGTAACTAATGTTAGTTCTTCAGCTTCTCGTAATCTCATCATCTCACTGGTATTTTGTGTGATACTCTTGCCTTACATCCAGCACAGTTCTCTTCCTTTTGTCAAGCAGTCTGTGAGGTGCATGCAGCACTGAATGGTGCTGCTGTTTGGTAACAGGGATAGCTAAAGCATTTTTAATTTGTGTGGGTAGGGCCATGGGCCCAGACAAAGGCAAACAACCAGGACTTGCACGGTAGAAACAGCACATGGAGAACATTTGAAAATTTTATTGAATTCATTTCTCTTTTATGTATTTTAATGCATCTTATATACCCTGTGTTACCAGCTGCTTTATTAAACCAATAGAGTTAAATCAGTATAAAACAGACTGGAGGGTTAATCTGCTATGATTACTTCCAATGGCTTGCATGAGCCTTACATTTTTAAAGTAATGATCAGAATATGTACAAAATGAGCCCTGGCAATTTCATTCACTGTCCACATACAGGAGAAAAGGCTGCTTCCCTGGCAGAGTGGGATGGCTCTTACACCGTCTGGAGACTGCTTCAAGGATAAGGTCCACTGAGCCCAGAAGCCCAAATATAATGCATTAGTGTGGTACTTGCTGAAGGAATCTAGGAGCACTAGAGAGTGTAATGCAAATTCCCTTGACCTCATGGAAGCAGCACCCATGGAAAGGTATAGGAGGTGATGAGAAATGCAGTGGTAGAAAAGAGAAGGGACATTTTGTGCAGTTTTCTCTCTCGACAACTATTCTTTGCCTCTTCCAGAAGAAGAGAGAGTTGGGAGCTGTTGCACTACTGTGTCATCAGCACAGAGCAATCCATGCACTGCTGGCCAATATTAATAATTAATATTATTAATATTAATTAATAGTAATAATATTAATGTTTCCAATATCAACTAATCCTCTATATCAATTAATAATTCTGAGCTGAGAAAAGCCCCAATGACCACAGGACAAAATCAGTAATCCAGTAAGGACAAAAGTTAAAGTGTTGTTCTTCCTTACAAATCAAAGCTGGAAAAAAAGCCAATTTTTTACAAGCCTCCTGTATGTGTTCTTTGGGGCCATTGGAAGACATCTGTCATGACAAAGGAGAATCAGCTGACTTGGGTCTCAGAGGGCTAATTAATCATTCCAGTCATTTTGGCAAAGGCTGAGAGCTTGAACATTCTCAGTCTCCCTTAGAAAGTACTCCATAGGAAACTAGTACATGTTTTTTTCTTGTCAGTTTTCTTGCGCACTTCATCTTTTTTCAGACAATGCAGTAAGGAACCCTTTCTTAAATAGTACATAACCTTTCTTTAGAAATGTTTTGTATCACTGAGCTTATAGCATAAAAAATTTGAGAAATTAATTTTTAAATATGCACAGAGAATTTTCTCATAGATTTGAGTAGTCTTTATCTGCTGCATTCTTATCCATTTCTTCACAAAAATGTTGCAGTCAGGATTCCTGTACCTTACTCTTTGTACAATGTCTTTTTTGTTTTTACTAAGACTCAAAGACTTGCATTTCTTCTTGTTGCATACATTAAAAAAAAAAAATCATATCTAATCAGAGGAAGAAAACAATGTCAAAATATAGAAAAGTTTGTAGCTGATCACTAAAATCCCTTTTCTGCTCATTGTTGTAGCACTTGCTAACAGTTCACAAACTGCAGTACTCGAAAGGACATCCCTACATCTTCTAGGATGAAACCTGGGGTTTTTCTCTGCCCAGGAACTGGCTTCAGAAAGGCATTGTCAAGCCAGCTAAAGGTTTAGGTGCCCAGATCCTAATGATTTTTTTTGTTTAATGTGGGCCTTTGAAGGCCACTGAGACAAACAAGTGTACTAAGAGAAACATAGAAGCATTTCTTTTAAAATGTGGCATGGTGAATAGGGGTTTAGCTGTATTGTAGCCGTTCTGTACAGCGTTCAGGGAAAAGGAGACATAAATGTTGTTGATGTTTCTACAGAATATGATTCTTTTTCACTCTGTTATGTTCCTCACCACTTCCTAGGATCCCCCTGGAGATAATTAGATATCATGCTGAAACACCTTCACACAAACTGAATTTTGAAGAAAGGAAGCAGCTGGATGAGGATGTGTCTGTTGCTGAGGTTGAACAGTCAGCCTGTGCCCTTGAACAAAGCCCCCGATCTCAAAGGACTTTCTACTGATATATATGAATAGTTCCAGCATATTTTTGAAAATTTCCTAACTAAAAATTGAACAAGGCACCCACATCAGTTTTATATCTGCCGTTAGCTCAGTTAATAGCCATGTTTTGAAGAAACATGATAAAATCATGAAAGTTGTGTCTCCTACAGAGCTATTTCATTATGCAGTACTGATACTAAATTGCTTTCTAATCTGTAATACTGAACAATTTTTTCCAACTTTGTTCATTAAGACTGAACTGCTTTCACGTGGAAAGGACATGACTTGCACATTCAAAGACTACATATAATAGCACACTATACACTGTACTAGGTATAGAATCTGAATATAGAGTCTGAATATAGAAATAGCTTTCCATAATGTACAGTGGAGCTATCGTGGCATGGTAACCAAGAAATAAATTTATCTTGGTACAGTAACATTCATCTTTTCCTTGGATACAATACAAATCAAAGAGAGTTGACAGAATATGATATTTATATACAAAATCTTAAAGACTGATCTAATTCTCAGATATAAATAACCTGACATTTAAAATTAAGGCAGACACTCCAAGCTTGACCTTACCTATAATATTGAGCTTTTACAGTTTTGAATAAAATACAGTTTTGCATGAATCTGAATTTTTGTTTTGCTTATTATCTTCTGTTTACTTAAATTAACCTGCTGACCAAAATTAATTCAGTTATACCTGGATGTGTATCCTTTCATATGCTGAAGGGAAAATTGTTTTCAATAATTCTTTTCATGTTGCCTCACCTAGCATGAGACGAAGAAAAATATCATGTGAACATTTTGTAGTCTGGTCCAATTCTGAACTCTGATCTAAGCCTTTATCAGTGGATGCTGTGGTTTAAAGACCTGTTGGCAGTGACAAAGAACAGAGGAATATAGGCAGAGTTTGAAGCAGCCATGTTTTGTTTCTCACCTCATTAGACAGTGGCACATGCTGTGCTGATTGACCGCAGCCTCTAGCAGGAGTCCAAGGTCTTGGTCTCATATCTTTAGATCTGTAGCAGACAAACCAGTTGTTCAGCAGTCAGTTTCCTTAGCAGTAAAATAAATCTATGTGGTATAAAAAGAACTAAATACTTAGCAATATTATGGCTAGTTTTATAATTATCCCAAGTAGTGGCAGTTAGATGCCTCTTTCATGCAGCTTTGAGTCAGGGAGGGAAGATGTCTAGTTCTGAATTCTATCCTGTCGTAAATTGTACTTGCAGTTCTTTATGAGAGAAAAAAGGAAAGAAAATGTTAAAATTCACTTGATATCTGTTAGGAGACACAACATCAAGGCTGACAGTGTCACTAGCAGTACCTTGTTAAATTGCCTGTGTGCATCAGTCAGCAAAATACTGTGGAATCTGCAGCTCTAAGAACATACCAGTTCTATGTCCCTTGGTTTTTTTCAAACTATACCTTAAAGATATGGTGAGTTATTTTTTACATAAACATGATTAGTTACTAAAACAAATAAGCAGCTATTCTCAGAAGATTTGATTTAACCCATTCTTAAGTATGAAAACGTACATCTCCATTCTGGATTTTGGGAGCTGGTACTTTACCTAGCACTTGTTACATTCACTTTCCAGATCACGTGAATGGTCACTGTACGAGTCCAACATCCCAGAGCTGCGGCTCAGGAAAGCGACTTTCCAGTGCAGACGTTTCAAGAGCAAACCGCCGAGGGCCTGGCAGGCCCCCCTTCAGAAAAGCCCAGTCTGCAGCCTGCATGGAGATTTCTCTCCCAGTCACCACAGAAGGTGGGTGGCAATGAATATTTTGCTAGGTATTCATGAATTTCTCTCAGGGTGTGAAAGCAAATAAGTTTAGCATGGTCCTTGTCCTAGTCATCGCCCTGAACTGCTGTCTTCATCTGACTGTTTGGAATTAGAACCACCCCTGTGTGTTAGTGTTGTTACTAACAAGGCTGCTCCTGAGCTCTGTGCTGCCTAGGGATGTAGTGTGCTGAACCTCACTGAACTCATACTGCTCCCTTTGCCTGTAAAGACTGGGTGCTTTGTTCTGGAAAAGTGATTTTTCATAGCAGCTTGTGTACAGTTACTGTGACAGCTGGTAGTACTAACGTTCTAAACTCTCATTGTCTTTACTTACCAAGTCTGAAAATGAGTAAGATATTTTTAGAATGTGAGTTCAGGCTTTGCACATACTGATTATTTATTAGTACTGAAGACTTTATAAAATTCCACAATCCCTGGCCATTGTTTACAGTAAAATTATAGCCCATAATACTTTTTTTTTAATTTAGAATGCATTTCTTCCTTTAATCCTTGAAAAACCAACCTTTGAATCTTGGTCTGCCTGAGTGTGGAGTCTCGATGAAGTTGAGAGACAGAGAGTAAACCACTCTGGCAATGTATTGTGCTTAAAACTCAAAATAGGCACATTTTAATTGCAGCAGTGCCAGCTATTTGACCACTGATAATTTAAGTAGAAGGATTCAGCCAACATGTTCTTCTTCAATCTGGATAGTGTTCCCACTCTGCACTTGGTGGCCTTGACCCCTGTTTCCCATGCCTCCAGCTCCCACACATTCTTGCAATAAAACAGTGCCTCGTCTGTGCAGAAAAGCTTCAGTCTATCAAAAACTGAAAAAGCATAGCAACAAAATAAATGGTGGAGGCCAGTAGTGTTGGTTCTGTTCAATTTTGGTAATAAGTAAAAAACAATAGTATTGAAACAACATAAATGATAATTTAATATTGTAAGAATAAAATAATTTTAACAGTTAACCCTTTTAAAAATCCAGGGTTCATTTTTAATCAAGTTGCAGAATAACTTCCTGGGTACCTAAGACAGTAATCTCCTGTGGCTACTGTCTGGGGTGTAGAATAGACTGAACACCCTGTGATAATATGTGATAGGCAACCAAGAACACCTTGACCCTAACTCTCTATCCTGTGAGGAACTTTTGCATCCTAACCTGCCCACCTGCAGAGATGTCTGCATCACAGTTCTTTACAACTGGAACCAGTACTCCCTACTTTTTATGATTGTTAATGGAGACAGAGCAAGGAGAATTCTATAACTCAGTGTCTAATTTTGTATTTTTAAAAGCAAATTGTTGCAAAATACCTTTGCTACTAGTAGCAAGTTGCTAGAATCTTTGATTTTTGTTTGGTTTTGATAACATAAGATAGCAAATTTTTTTCCTCCACATTAGTTACTGATTATGAACATAAAACTTTCATCTAGCTCTCTTTATGTGCCACACAAATATGGTAAGTACCCTTGTCATGTGATAGCTCCTGATGGAAAATATATCACTGCCACAGTAGTTTCTATTGCTGTGTGTTTTTCTTCATTCTATGTAGTACGAAACTCTTCTGGAATTCTTGTATGCAGATACTGCTGCAACATCAGCACTACCTGTACATACTGAGGCCACAGTACTACCTATTTCTTTTACGCTTCTTTTATTTTGTCTCCCATCTTCCCAGAGTAAGTTGAGTCAGTGGCAGGCAGAACCCACAGCCCCTTAAGGTCCCATTGACCCTTGTGTATAAAACATTTAGTAATACAGTGATACTTTGGATGGCATGATGATGCTTTCTTTATCATGAGAGAGTCACTTTCTGTTGTTCATCACTAATTATAATACCTATCAAGTTTAATATAAAAGTATATCTCTTTTAGAGATAGTCATCTAACTTCCTTTCAAAAGAGAAGTAAATCAAAGCAACATAAAAAATCCCTATTTAAAAGTATCAATGGTGTATCCCTGAAATAGTATTACAACTTTCAGTAAATTCAGTGAAACTACTGAATTACTTTAGAGTAATTTATATTAGCATGTAATATGATGGAGCATGGTTTGAGTTTGTCCTTTGAGTGGTGATTTTGTGTACAAAGTCACCTTTCAGCAGGTCTATTGACTAAAATAATTTTCTGATTATCTGTATTCTCTCATTAAAGCAAAACCATCTGCCCAGCATGTCTAAACTTCTTCTGAGATGCCTGTGGTATTAGTCTTTTGACTTCTAGCTCAACTACTGATCTGTCTGGTATGACTGACATTCCACTGTTTTTCATGTATCTTCAATTTCTAGACACACTGCTAAGTCAAGTAGTGCAATGTATTTCTGAAGTTTTTTATTCTAAATAATTTGATGAAAGGTAGTATTATCTTTGAAAGATTCTTAGTCTGGGTGAGGGAGAAGGAAGATGAGAAGTTAAAAGGTTTGAGAAAGAATATACTGAGAATAAAAATTCTCTCTCAAATGTGAAACTGGCTTTGATCAAAACCTTCTGTTCTAGTGGTTCCAAAATAAAATGAAAAAATCCTCTCTCTGCTGAAAATTTATTGTCTACTTAGGAGCATATGCTGCCACAAACAATAGATGTATTCCCAAGAAATTATTTCCTCTTTTTTTTATATATTCTTATGTGGTGAATGAAGAAACATATTTTATATCCTCACTAGAAAGGTAGTATTTCAGGTTAGAATTTGTAAGATTTTATTATTCTACCCAAGTAGAATTTTGGTTAGAGTTTGCTATCTCAGTAGTGTTAAAGACTTTTCATACATAAAAAAAAAGCCCTTGCGTGGGGGTAAATCATTCTTACCTCTTTTAAGCCTGTCTCTAAGGCACTGATAATACTTGGATATTTTTTCTAATAATACTTCCAGTTCCTGTTCTTTATGACCTCTTCTATTTGATTTGATTAAAAAGATAATATATTGTGGTGAGTAATCATAAAATATCTATTAGACTAATAAATGAATCTTCTCCTCTCGCATTGGATTTCAAAATCTTATATTTAAATCTTATCTTCAGGTACAATAGGAACTGTATTTCCAGCATTTTCATCAAGTGTATTTTCAAGCAACTTTCGCACAACAAATTATTTTGAATTCATTTCTGTTAGCTGATTGTCAAGATTTTGCTGACTCTCACCACTTCACTTGTGCAGAAGGATTCCTGATACAGAAAAGCATTTTTGAAGAATGTCTTCGCAATGATGAATCACAGGAAGAAAATGGAGGAGGGTTGTGTTGTTTTCTGCTGGTTGAAATATTGCGAACTGCTCAGGTTCATAAAGTGCTGATATTTCTTCCATACTGATAGAAGAACAATTCAAAAGCCAAGTAACAGTAGCAGAGTAGTGGTGTCTAGGTGTGCATCATTACTGTTACTGCTTAAACCTGTGTGTTTCCCAGTATCCTCATCATCCTCATTTATGCTGTTTAAAATGTTACATGTTGTCCTGTAGTATCTTCTGGTTTCATAAATGCAGTGCTCTCATGGCTATAGTAATAAATTCTGTAATTGCTCAATATTATATATCTAATTATAGCCCCAAATCAGAACCTTGCGAGTTCTTAATAACATATTATTAGATAAAAGGAAGAGATTTTTTTACAGTGAGGGTGGTGAAACACATGAACAGGTTGCCCACAGAGGTGGTGGATTCCCCATCCCTGGAAACATTTAATGTCAGATTGGGCAAGGCCCTGAGCAACCTGATCTAATGGACGTTGTCCGTGTTCATTGCAGGCAGGTTGGAATAGATGACCTCTAAAAGTTCCTTCCAGCCCCAGCTTTTCTATGATTACATGATTTATGATTCTAAATATTTATGATTCTTGTTTTCACACTTTTGACTAAGATGTTTATTTCTTGTAATATTTCAGAATTTATTGGCATTGCTTAGCTTCTAAATTATAAACTTCTTTAAGTCCTTTTTGACCATAAGTTTTTGAGATTTCAGGAGTTAGTGATTATATTTCTTTGATAAGGCTTCCTTGCACAGGGTATAAACTACATTTTTTTATTATCAAGCACAAGACTGTGCTTTTAATGTCAACAATAGTAAAAAATACACATGAATGCAAATTATTCCTAGTCAAGAAAATCCTTACAGAGATTCTGATCCATGATAATATTCTGTGGAATGGGACTGTGTTTTATGTCCAAGCTTAGTGGATTTCCTTCCAGGTTGTAGCCAATTTGCACTGTTCATGTCTTGGTCTGTTCCAGCTCTGGGCTCTGACTACCACCCAGCCTTGTCTGCAGGTGTCCTCACAGAAACATGGAAATAGGAATTAAACTTTTGCTTGGGGAAATGCATGCCCCGACTTGTTTGCCTTCTGTCCTGTGGCACAGATCCAAAATAGTCCATCTCAGGCTAAGAGCTAATATCATATATTTTTCAAATGTGTTAAAGCCCCTTTTCCATGTAGAACAGCAGAGATCACAACCTGATCAAGAATTGCAGGGTAGATGAATAGACCTTAAATATCTGCTCCTCTTCTGCACAGGAAAACAAAATATGTATTTCAGTTGAATTTTTAGTTGTAATTTTAGGTTAAAGAAAACACTGAATTAAAGAAAATGGTGACATTAAAGAACAAAAATAAAATTGCTGTGGGAGGGAACTTGTTGTGGTTATACTTGTATAGCTGGTGGGTATATGGATGTGTGCACAGATGCATGTTCTGGCACACCATTCTCCTTGCTTTGTGTGTTATAACCAACTCCGAGAAGTCTTTCAGATTTGGTACTTCTTGGTTATTGCTTTCTTTCAAACATAGAGCAGTTTGCATTCTGCAAATGGTTTCTCTCTGCCTTTGCCATCGAGAGTTTGTTCTGGCTGACTCTGCCATTTTCTCCTTGCCTGCATTCCTACAGAAATCTTGGCATTCTGCAGACCCATGTCCACATGTGGTTATACATCTTGGGAAGAAAGTAAAGACAGAATAGAGGAGTTTTTCCTTTGAAATGTTGTGTTTGGAAATTTATTTTTTCCCAGCAGCAGTGATAGAAAACTCTCTCTTTTTTATTATTATTTTTCTTCCCTATTATGTAGTTTTTAACTAGTCCACCTTAATCGCCTTGTACTAGAAAGGCCATTTTTAGGTCTTGTGCTACAGACTTGCCTCTGAACAAGGAATCCTAACAAGGTTTTGCTGTGCGTTGTAATTTTCTAGGAATGCTCAGAGCAGTCTTTGAATTTGCTTTAACTTTTCTTTAAAATAATTCAGTTTCCGCATGTACTTCAGCTTTTGGATTAACTTTTGATTATATGTAGTTAAAATTTGATACAGAGCACTTGAATTGAATGTCACTGTGAGCTGGCAAAACAAACCACTCAAGGGTATTTAGTTATTATCTTTAATAGCCTTATAAAAAAATCCATGTCAAGTACAATGCAATTTCCATTTTAAGAGATCTAGTGTACTTTTATACTTGAAGTTTTTCTTTTGCAGATGTGTATATATATAGAATGACTAAAACTGTTTGATGGATAAGTTGTTTGTTCACTTGCATGATTTTGTCTAATTTGTTTTAGAAAATGCATAGTATTTGGTATATATATACTTTAAACTTCTTTTATTATTCAAAAGTATTTGTGAGAGTCAACATTTTAAAAAAAGCCCTACAGGTAGCCTGACAGAGGCTTCCAGATTTTTTTCCCTGGTGGGTTTTGCTTTAGGTTTTGGTGCCAAGTTTTTTGAGGCTTTTTGTTTGTTTTTATATTTAGCAAATTTTACTATAATTTTCTGTGTATGTATGTCAGGCTGTTACTTTGGTCTCTGTAACAAGTTTTCCATAGCCTTTGGATTGATCCATACCTGTATTAAAATGTGTGTGACACTTGCTCTTGTAAGTCCAGTGTGCTGCAGTTGGGGTCCTGAAACATGATACTGAGTAGTTATCTTAGAAAAAGGAACCAGAGGAACCTGAGGAACCAGATTCAGCTATGTCATGCTGTGCACTGCAGTATTTCCTGTGTAACTTATATAATATAAGTTTATATCAGTTTTTCTCTTGTCAGTTGTGGCTATGCTGTTAAGCTGTCTCCAGCAGTGCTGTATGCATAGCACACTGGATTTTTTTGCACTGGATGAGTGAATTTGACCGTGAGGTTTCCTTCCCATCTGGTGAGGTGGGGGTAGAAGAGGGAGGTTTCTGTTTTTATCATTGGCTTTTTTTCTTGAGTCTGTTAAGTCTGAAGCCCACACGTGGATGCAAGGTAAGTAATGATGGCCTAAGAAGATGATTGGGACAGTTTTCAAAGCCCTAGGCCTCCAAGGAAACAGAGAAACAACTGGTTTCTTGATCTAGAAAAATACTGAAAAAAAGGCACAAAATTATTCAAATGCATGGCAGGTTACTATAGAGAGGAAGGGAATAATCAGCTATCCATATCTGCTGAGAAAAGAACAGGACATAAATTACTAAGGCAAAAGCCCAACTTAAGGAAGACAGTTGGGGATTCATTTTGATCACAAGGGTAGTTAGCTGCAGAAATGTATTCTCTGAGGAGGTTATTGCTTCTTTGGCAGGTTTTCAGAACAGCTCATATTCTCTGCCACATTCCCTTTGCCAATGCTCTCCATATTGCGGAGTGGATGATTTCTGGTAAACTTCCTTGCCCAAGCAGCCAGCCAAACTGACACTTGCCTGATCTGTTGGGTGTGTTACAGCAGTCATGGGACCACGCTTCACAAGGCTCCTAAATGCCATGGCTTTTCACAGCTCAGCTTTCATAGCAGATGGAAAAGCACTTGGCTTGATTTTTTTTCATTTATTTCTCAGGGAGGGGATTATGATATCGGTTCTGCTTGTAATGCATTTCAATTTTGATAGCATTTGAAGTTACTTTACATCACTGTAATTGATAAGACTAGTATAATAGGAAATAACTTAGAAACACTATGGTAAACCACAGTCTCCACTAACTGTTCAGTTTGTCATCATATTTCTTGTCTGTGCAGAGAATCAGATAAAAATGTTGCATAGAAGACTTGTGCTATATCTAGAAAGTATGTTTCTTACTGCAGAAAGCTTTATTTAAAAAAAAAGTTATTAGGAAGCTGAAATTATTTTTTCTTTCCTGTATTTAGCAAAATCACAGCACTTCTGGTTTCCTGGGCACTGCAAACTCAAAGATTTCTGAATGAGCATGCATGTGCTTGTAGGCAAAATAAAAACCTTCTCTCTTCTGCTTCCTCTTAGAAAGGAGATGTAGAGAGCTTATAAATGTGAGCAAGGGTCAAAACCTGTTTTTTCTGTGCTATGGATGAATCAAAAATAATGGCAACTGATCTTGGGAGTCATTCAGTCCACCTACTTCAATCCATTTCTTTAAGATGAAGTGTGAGAGTGGTCCTGAGAGTGCATATCCCAATCAAATAGATGGGACATGCCACTTGCCCAGGAAGTCTGCTAGAGGACATGCCTAGAAAGTAGGTTGTTGTGGCAAGAGAGAGCCTAGTTTCTAGATCCTACCCATGGTGTTCGAGTTTCCTAGAACTCATTCATATTTTATATTAGGTCCAGAGTAAATCAAAAATAGGACCAGAAGGTCCAGAAACCTCAGCCACTCAGCTGAGCATCATTGCCAGCAGGGGCTCAGCTTCTAAGGGAGACATGAAGAATGCTGTTCCTCTTAATACCTTGTGGCCAAAAATGCAGGAGGCATGGATGGCTGGAGTCAGTCCTCTTAGGCTGATTTGTATCTACAGCCTCCAGTTTTCTACTGAGTGCTACAGCCCCTGGACTGCAAAAAACCAGTGGCACTGTCGTCATTTAGATTGAATCATAATCTTTGTCAGATCTAACCACTGGTTTCCCTTAGAGGTTTAAATGGAGTTTAAGTGTGTGTCTGCCTAAATCTGGTCACAACAGGGCTTGCAATACCCTATGTCCCTGGAAAAACAAGGGGAAGAGGTGGTTGAAAAAGTGAGGTGCCTTGTGAAAGAGCATGTCTAGTGGCTAGAAGAGGCCTAGGAAGAAATGGAGAAGACCCTTGCATGGATGCATGTGAGCTGCTGGTGCATGAATTCCAACTCTATTCAGCTAGATATACAGTTCATGTTTGGTTTTTCCTTGGAGTACATTTCTACTAGGATGTTAGGATCAACTTGATTTCTTACAAGAATCTGCAAGTTTTCCTTGTTTTTGAAACAACCAACTCATTGAAAATGTTGTTGTTCTTACAGTCACTGAATGTCTAGTCAGTTTTAATTTAAATGATGATTTGATTCCAGATTAAGCTAATTTCACACTGTACTCTAGGCATGTTTGAATTTGAGGATGTGTTTTGCACTGCATGCTCAACTTTAGCATTTTTTCCTTGCTAGTTGGCACTCTAGATCAACATAAACTGTTTTGCTACATGCACAGCACTTCCCTTGGCATGCCCCAGTGCCCCTGCAGGTGTAGGCTTTGTGGATCTCTGAACCCTAACCCTAATGTCAACTTGGGGCTGAGGCAGAGGTCCCCAGGACCAAGGATGGCCCAGATGAGAAAGGTATGGAGGCAGTGATGTTACACTGCCATAGCTTCATCATCCTCTACGATGTCTCTTGTCTGCCTTATTCTTGGGTACTTCCAGATATGAAAGTCATACAACAAATTATTCTTTCCCAAACTATCAGTGAAAGACGCTTCAGCAGAATGGATAGTTTAGGCTGGGATTTAAGTTCTGGAGAATTGTGATGTCTTTGATTAAAAAACATATGTTCAAGCTTATAATCTATATCCAAACTGAACACTTCGTGATCTTAATGTGAAGACAGGTTGCTTGTATAAGTCAAGGGAAGTGATTCATACAATTAAATATGGATATTTTATAGATTACTTACTGTAAAGATCTTTCATATTTTTATATTTCTATAAAAATGCTTATTTCTACTTCCTTTTCAGTATGAAGAATAGTTCTGCCCTAATAGTTACATTCTGTTTTTAAAACATGCTCAACTAAAACCTAAGCCTGAACTTTACCATATTCTGGAAATATCAAAATAAAGATCCAAGTCTGGTGACTTGAATCTATTTTCACTTTCAGGCCTTTATTTGCTGTCATTTCCATCAGTCTTGTATCAGTGTGATTCCATGAAGCCATTCAGGTTACACTGCTGTTAACTGTAGCAATTTCAGGGAAATACCTTTCAGAACTCTCTGGGGCAGGGTTGAGCATCCCAGAGCCGTGAGTTCTGTGTCAGCATAGACACAGCCACCCTGGTTGGAATGCTCTGCAAGCAGTATATTCACAGGCTTTTCAACATATTTTTAGGGAAACTTATTTGAGTTAGGAAATCATTCACAGTAAAATGCCAGACTCTTATTGCATCGTTTGTGCTTAAGACAACTTCTGCTGCTTTCTAGTGAATTGTTTTTTGTGGAATGCAGCTTTAGAGTGGTGTTATTAAAAGGTGTTTGAAGCTGTTTTTATAGCCAAGCAAACGTGTGAAAACCCTGTAGCATTACTTCCTGCCCCTTTTTCCTCTGTGTTGCTGAAGCATTGCCACCAGTAATATGGTTTGGTCTCTGTGTCTCTGTGATGTTACTGTGTGCAGATTCATCTTTGAGGTATAATTCCTTTAACTGTGTATTTCCACTGGCATTCAGAGCTTTGCATGTTTTCCTGACTATATAATTTTAAAAGTGACAGATTTCTCTTGAAATTTTAAGATGATGATCTTAAACTGGCAAATATTTTAAATAGTTCCATTGGCTTCTGTTAAGTCTGGTATCTGGGATTAAAACTTTTAGAATTATCCAAGTGAGGATGATATAAACCATTTAACTTCGTTTCCAGAATATATCGATTTCTGTGTCAAAAAAGGTCATTTTTTGCATTTGTTTCATAAGCAGATCAATTATTCACTATGTTAAAACCAGGAAAGGACCTATAAATAGCATCCAAGACACTGACAGTCAATTGCAAAACTCCAGTAATGAATGTAAACAGTTGCAGTGAAAATGTTGATCTTTGTCACTGTAAGGTTGGGGGTTTTTTCATTCCTCATAACAAGTGATACTTCTGTTTTCATGATTCCTAACTTCATGAAAAAAAATACTTTATGCTTCTGTATAAATGCTAACTCCACTGTTTCAGAAAAATCACAATGACAATTTTCTGAAAGATATGATAGGTGAGGATGTGTTCCCCTAATAAAGCTTTTGCTTTGCAGCTGAGAACAGACAAGTCAGAACATTCCCCTGAAAACAGCATACATTTTTTTCTCTTTTTTTTAATTCTATGGGAAAGTAAGGAAATTCTGGCTTTATCTCTGCTAAGCAAAAGGAAGCTAAAAAAGTTTAAAAAAAAATCTCTGCAATCTCTGCTCTGTACAGCTGACAGTTGAAACACATGGGATAATTTACTCAACTTATCTTTTAAATTCTCAGAAAACCCCCAGACCCTAAATTAAACCTTCTCCTAGACACCAGTGCACTGCAGCAGGACACTGTCAGGCAAGGAAAGAGCTGGGACAGTAACTGCTCAGGGCTACTTTCATACAAATGTCATGATGACGGTTGGCTCAATTGTTCTTGTCCTTTTGCAATGCATGCGACTTTATGGCAGTAGGTTACATTTCCAGACGGGCAATGCTTCAGCAATTACATGGAATCAGTACATTCTCACACGACGAGCGTCACTATACTGCTCGCACATGGATGAACAAAGGTAAGACTCAAAACCACTGGCTTCGTTTTTAACCTGGCATGTGGGTTGAAGTGTCCTGTGTATTTCTGTCGGTGAGGTGGGCAGCAAGTTAGAAGATTTGCAGTTGCTTTTAAATCAGAAGACTTCTGTTTGTGTGCTGCTGGCTCATAGCTCAAAGTTAACAACCAGTCCAGTGCCACAAAGGAAGTTGGTTCCTGCCTTTCCATCTGCAACTCTTTAACCCAAACCATGCATAGGAAGGGGCTGAATGAAAACATTTTGAAGAAAGCAGGATTACTGTTAGGAGAGTAGTGGTGTTTATATTGTGTGGTCTTAACACATGGAATGCAACTTTTTGAAATGCTCTGACTGAAGGTAGCAATGCTTTTGTTCAGAGCTGTGCATTGTCTAACATCCTGAACAGCAGCATCTCCCAAATTGTAGTCCTCCATTAGCTCTCAGGGAACACTGGACCCCTCTGATGGTGCTCTCAGTTCCTCTGCTGCTACCTGCAGAAATTGCCTGGAGACTTCTTTGGGAAAAAAGAAGAGCCAAGAAATCCAAGTCTACAAGACAAAGAGGAAAAAGGATATGGTGGTCTGAGATGGCTGTGTGGGAGCCAATGGATCCTGGGAGTTGGATATGTGCTGGGAATATTGGGAATACTGGGCTTCCTCAAAGCGAGGGTCAATCTAGAGGCAGAAGCACATTTAAGAGAAAGTGTCATGTAGCAGGATGTTCTGCAAGGAGGAGAGGATGAAAAGAGCACTGAGTAGCCTTTCACAGGTGAATGTCCTGTCCCCTTACAGAAGCAGAGGGTCCAAATAAACTTTGATCTGGGTTACAAGGAGTACCTGGAAGTGGTCCTGGTTCAGACTTCTGCAAAAAGATGTTGTAGCTGACATTCTTGCTACACCCATCATGCAGAGTGAGAAAAGGAAAATATACGAAAAAAAACCCAGAATATGATGATTGGGTTAGGGATTGCTACAGACCGGCAGGTCAACTTTGAGAAGACGGAATGTCATTTTAAGACATAGCAATCATACTAGCAAAGGATATGCCATGGTTTTAAAATTTCTTGAAGGCTGTGCTTTTATGTTTCTCTAGGATACAATAGAGTGGTTTCTAGATAAAGAATTTGGGGTAGAATCTTTTGAGAACAGAGTCCCAGGAAACAAGCCTTAACTAAATTTTATCCTGAAACCTAGGAAAAGCAGAGATTTCTACCTTGCTTTAGAGCTAGTCAATAAAGTTACATAGCAACTGCAGCCTTTGCTGTTCAGATATGTTTAATGACAACAAATTTTGACATATGTCTTGCTGATCTTTGGATTTTCAGTTTGAGTAGTGCATTTAATAGAAAATGGCACAGTATGTTCCCAAAAGTATCCCAAAGATTCTATCTGTTAGTGTCAGTTTTGCAGAGATGTATTAGTTAACTGTACTGCACAGGAGTGAGGAACATTTCTTGTTAATTTAGGGAGGGAGAAAGCTTGATGACATATGCAAATGGCACATCATATATTTTAAGTTCTGTGTTTGTCGCCTACACTAACTGCATTTGTCCTTTCAACATCTTTCTTAGTTTGAGCCCCACCATATTTGAATTTTATGTGACTGTGATATTAATACACCTGTTAAAGAGAAAATTAATTACATAATAACATTTTTTTTAAAAAACGAGGTAACCTTTGGGAGGATGATCTCTGCCTTGAAATTACTGTCTTCCTTTCTTTACCTGGCAGCTGTCACTGCTCAGGAAGGAGCTGGGCCAACTAGTCCACTGCAGGAGAAGTACAAGTGCTTGGGGTTATGGGAGACACTAATTCTCAAGGTATCAGAAGCTGTGTTTGTAGATGTACCAACAATCCCAGTTTTATGCAGCTACACTGAGCAGTACCGAGACAGAACTAGAGAGCTACAACAGTGCCTACGTGAAAGTGAAAACGGGGTGAGGGCAGGGTTTGGAAGTTCAAGTAGACATAAGTTTCTCTTCCATGAGAGTGGGACTGAAGTGCCAATGACAGCTATCTTGTGAAGCTCCTGTTTGACAAGTTACAGATGACCTCAAAGAACCAAAGGTGGCCCAAGCGTGGAAGAGCAGCAGGAGAATTTGCCCTCATCCCTGCGTGCCAACTTTTAAGGTAGCATACGTATGTAGTAATGCTTGGTGCAATTCCAGTAGTGCTTTCCCATGGTTCTCTCCAGTCTTCCCCAGGCAGCTGTGGTGAAGAGGACGACTTCAGCAGTTTGCACTGAGGCATCTGTGTAGGGGATTACAATGCTGCAATATGTTGTCTGAGGAAGAGGTTCACCAGCAAAAACGCTGCTTCTAGTGGAGAGCAGGAGCCACATATACAACACAAGGCTTAATTCAGTTCTAAGTTGGACTGTGTGAGAAAGTAATTTTCTAATTTTATTCCTCGACAATAGCAGAAAGTATTCCTCTTTCCAGACAGTTCTGTTGGCTCTGAAGAGATGAGTCTCTTCTGAGCTATACAAAGGATAATTTCCTATCAGATACAGATCTACTTCATAGTGATAGGTTCAGAACCAAGCCCTTTACCTCAGATCCAGTAGCTTCAATTATTTCTCCATCTCCAGGCCCTCCTGGCCAGTTTTTGTTGTTGCAGAAGAGCATACATAGGGTTTCCAATGATCTAACCCCATTTTTGACTACAGGTTGGTAAACATCAGCACTGGCACAAACTGTTTTGCTAGCAGCCAGCCCTACTCCCATCTTCCTTCTGGCTCCTTTCCTCTTCATTAACTTTTTAGCCTCAGTGTGTTTTATAGCCTCCATTGTGTTGCCACTGACAGTTCCTGCTAATGCCAGTACTTCCTGCCTGGCACTAGGCAAAGCAAAGCAGAGATCCTTATCGCCTACAGCAGTCAGACCCTGTTCATTGCTACCTTTCTCTGAAAAGCTCAGAGAGATTCTCTGAACCTGTGTACTTGCAGTGAGGACAACACAGCTCTGTCTCCAGCTGGCTCTCCACGTTGCCTGCTAAAGCTTGGGCAGGAAGATTAGCCAGTCAGTGCCAGCTCACTCTGCAGTTGTTGCCAAGGGCACAGAGCAGGTTTCTCACTTCACTCCCTGGGAAGCCAGAGTCGATTTTGGTTATGGGCTCAGTTAAGCAATGGGTGTCTGTTCCCCAGAGAGCAGTTATTAATAGCTTGACAATAAACAATGGCTGTGAATGCAGTGCTAGAACATCCTAGTGATGGTAACAAGAGCAGAGCAAAGGACACGTGCTGTGAAGTTGGTAATGGCATCTCCCTTCATGTCCTGCAGCAATGAGATACATGGATTAATTTTAAATGCATTGGTAACACATGGATCTAAAGTTATTTTGTGCTATTTAGAACAAGTCCTTTGAGCTAAGGCTGTTGTAAATTCTAATTAGTCTATGCTAATCTCCATAATAAGCAGCTATTTCTAATGCAGATCTAACTGATGAGGTCTGACAGCATTTTCCACACTTATTTATACAGTGGCAGCAAGCTGGTATCGTGCTAGTGTCAGAATGTTTGCTCAGGTTACGAAAACTGTATGTTCTGTACCCTACAGGGAGTTTGTATTTTCTGCAGGCTTGCTCCTGTTCTTGGAACACCAATTTATGCCTGTTTGCTTGTATTTATTTATGCAGAAAATAGGGAAAACTCCTTCAGCCGTTCCCGAAGCTCCAGCGTGTCCAGTATCGACAGGGACTCAAAGGAGGCAATTACAGCTTTGTACTTCATGGAGTCCTTTGCCCGAAAGAACGACACTGCTGTCTCCCCCTGTCTCTGGGTTGGAACGGGCCTCGGTATGGTTTTAATCCTCTCCCTTAATCTGCCTGCTAGCGACGACTTACGGCAGTCAGAGCCAGTCATGGTGTCACCAAGTGGTAAGAGTGCAGCTCTTTTTCTGTTTGTTATCTATCTTGGTACGACTGGGGATATAACTGCATGATTGGGCAGAAATTTCTCAATATATGTATTAAGCAATGGTCACTCGCTACATGCAAGGCACACAAGTAAAAGTGCCCATGAGGGACCTGAAGCTTCATGGACTGAGACACTTTGGTTGTGTTAGTTCTTGTGTCATGGGCAAAGTTTAATGTTTCTTGTGAGGACGGGGAAATTAGCAGAGTTCCTTCATATTGTGAAATTGCAGTTCTTTGTGCAGTCCTGTCTGGGATGCTGTGACAGTTTGGCTGTCTCTCTTTCAGAAAGCTGCAGAGAAGCAGAAGGGAGTTCAGGAAAGGAAACAAAAATGTTGGCAGGTTGCTGTACCAGGAGAGATCCTTGGCTGAGCGAGTGACAGATGGTGTAGCAGAGAGAACAGAGGGCTGAGAGAGGTCAGGTCTGAGGAGAGGCAGTATGTGCTTAAAAAACGGACAGAAGAGCAAATAATGCACAGGAACAGAGATTTCCCACCCACACTTTGTTTAGGAAAAACAATTCTGGAAGGTCATCAGACTAAGAAGAGCAGTTTTACTGCTGGGGAATAAATATCCTACTAGTATAATGTAGAGATAAACAGGCTATCTTTATGGTATTCAATAGCATGTATTATATCCACTATTATAGATATTGGCTGCCTGATACTTTTTCAGGCTGTTTGGTCTCCTCCTTGTGTAGTCAGAAAGAACTGAGCAAGCAAGACTTGTCACCTCAGCTAGATTAATGTGTTTGCTCTGTTTACAAAAGCTGAATGTCAGCTGCGCTGCACGCATTTGCAGCACTGACAACCAGTCTAATTGTGGTGCCAGTGTCAGTGAGAGCAAATTATGTTCTGCAGGCACTGTTCTGACACTGAAAGGAGCCGTGCTGACCTTCGCGTGCTTGGACTGCATGGGGACACTGACACATCCACCGTATGAAGTATGGAGGGATCCACACAGTGCTGATGACGGTGAAAAAACAAGGAAAAGGAAACTTGTCATGCATTCCCCTTCCTCCTCCCAGGATATGGGTGATCATCAATTTGCAGTCATTTGTTCAGAAAAACAAGCCAAAGTCTTCTCATTGCCTTCCCAAACATGTCTTTATGTCCACAACATCACCGAAACGTCCTTTTTATTGCGAGCAGATGTGGTCACCCTCTGTAACAGCGTCTGTCTGGCGTGCTTTTGTGCCAATGGGCACATCATGACACTGAGGTACTTATCTAACTAATCTTGTGGCAAAACTAAGCAAAGAGGTGGCACAGTGCCACCACATTCCACACGTGTTTGGTCCTGAGTGCCTGATGCTCTGCATTAACTCCCCGGTGGGTGCATTTAACTCCCTGCCTTGCCACAGCCAGGCCTGTTTCTTGGGCTGCCTCCATGTGGGGAGTTAAGGCAGGGGCACAGCAAAGCCAGCTCCTTTTTTTCATAGAAATCCTGTACCTGTGACTGTTGATGGCTCATGGTTTTTACCTATTGTAAAAGAAAACTGATAATTTTGCTCAGTTATGGGGGGTCAGGTATAGAGGAGTATAGAACTCACCATAGCAGGATACTGTTTATCCCATGTGAAGTAGCAAGTCCCACTCTTGCCTTTTCTGGAGACTTCCTGTTCAGAGCACCTGGTTTCCCTTCCTTGTCACCTCCCCCAGGGTGCCGACTGTGCAGTAGCCCTATGGTTATACCCTCATGTTGCTGCACCCCCTTTCCCTGGCTAGGCCATTTAAATTTTAGAAAGTGCTGTCTAAAACAGCAAACCATGAGAAGCTGGAGGACAGCAAAGGCGATGCTGGAGCCTTTGTCCACAGGTTGGAAGCAGGGCCCTGCCATGCCATTTCCTGCAGATGTCCCTGGGTAACTGGGGACAAGCCTTACCCTACAAACTGCCCAGCCACATGGCACAAGCTGTACTGTGCCACATGCACATCCCAAACCCAGACAGTAGCAGAAGCCTTAGGGTCATTGAGGCAAGGCAGGTGAAACTTCTCTATTCAAGCAAATGAAGTATGATGAGAAGACAGCATGTTTATGGCAGAATTTTTCAGCTTAGAGCTACGTTTAAGTGTTCCAGTTATGAAAAGCATAAACTTAAATGTTGGTTTAAAATGCAGCCACAGAGCAGGTATACCTGTGTGGTATCTGGTGAGTAACCTGGCAATCTGCTTCTTTTCAGTTTGCCCAGTTTTCGCCCACTGCTGGACATGAACTATTTGCCTGTAACAGACATGAGGATAGCACGGACCTTTTGCTTCACTAATGAAGGGCAGGCTTTGTATCTCAGCTCTCCCACAGAGATCCAGCGCCTGACATACAGCCAGGAGATGTGTGACAATCTACAGGTAGGGCTCAAACTCTTACTGTGGTGCCTTTGTGTGGGAGGGCCAGTGACCTGACTCGTCAGGGGTAAACTGGCACACATCTACTGCTAGACTTTGGCGTTTGAAATGAAGGCTGTGCTGCAGGAGCAGGACAGATATGTTCCTCTCCACTTGCCCTGACTGAATGATGCCAAAGCAACAGAGAGAGGTCAGCAGCTCTATTGTTCTTTGGGCTTTTTCATGCACTGTCACTTGCACCTAGCAAAAGTGCAATAAGTGCAATAAGTCTTTACAATGTTAGATATGGGCTGGTTTGGGGTCTTCTTTACAATGAAAATGCAAATGAAAATGTCATTTACTGAAGAGAAGGAATTGTGAGAGGTTACAGGGAGAAACGTGAGTAATAAAAGGGAAAAAAAAAAGAGGGGGGAATAAGTTCTAGGTTATATAATTAGCAGTAAACTAGGATGGAAATATAAAAGAAATAGTCCTGCCAGCACTCATTATGCCCTAGGGAATGACATGTGCTGAGCTGCTCAGCTTGCATCACTGTCTGTCTCAGGTCTGAAAAAGCACTGTGAGGAGTGAGCATTGCACACAAGCTTTTGCACATCAGAGAAGGGATTATTTTGTAGGGAACCGATTTTAAAATAATCAAAAGGTTTGACTGATGTATCTTAGACTATGGGCCTACAGTGAGAGGCTGTTACCAGCCAGATTTAATTTTTTTTATTAGCCTTAATAGCATCACACAACAACCAAACCAAGGGAAATTAGGCCCTTGCTTCTATTTACTGCTGGACTAGGGCTGCTTTTATCTTTAGTTTTATGCAAAAAAAGGTTTGCACAGTTCTTATATGTGTACAAAAAGCAGATGACCCAGTATCACATGCTACCTAGGAAAACAAAGCTAGGCTGCATGAGAGCCTCCACTTAAGCTCCAAGGGCTGCAGTAATTTCTCTCCCCAGAGCAGGTGACTGTGCAGAGGAGCAGTAAGTGTGAGTCACAGCGCTGTCCTAGCACTCAGCCTCCCAGGAGCAAGTGCTTTGTGCAACACAACAGCTGTATCTGCCTGTTGGGGCTTGGATGAGCAAACACAGAGCTGAGCAACAGGGCAGCAACTGTTCCCAGTGCACACAGCCTCACTGGTGTCAAACACTACTGGGACTGCACACTTTCTTCATCAGTTTTATTTCAGAGAGCTGGCTTTTCCTAGTACTGCTGCAAATAAATCTGAGCCTGAGATTTGTTTGGGTCAACTGCTCCAAGATGGAACAGTCACCATGACAGTGCCTTATTTAGCATTATTGATGGCACAATAACAGTGGGAAGGTTGTATGGAAGGTAAGGGGTTTTGTTTAAAACAAAACAACAAACAAACCCTACGGTAATCAAACAAACAACAAACCACCAAACTCTCTGAACTGCTATCAAGCACTGAATTCAGGTATGTTATAAAAAGCAGAGTGACTGCCCAGCTTGCCTGGGTAATCACTAAAGCAAACCAAATAATAAACAACAAATTGTTTATTCAAGTATAGTGTCACCTCTGCAGTTTCTAAGCAAAATGTGATCTTATCATTGGTATTTTCATCCTGCACTACTTAAAATTTTTTGTCTCTGGTAAAGAACATGGGCGTGGGCAGTGACAAGCCAAGTGCCTTTGAAAGCATGAGTGAATCTAGTTAGCCCAAGCATTTGCCTGCCAGGAAACATGAATGTTAAGTACACCATAGTATTCACACAACAGACTCTTTTTAAAAACTAGTTAATTAAATCCAGTGCATGTGGCTTGTTAATGCAAATAAAGAAAGCACCTAGGACTGGTTTGACCTCATTAATTTTTCACATGGACATTTTGCTGGCTTTGCTAGGACATGCTTGGGGATTTGTTTACTCCTGTGGAAACACCTGAAGCCCAAAACAGAGGTTTTCTCAAAGGACTTTTTGGAGGAAGTGGACAAGCTTTTGACAGAGAGGAGCTTTGTGAGTAATTTATTGGGTTGGGTTTTTTTTTTTGGCAGAAAGTCATTCACAGGACCACCCTGCCCTTGTCATCTAGGAATGGAGTCGTACATGAGATTTAAATCATCTACAGAAAGTTGACAAAATGAAGGGAGGGGAGGGTCCTTGGTTGCCTTCCCATAATTCCTTCACCTTGGAAGTTTCTTTTGAGCAATGGAGGGAGGGGCACCCGACTGCACTGTAGATGTGCTGGTGGCAGAGCAATGTCTTCCACATGTGCCATCTGTCCATCAAATGGCATCACTGCTGCAAGGCTGCAGCGGGAGATTGAGAAGCACTGACAGAGCCACAGCCAGGAACTTATTCCTGTCTGTTTGTCCCTGTCTCCTTTGCAGTTGGCGAGGCTACGGCAGGAAAAGCCTCTCGCAGTCTCGCCCAGCACATCCCTGGATCAGGTGGGATTGAAGGCGTGAGAGGAGCTGCGGGAGGAGTCATTGGGGACTTGACTCGTGCACGCATTGCCCTTGATGAGAGAGGACAGAAACTGGGAGAGCTGGATGAAAGGACTGCAAGCATGATGGCCAGCGCAGAGGCGTTTTCCAAACATGCACACGAGGTAGGGCCCTGGCACCATACACCCAAAACTAAGAACTGCCAACCCTGCAACTGAGCCTTTGCTTCCCTTTGGGAAGGTAAAGTGCAGTTCTCTCCCTTCACCCAGTCATGTTGTTAGAGGTTGTACTCCTGTTAACTGACAGACCATTTTTCCTCCTCCCAAACAATGAGAATGCCAAATATAAACTTCCATTGCACGCCCCTTCCTTTCATGTTTCTGTAAATGAGCATCCATTGTTAGCCTCTGAATTTAGAACGTGGCACTTCTCATCTTGCCTTTCTCACTAATTCATTATGATTTGTTTTTTTAAGCCACTTAATGCAGCACATCTATGCAGTAGGGCAGAAAACAGGTAGGTGGATGTGTATATAGGAATCTTATCTTACTGGGAAGAGGAGGAGAACATTACTAGTACAACACTGTGGTACAGTTATATAGAATAGGGCTTGGCTGGAATAGACAGCTTCTGTGCTTAAATGGAAAACCTCTTCCATCCCACGCTGATAAGACTGGGAATCAACTAAAGTGATTTTTCTTGAAGACAAAACAACATTAAAGAATACTTCCCAAAATGCACGTTTTTTCATTTAATGTGCATCACATCTCTGTACAAGACCTTTACATTTTTATTGGCTTTTGTTTGTGTGAGGCAGGAATAATGTGCCCCAAAATGCAAAAAGTTTGTATATTCAGAGCATATCTACTATGCTCCATAGATAGGCTTCTTTCTATACAAATAAAAAGCAAGTTCTTGATTATTGCCATACCTTTAGTTTTTGAAGAAGAAAAGTAGTTAAAGCTCCTTGGGGAAAAGCTAACAAATATCAATAGCAGGTAACACATTTTTCATGTAATAACTATGAAATTAAATATGAGATCTCAGTGGACTCAAGACCTGATGACCCTGATAGTGAAGTACTGCATTGCTCTTTTTAATTATGAAGTTTGTGACAGCTAATGGGCCTAGGTCATGTGTGGTACCTCATAGGTAGGGCAGTGTTTTATATTGCCATTTTTTGGTTTTTTTCCCATTTCTGTAGGTGATGCTGAAATACAAGGACAAAAAGTGGTACCAGTTTTAGACTTTCAAAGAAGCTGCTTTTGGCTTTATTAAGAACACTGTTCAGGGAAGCAACATTAATTCCCAAATCTACCAGTCACTGGCCAAAGACAGCTTTTTTCTCCTAGAAGATGTTTTCCTGTTACTATTATTGGATTCATCACAGTGGACGTCAAGGAGAAATTTTACAGACCGTGAGATGGAAGCTGGAATCATGAGAGTCTTATTCCAACAGCTGGCTCATGCAGTGGCCCATTTTTTTCCAAAAGGAACTCAACCATCACTGTGGCATGTAGTTTTTCAGAAGCTGTAGGTATGAGCTGTGGGGGGTGTGTCTGGTTAAAAATATTCTGTACAAACTCGAATGTTAATGCACTTATAAAACTTTGCATGACTAATTGCCATCTTAAAAAAAAAAAAAAAAGAGAAAAAGAAAGCATGTTGTGACCGAAGAAAATGGGATTCATTTCTATTCTGAGAAAAAAGAAATTAAATAGCAAAAATCTTTATTTTTTAAAAGTGACATTATTAAAAGCCAGTACATTTCAAGCATGTTTGCTACCATTTTCCACATAAAAATGAGTTGAGCTGCATTTTCTTATCTGCTATTTATTTCCCTTGAAAAACCTTGCTTGAAATCAGTGCTCTTTAACTCCTAAGAAAATAGATTCGAAATCCTGTGCCCAAAATTTACAGATTTTACAGGTAGCTGAACAGGCACTATCTGAAACATCATTAAAACATGAGCATAGATGGTTTATTTGCAATTCAGAGCTCATGACACGTCATCCTTATCTGTACTTTTTAAAATGCGCTCCAGATTCATCTCAGTTGTCCTTGAAGGGGGCCACGGCACTTTTCATCCCCATGGAGTCTGTATCACTTGGTTGCCTTATTTCTCAGTAGCAGGAATAGAAAACCAGTTTTGGAAACCACTTCTTCAAGTTAAGAAAGGCAATATGGGAAACCACAGTCCTGTCAAATTCTGCTCACGGAGGCTGCTTAGCAGCTTGCAGAGCAGTGATGCTGCTCAAGTGCTCAGCTGAAATTATGTGAAGGGACCTGCACAGTAACCCCCTCAAAACTTGTGTGAGAGAGAGAGAGAGGGATCAGAGCAGCAAGACTAAAAGATGGGTCAGAGGAGGAGCGTGGAAAACCATTGTGAACACACATATATAAAATGACACCATAGGTGAGTGGCAATTGATTCTCTGCTCACACTGCTAAAAGTAATTTGCTTCTGCTTCAAAGTGGTTTGCTTGGTTTCTACAGTGAACTCTGCAAAAACCTCTGCAGCCTGCAGCTACAGAAGATAACAGTAAGTAGAACCTATTGCCTGTCCATGCAAATAGATTCCTAGTCCATAAGAATGCTCCACATTAGTCTACAAGAGCCTCACTTCCACAGTTCCACAGTGGAACTCTTAATTTAGAAATTTTTCCAAGATTGGCTTGGAAACAAGGCACTAAAGGATTGTTTTCATGTGCCTGGACATAGTTTCAAAATAGAAAAAGAAAGTGAGGAAGAGCTGGAAAAACAGCAGTTAAAATTTTTCTATAGAAGAAGAGTGACATCCTCTGTCCCTTGAAGGAATCCTGATGGACACTGATGCAGACAGGCACCATCCTCTCCTAACTAGACCTTAACTTCACTGGTGTTTGTGTCATCATAGTGTTCAGATGATTCCTCTCAAAGATGTCTTTCCCATATTCTTCCTTTACCTACAATAAAATGCAGCCCAAGAAATTGTACCATCCAGAAGTCTGGCCTCACTATCGGCCCACTGCACAAGTTAAAGGGTTGGAAGAGATTTGAGGCATTAAGTTTCACATTCACATTGTAGCACAACCAAATTTCATGATTTACAGGACTTTTACATTTCTCTGTAGGCAAAATCAAAATGATGGCCCTGACAGGTCTAGCTCAACCGGGAATGAGACTCAACAAGTTCCTCTGGCACAGGAGAAACCACCCTATGTTGTGAGAACTGTAGAAACTTGTTGAGAAAAAGGTCAAAGCCTCAGCAATGCCTGGGTTTCTGCTGAGAGCTAAGGAATTGAAGTTGTCCATGACTCAAGAGGATGTGTCTCTGTGTGTGTATTTAAGTAAATGCCAAACTCATCACTCTGATGCCAATAGGAACCGGGCTGGGGAATTCCTTCCAGTGGCTGGGTCACAGAACTGACCACTTGCGTCTGTAAGGACACACTGCTCTAACCAGGTATCTAGAATGAGAAATAAATGAGGACAACATTATAGCAATTTGATCTTCTGTTTAAACATATATGCAATGGCCTGTGCTCTGGTCTATAATCCGAAACCACTAGTCTCTGGGCAACAAAATCATTTGGGGCAGCATTCAAACCCTCCAGCAGCCAACTTACTTTCCATGATGAACTGGTGTATCACAGTCAGCAGTGCACCAAGCAGCCCTACAGGTGGTGCTCAGGCAGCCATCGGCTCACTGCAATGACAAGGAGGGCATCAGGTCTGCCCAAGATTTTGGCTGTACCTCACATAGGATGCTGATATTGCCAAGTCTCCCATTACCTTGATTTCAGTGGAAATGGTGTCAGGCTGGAGCTAGAGCCCACTTGCTTGTTTGAGAACTGTATGAAAATTTAAGAGCAACTTTTAACTGCTAATCACTGCAGCACATCCAGAGAGAAAAGTGTCTTCAACATTTACACAATGCCTGATTGACTTTGGCTGCCAACAGTCTCTAGCTTAACACCAGGGTAAAAAAATCTGCCAGTAAATTTCCATTTGCATTTTTATGCAACAGAGAAAAGAGAATTTAGCAGTCCTCAAACTTACAATTTTTATTACTAAACTTTTAAGCAACCTTTCTCTAGTACTCCCCATCAGGTCACAGCTTTCCACTCATATATTTTACATATTTCCAGACAGTTAGTTACCAATTGCTATTTCTGTTAAGTTCACCACTTGTGACTATAATTATCAATTTTCTTGTAGTCTGTAGAGATCTAAAAAGTTGTATATGTTTGTATATAGAACATTCTATATATATAATATATATATGTAATGTATATGTTGTATAAGTTTGTTAGTGCACACTGTTAAATGCTTTCTATCAAGATCTACCATGTATGTGGAAAAAAAACTCATCACTTAAAACGTTCAATGAGGGAGGAAAACTTCTTGCCTGGTTGATTTATTGTGAAATGAGGGGGAGTGTGGGATTTTTGAAAGGCTTGACCTGAACACTACTAAAGTCTGTTAGTGAAAGGCATAAAGCTGCAGCATTCCAAGCAACGAGCACAGCATCTGACTGTAAGAAAGACTGTAAGACTGTGACTGGCTGTAAGAAAATCGAGGGCACTGGCTGTCACTGGATGTTGAAATCTTTCTGTGCTTTCACCTTTCCCACTAAGACAGCACCACCTCAAGCAAAATCCTAAGCTTAGATGTATCTCCAACATCACAATCCTCAGCTACAACAGGCCAGATTGGCTGGAAATATTTGTCCAATTTAAAATGCTGTTTGTTCATTTGCATACCTTGTTCCCTCACATTCTTCTTTCCAGGAGCTCTGTAACGATCACATACAAAACCAGATACACAGACCTTCCAACAGCACTCACACCTTTGGGTTTGACCAGATGTTTTTAATCTTATGTCTAGAGCTGTAGATAGATAGAGAAAATGCTTTAAATTAGATTATTTTGAAGCTTGCAGAGTTGGCAAGTCTTCAGTGAAGTACAAGCTATTTTATTAATTAAAAAAAAATTCCTAGAGCTTTAACTTAAATTTTAAATCTTGAATTAAAAGACAGGACAATGGAAATTTTGTTTTGTATAATTACCTGGGGAGTTTTTAAGTTTTTTTACAGTTCTATGGTTCAACTACATACATCAGTTAGACATTCCCTACGGTACCAGAACATAGCTTGGTACATAAATATTTGACAGAAATACTCTATTTACTACACATATTGTATACAATTATCACATAAAACCCCTCTAAAACAGTATATATTCCTTTTCCAGAATCCTTCTCACACCACAGTGTGCGCACTGTATCAAAGATGGGCACACAAACATTTTTTTTTTTCAGTAGAGGACTTAACAAGCAAAGAAACCACTTGGAACTTGAGAGCTGCATGCAGTCTCAGGTCTCCTTCATTCATAAACCATGTGTGTTGTAACACAGGCAAAACCCCAGTTTTTGGTTCATTACACCCCTCAAATACCTTGGGCCATGCCCCCGTACATCCTTTTCCATACCCTAAAGGTGAATTCAAGCACAGCATATTTCAGTCTTGAATAGTTCTCTTGCCCTTGGTATGGTCTTAGTAAGAACACACTCTCTCTCATTAAGGAACAGCGTGTGGCCATTTGTAGTCAACTCTTCATCTTAGGTGTATAAGCAATAGTCACGTAAATGAGTGTTTCCATTCATGTGTTTTGTTTTGTGATTAAATCAACAAATCAAACATTGTACTTTTTTAAATAGCAACAAATATTCAGATTCAGTGTCAAGGAAATGTGGACTTAATATGTGTGGGGTTTGTTAACAAGTCATTACCTGTCTCTCAGAACGAAGGCTAATCTGGGGTGAACCACACACTCCTGTGCTAACCATGTCCTGTTTCCACAGGTATCCTAAATCAGTGTCACAAAACTAAGGCATCTTTAACTGAGGCTGTTTCGAATCCCCAGTAACAAAAAAAAAAAAAAAAAAAAAAGGAGGGGAAGAAAATAAAGGAAAGAATTGATACTAGTTGGTGTAGATCTCTTTTTTTTTCAACCTCTACTCCTAAATTTATTATAGTATCTCAAAAGTGCATGCTTTGTGTAAAGGCTTTGGATGGAGTTTACACTACTCAATCATTCAGGAATACAAAAAAAATGCAGTTGTGGTTGTTGCTGCAGTGGGGTTGGTCACCTCCCTTCCTCCAGCAGCTCCTGCAAGGACAAAACCCATATGCCACTTAGTGATCCCGTGGTTTATTGCAGGGAGCTCACGTGGAGCTCATAACTGCAGTACCAGCTCCCAGGGATATTCCTAACCTTGTACTTGGGCTTCCCAACC
The DNA here is from genome assembly GCF_001715985.3 of Manacus vitellinus. Taxonomy (NCBI): domain Eukaryota; kingdom Metazoa; phylum Chordata; class Aves; order Passeriformes; family Pipridae; genus Manacus; species Manacus vitellinus. The sequence continues at coordinate 8,154,007 of NW_021940122.1, forward strand.
AACCAATGGCACCCTTCACATCACTTTCCCTTCAGGTTAAAAAAAGTCACCTACAAGCTGAGGTCTCAGAAGGGCAGAAGTGTGCTCATCAAAGGGCACTTCCCCATAGCATGTTTGAGTTGTTCTGCCGGGAGAGGCTCAAAATGTCAGCAAAAGGTACTGAGCTTCCAGCTCCCTCTTTTCAGCTATGTATTTACAGGAAAAACTTTACAACTCTCTTCTAGATGAAATGCAAGTAGCTTGGGAGAAAGGCAAAAGGACCAAACCAGACCAGATTACAAGTGTCATTAGTTGTCACCTGCCTCTCACCACTTCTAGTGGGCAGGGAGAGAAGGAAAGCTGCAGTAGAAAGACCAAGGCAAAACAAGCTTGTGGTCTGCATGTGAGGAAAAGGACCAAGAGGCACGAGTTCCTCCTACCAAGGCTGGGCAAGTTCTACCCTATACCAGTAGGCAGCTGCATCAAAATTTGAGTCATTTGACAAGAAAGCAAATATGAACCAAACAGAAGAGGGCTGCCCAAGGGCACAGGCTCTCCCTGTGAGGAGCTGGGTCACACAGGTTCACATGATGTGAAGACAAGGCATTCCTGATGACCACAGCTACTGCTCAGGACTGGATCCCAACACAGTTTCTTTTGGCAGACAGACACCCACCTGCAGAGCCATGCAAGGGCAGCACAAGGGCACGAGGCAGGATTAGGCTGCTGTAGCAATTCTGTGTACAACAAGTGACAGAGCTGCAAAACAGAACTCTTACCCCTTCTGCAGTGTTCATCTGTCCTTGTCTTGGGCTGCACCAAATAACAGGAGACTGAAGTGGACTGTGAAGAGACACACACAAACCAGCTGAGGAACAGAGAGCAAACACCATCAGGTGCATCCTATTCTGATTACAAAGAGGCAGAGAATAACCTGCACTCTGGTTATCAGGTCCTGAACTAACAAAAAGCCCAATTTCCAAGTAACACAGGTCTCAGCCCATCCGAGGTGGGTGAAGAGGGGCCCACAGGCAAAAATAGGTAAGTAATGTGAGCAGCCAGGCTCCTTCTACCATCTTCAGAAAATAGCTTGTACACTTTTCTGCACAGTTCTGGGCAGTGTTTCTGCTTACCTGACCTGAGCCGTTTTCTGCTTCTTCTGCTCAGTCTCACTAAGAGTTAAAGTCTAATCAGAATTAAGGAATTTAAATAGCAGCAATCAGGCAAAGCCAATCCTAATAACATGACTCAAACACCGCAGTCGCCTTGCTCACAGAGCAGAGGCTACCTTTTATCTACTCATTTGCTCCAAATTACTGCTTAATTAAAATGAACTCATTGAGTTTGTCAGGCAAAATAGTTTGGATCTGTGTCAATCCCCTTATTGATTAGCATTACCCCTGTCTAGAGAGCTTGTTGGGAAATACACATCCATCCTTTGGAAATTCTGAAGACAATATGTGGTTGGAAAATATTGTAATGTGCCAAAGAACAAGCAACCCAAATTACAGCAGCCCCAGTGAGGCCTGAAATACAGCACAGGTGTGTCACTGCATGACACCCAGGGACAGGAAATCATTAGGCCATGTGAATTGATAATGAGTCCAACCCAGCGTCTTCACAGGCAGAGCACACAAATGGTCAGGCACCAGGGTGCCGAGGCTCAGATCTGTTAGTAACAAAAGCTTTAATAAGGTAAGAAAAAAAACTACAGCAACTGAATGTTGTGGATAAAGAGCTCAGCCATCAGGTGACAGATGTTGTAGAAAACCACGGCATAGAGCAGGCAGGAAGAAAACAAAAAACTCAATGTAAAGTGAAATACAGAATGGGAAAGAGGGCCAAGTTGGTGCTCAGAAGGGCAGTCAAGGCATCCTCACCTGGGGCTCTGACTCAATACCACGTGTCCATTTTGCTGCACAACAGGGAGGTGGTGGATCAGAGTCTGGGATGCAGCCTTTTGTACGTAGGACCCATTAACATCTTTGAAAACTCACTGTGTTCTTCAAACCTCGGTGCCACGTACTTCTGATGTCAGGATAATGGCCATGCCAAAAGTGCCGCATTTGAAGTTAACAAGCTCAAACCCTGTTGAAAGCCAGGTGTGCATCCTCTCAGATCAGGCTGTAAAGGCAACTTCAAAAGTTCAGTGCTCAAAAAGGATCCAGCATAAGTTCAGAAATGAAAGAATAATTAGGGGCTTGAAAATTTCTCACAGGAGGCAAGAATGGAAGATGGAGATTGATTATATTAGGGAGGAACTGCAGAAAAAAGACATGACATAATAATTAGAGGCATAAGGAAGATGACAGGAGCACTTGTCCTCCCTTTCTTGTAGCATACAAGGGCTACATGATGAAAATTACAGAATCCAAGGTCAGGCATTGTATGAAGTTAACTAAACAGCTGACCTTGTATAACCATCACAGCTGTCTGGAAGGGAAACAAAAATATGTGATGTGAGATTTAGCCAGACCAGAAGGTAGTAGTGGGGAGAGTGATGCCAAATAGTTGCAGATTAATTCCCTGCAAGCTCCTTCTTTTGAAGCATCTGATCCCAGCAGATGACCCCAGTCAAACTCAAGACCAGCTCAGCTTGACAAGCCTAAATTACCAGAAAAACTTCCTGCCCCATCATTGGGTCAGAATCAAAGACTGAGGCAAACCATGGGGGAAATCTGAGCAGATTTTAGTGGGGCTACCGACACACAGGGTGTGAGGCTTCCCTAGGAGACTGGTCTCTGAATGAAGAGCCACAGGTCACCCACCACTGTGCAGCAATTCCTGATTCCTCTCCAACACACATACCTCAAACATCAGCAATGCTGCCACATCATCTGGGCAGACTAAGATACGTTTCTTTCTTCACAGAAAATATGAATTGCCATTAAGTTTTTAACCAATACATTGAGTTTGATTCTTTAAAAAGTTTTTGCTGGTGATAACGCTAAGACTCCAAACAATACCCCTCTTGAGGCCAGTTTGCAAGGTAGCAGTAGGATTGATTACAGCAGTCAGTCACCAAAATGCTTTCTTAAAAGTCAGAATCCAACCAACACCAGTTCTACTCGCTGTGAATGCTGCACAGCTGCTCAGAAATCCAGCCAGCTGTAAAGCCACTTGAGCACCTGAGTACCATCAGCAGAATCCAGTACAAGATAACCCTGGCAGAGGCCTGTAAAATTCTACATCAAGTGCAATCACAGTGACTTTTTTTGTCCTAAACAATTACACACAAGAACTGCCAAATTATCTTTGTGCATTGTTTTAATGAAGTAATCCAGCTCATTTCATATGTAATAAATTCATTAGGCTTTGGGGTTTTGTACAATATCAAGTATAATATAACAGAATTCATTTTAATACTGTTCTTTTTGCAATTAGTAATTTTACAGTTCTGTAAATGTGCTTCACTGCTCTGTCTGAGCTCTGAAGGGTTTGGCTTGGTGAATTCATACTAGCTTCCACCACACATTTTAGAAGGCAGTTTGCTTCGATGCCTGTAGAAACACGACACAGGAGGATCACACCGCCAGCAGGTGATCGCAGGCCCTCGCCCTGCCCAGTCCTCGGCACCTTCTGCCTCACCACACGTGAGAAAGCTGCATTGCATATCAGAGCTCCAGGTCCTGCAGGTCTCCCCAGCTAGGTCCAATTCTCACTTTAACATTCAGCTTTACCGAGAGTTTGATGGCATTTTCCATCTCGTGCTTCACAATCTGAGCAACCTATAAGGAAACATCAACCATGAGACACACATGTAACTTCAGTACTTTGGTTTTCTGTCAACAACTGGGGTGGACAGATACCTAGAATCCTCTCCTGCACTGACTTACCACCAGTGGGAGTGCAACTGAACATTTTAATCCTGACTAGGGTTTATGAATGGAGAAACTGTATAAAGCCAGCAAGATTTTATGCAGCACACAGTTGTGACTGGTTCTGCACTGTTTAAGACTGCTTAGAAAAGAGGCAAGATTAACTTTCTATAAAACACTTGAGTGTCCTGCAGAGTCTCCTCCTTCACCCACCTGCATAACTATTTCATAGAGTCTGTTCTGAAAACTTAAACATACTGAAAGCAAGACACAAAACAAATACACCAGAAGCAAAGAATGGTGGCTCCTTTGTGCTATGCTGGCAAAAGAAGCCCTCTGTGAAACACAAACTATAAATCTCTGAGAAAGCAGATCACATTCAATGCAGGCGCTGGAAATACTGCCCAGGGCCCCCCTCACTGTTTTGTTGAGGTAACTCCTGCCCTCTAGTAAACAAGTGAGGTAACTCTTCTCTGCCCTCCAAAAGTATTCCTAAAAAAAAATTCATTTCAGTACACAGCCAGGGAACCAAACAGTTCTTTCTGCAACTATTTGAATTATAAGAGACTGGATTTTTTTTCCTGACTGTAAAAACCCGCCCTGGATAAAGGGACTCTCTTTCCTACCCCAAGACCCACACAGAATCCAGCTTGTCCTGGATTGCTTATTTGGACAAATCTTTCAATCCACACCCATCCGTGAACCTTCCCACAGCAGAGTGAAAAGAGGCTTTGAATTTATGGTGATTCCTCAGCTCAGCTAGAAGCCACTGTGTCCGTAGAGGAACTATTCAAGCTTTCTGACCCTTCAACACATTTTCATTTCCTCACAGGTACCCACTGTAGAAATTTCTCCATAGTTTTTTGCTGGGAAATGGAGGAGAGGATTTGAGGAGATCAGAGCACAAGAGTTTACAACAGCACTGAGAACTAGGGGGACATTTGTCTTCCAAACCTCTATGTCCTTACACACCAACATTTCAAAATGATCTTGATAACCTAGAAAAATGCTTTGAAATAGGATGTAATTCGGCATAGATGAGTACAGAGTAGAAAGAAGCAGGGTAGAGAATTAGGACAGAAATAATCTACTGTTCAAAAAT